>NW_006159558.1:2297101-2306920 GCF_000334495.1 Tupaia belangeri chinensis | reverse complement strand
CCAGCCGTGGTGTGTGGAGATGGCTGGATCCCACACGGCACACTGTGTGGCTTGGAAAAACTCGCATGTGCATGCATGCCCAAATCCCGAGGAGAATGGAGCAGGGAGTGCAGCGTGGCCACCCCCACGCCACCTTCTGCCGGGGGTGATTTCTCACTTTCTCTGTCTCCCTCACTCTCTCTGTGTCTCTCTCTGGTGCGTGCATGTGCCCTATAGCAAAAACAAACAAACCAAAAAACAAAACAAACAACCCCTGACAAATGAAATAACCCCAAACTCCAAACAAGAACAAAACAAAGAGGGTGGCAAGGGGTCCAGATGATTGAAAAGCCCATGGGGGTCCCAGAAATGGCCTGTCTTTCCACTCCCCTTCCTCAGAGGGGGCTTCATCCTCAGCTTCAGCACCAATTCTTGGGCAGCCACACTCCCGCCCTCCCCAGTCTCCAGAACACACTGTGGGGCTCTACATCCTTCTCAGATCACTGTCCAGAGCCAGAGCGGCTCTTCTGTCGCACCTGCCAAGCTTCCTTGTCTTTCATTGGGCCGTTTAGGTCACGTGTCTCTCCCAGAGACAATTGCTGTGCTCAGAGGACAGGAGAGGTGATTGGTTTGGAGACCTGGCGCATGGCATGGCTCATGCCCAGGGGAACTGTGTAGCTGGTGGAGAAGGAATGAACTTCCATGGAGTAGTCAAGACCTATGGGCTAGAGAAGGGAGGATGACTATTGGAGCCACAAAAACCCACCACAGCCCTTGTTGAACTTTGTCCTGCAATGAAAAGTGACACGAAGTTAAGAAGAGGGGTCATCCCTGCACACCAGGGTGTCCAGTGTTTGCTTCCAGAAGAAAGCAAAGCACATGCATGTCTTTACCAGCACAGTTTGATACTGTCTCGGGCCTGAGAAATGATATTGGCTCCAAACAGTGGAAAGTATTGTCTCAGAGTTGAGACCGGAGTCTGCAGCCAGGGTATCATGGGCAGGGCTGTGATCTCGGAAACTTATGAGGAGAATCCTTCCTTACCCATCCCAGCTCTGGAGCTGCCTGGGACCCGTGGTGTTCCCGAGCTCAGATGCTTTGCTGCAGTCTCTGCCTGTCTCCACAAGGCCTTCTCCATTTCTCTCGCTTCTCCTTATAAGGGAAGGATTAGGGGGCTGATCCAGTCTGACCTAATCTTTCTTAACTGTATGTGCAGTGACCCTCTTTCCAAATAGGTCTGAGGAACGAGGGTTAGGACTTTAGCACATCATTTTGGGGGGATCGCAGTTTCATTTGTAAGGAAAACTCGGGGAGGACTTAGCAGGCTCCGCACTGTTTTGATGGACAGGCCAGATTGGCTATAGGCTCAAGGCCCTGATGGTTTTACGGTGGAGTCACTTTCTCAGCAAAGGCTTCTGATGGACCCCTACATACAGTGGGCTGTCCCTTTTGGCCCCTCTGGGGCCTGGGGACAGGGAAAGTCCAGGGACCTGCATAACGAAAGGAATGGATTTGTTCCCACCCACAAGACCTGGGCTGCCTACCCTCAAGAGCCTTCAGTCAGGTCCTTGTGCTGTGAGTTGCAGATCCCGTCCTTGAAGTGGGCAGATGAGTCTCTCGGAGGGACCGCGGCTGGCAGCTGACCATTGCTGCTGTTGGTAGGAGCTCCATGGAGGGTGACTGAAGTGGGCAGACGAGTCTCTCAGGGAGGGACCGCGGCTGGGAGCTGGCCATGGCTGCTGTTGGTAGGAGCTCCATGGAGGGTGACGGGGCTCGGCTGTCCCCTCTACCACTCACCACTTACTCAGCAGTGCTTCCTTCAGCCCTGGGGCACTTCCGAGTGTGGCCCTCTGCTAGGCTCCGCAGCACAGGACCGTCAGCCACGTCTGCCCCGCCTGCCTCTGCTCCTCCGTCAGCTGAGAGGGACTCGTTGAGAGCTTAGATATTAACACTGGGGTTCGTTCACGATTTGGCGAATGTTTAACCAGTAGGCCTCCCGAATTAGGCCTGGGCTTGCTCGCCTACCCGGCATGTGCCCCTCTTCCCCCACCCCCAGGCTGGCACCCTCCTGTCCATCTGGTGGTCTGAGGACAGCCCGAGGTGCAGCGCCCGATTCTGCCCTGCGCGGTCTGCAGCCCGTCTTCCCCAGCACCTGCCCCCACATCTTCCTCCCCCAGTCAAGCGTACCCCATCTGCCCATCCTTTGGGCCACCTTGACTCTTCTTTCTCCTGGGCCCCATCCCCATCTAGCTGCAAATCTACCTTCATAAGGTGTCCTGACTCCCACCTCAGCTTCCTCCCCTGCCTCGTCGGCATGGCCATCCCCACCCCACCTGCTCTCCCTGCTTCCACCCTGGCCTCCTGGGGTTCCACCCAGCAGTGGAGCTGATGCAGGCCACTGACACCCAGCACCCAGGGGCTCCTGTCTCACGTAGGACACCCAGAGCCTTCCTGGGGCCCCCACTGTCCTCGGGTGCCTCTTCCTTCAGCATTCTCTCCTTGCTCCTCTGCCCAGCCCCACACACCTGGCTGTGGCCAGGGCACCAGGCCCAGTCCTGGCTTGGAGCCTTTGCTCCAGCTCTGTGGTCTCTTGAATGTCTCCCCACACCCATTCCTTTTGGCTGAATCCCTCACCTGCCACATCTGACCCAGTGGCACCTGCTCAGGAGCCCAGCCCAACCACCTGTTTATAGTGAGCGGCCCACCTTTCCCACCGCCTCCCAGGCTGGCCTCCTGTCCCATCCCTCGTGTATCCGTGCACTCCCCTCCATTACAAAGTGGCTCCCCGGGCAGGGGTCCTGTTCCCCACACAGAGGCCGCTCTCTGAGTTGGTGCCCAGTCAGCATTTGAGAGGGAACCAGTGGCTGGTGTGCTCCAAGCTGTCCTTGAGAACTGTGACTCAGGACTCGGGGTCCTGTCGCCTCTCATCCAGGCCCTTGGAGGGCAGGGGGTGCCCAGGGACCCCAGTACTAAATGGCGATGCCCCACCTGTTTCCCTCTAACCACCTCCCCTCTTCATTTCTAGACTGGCCTTATTGTCGCCTGCTACCACGGCTTTGTGGACACCGTGGTGGCCTTAGCAGAGTGCCCCCACGTTGACGTCAACTGGCAGGACAACGAGGGGAACACGGCCCTGATCACAGCCTCGCAGGCAGGTAAGCACTGTCCCCCCTTCCCCCCGAGCTGCTGGGCAGCTGGGCTCGCTGGGCTCGCTCAGGAGTGTGAAGCAGGAGGAAGGAAATGGGTGGAAATTGTGTTTGGTGTTTGCCCCAGAGACCAGAGACTTCATTGTCTGCAGTACGGGGTTTGCCACGGGCAGCTCGAGCTCTAATGGTGGCCAGAGTCTGTTTTGTAGACTGTCCCACGGACTGGGTTTGTCTGACTGAGTCTTCAGAGTTAGATCCGGGTTAGAGATTTGTGGCCAGAGTACAGGGTGGGCCATGATGCGTCCTCCTCAGTGTCACACCAGGAGCACACACTGCCAGCTTGCCACAGTCCGATGATCGTACACCTCCACGTAGAAACTGGGCCACCCTGTAACTCAGTGGTTTGGAACTGACCACAGTTCAAATCCTGGCCTCGGTGGCTTGAAACGCATCAAAGTACGTGCACGTGTGCCCCCAGTCCTAGGATGGAGACATGGAGGGAAAGGATCGCAGTAAGGCCACACCCCGTTAGTGGGTTTGCACTCTATCTCTCTCTCTCTTTCTCTCTCTCTCTCTCTCTCTGGCAAGCACACATACTCTCTGGCAATTAGAAAAAAAAGGGAGAGAGAGAAGTGAAATTTGTTCTCTGTAATTAATAAGTCATCTGTAAGCTGATACCTGGAGATTGTGGAGATCTTGTTTTACACCAACTTTCAGCTAATGGCTCCCAGTGGCAGTCTTTGCTGGAGTCCTTCATTATCACTGGTTGTAACATATGGTTCTCTAGTTCTTTTGTTCCTTCTACATTTATTTTTCTATAAAGAAGAGCCTTCGTTTTGTTCCTGCTCTTTATTGGTTATCACCGAATACTTATCCTTTTAAAAAAAACCAGTGGATTATATACTAATAATGCCATTGATTTTTCAGTGCTTAAGTTCTCCCAAATCGAGTCAGTGGGAAACCCATAAGATGCCTCCCCTTTTGACACACTTCTGTCCATTTTTGAGCACTCTCTTGATTTATGGCATACCAAAATATTCCAGACTCCCCAAGGACTTTGCCAGCCCCACATCTGAACTGGCCCTTTCTCCAAGAACTGCTGATTCTTTTTCATGGGGATGGTCTTTAGAGACCAAAGTCTGAGCTCTAGCCGTGCTCGCCAGCGCTGGATGCTTTTGCTTCCTGGCCTTTCAGTGAGCAGAGTTAGGAAAAACGGATGGAAATGTGATACCTCGGGGCCAGCTCTGTGGCCTAGTGGCTGACCACATGGTTCGATTCCCAGACCTGGTGTATTGAGAAATAGGCTAGGCACGTGTGCATGCATGGCCCAGATCCTGAAAGTGGGGAGAGAGGGAGGGGAAGGGGCTGCAGTGTGATCATTCCCCACTGGGGGCGCTTTCTCCCCTCCCTCTCTCTGTGTCTCTCTCTGGTGAGTGCACATACCCTCCAGCAATGAATGAATAAATAAATAAAGATACTTCCCATTCAAATACAACCCCATCGTCTTCCCCACACCCCCCATATGTTTAATTCCGTTCTTCCTCGGGGAAAACCCAGTTCCCAATCATGTAAACATATTTGCTTGTTTTTCTCTGTCCTATCCAAGCACACATGAAGCCGTGATGCCAGGATAATTTATAAGATTTACAAATGTGACTTTATGCCTATAAAAAGTGAACATTTAATAATGATTGAAGGACCAGTAAGATGTAAGGCCAGTTCAAAGGAAATTTGGAAAATAGACTCTTTGAAGCCATCATGAATATGAAAGAGGTTTAATAGATGCCAAAGCAGTCAATAACCTGTAAGGTGATAAATATAATATGGGCAGTCACCCTTTCTGTGTGGTGGTACAGTGGCCCGAGTATTCGTGTCCCCTCCAAATTCCTGTTTTGAAGGCCTGACCCCCAGTGCGATGGTATTAGGAGGCGGAGCCTTTGGGGTCAGTGGGCTCAGAGGTGGTCAGGAGGAGAGGGCCTCCCGGGTAGAATTAGTGTCCTTGTTAGATGAGGAAGAGAAACAGAGCTCCCACCTGCTTTCTGCCTTGTGAGGACACAGCGCGGCGACAGTGTCTGCGAGCCAAGAAGAGGCTCCCTGGCTGCTTCCCAGCACCCGAGTCTGCTGGTCCCTGGATCCTGGACTTCTCGGCCTCCAGCACGTGGGACATGTGTCTGTAGTTTAGCTGCCCAGTCTGTGCCGGTCTGTCACAGCATCCTGAGAACGGCTGGGCCTAACGACGTCTCTCCCGGACTCAGTGCCATGGCCTTGCTGGAGACGGTCGGTGCACAGCTACGTCTTCCACCCTGCGGAGTGCAGGAGGGGCCTGGGCAACAGAGAGGCATCCGCTTCAGAGCAGACGCTCCTGAGGGTCTGCTGACAGTGCCGGCCCCAGCACCACGGGCGCAGCGGGGCCCAAGCACTTCTTTGGCCTGTTTCCCAGCCTTGGGAAGCTGCTCTTGCCAGAGGGGTCAGAAGCCACAGAACCCCCACTGCTGCCAACAGCAACCCTGCTCAATAAAAAATGGCAGGTTTCCTAGAACACATTCTACCGTGGTCTTAGAGTACCGTGTTCTCGCTGGAAGTTCAGGAGATCTTCAGTCCTGTTATTTGGGGCAAATGGGTGACCCTGGAGGAAATAAGGCTGGGTGAAACAAGCCAGGCTCTGAAGACAAATATCCGCGTCTTCACTCCGCGGTGGGAGGGAAAAGGCTTGGCTGCAGAGAAGGAGGGAGTGGAACGGTGGGTACCAGAGGGCGGGCGGGAGGCCGTGTTAGCAGATGCTAGAATGCAGGGGGTGAGTAGAATGGGGGGGGGTATGGTCTCGCACGGTAGAGAATGTCGGTGACAACGGCAGTGGAATCCACATTTCAGAACAGCCAGAACGGATTTCAACGTGCGCCGCAGAAAGGACGGAGAAATGTGGGACCCAGTCACTGCGCATGTGGACGTGCCTCCAGAGACCACAGCCTACCCCATACCGATGCGCACTCAGGAGTTACAACGTGTAAACTGGACCTCACAATCAGATTGAAAAGGGAGTTTCGTGGAACATGCATCTCATGAAATAATACGCGGACTGCCATGTTTTGTATGCAAAGAAACTTGTGCTTTAATTCCGCCTTCTGGGAACTCTCCGAAGTCCCCGTGTACGTAAGGATCGGCAGCCAGAGCCTCAGGGCCGTGCCTGAGCAAGGAGAGGAGCCTGAGCCGGCACCCTGGGGCCCTCTGCTGCCTCGCCCTGTGCTCTGGCTATAAAAGGTACCCACGATGTTTGGGAAAACCTTGACCAGACAATTCTCTTGCCCAGCCCCCACCCCAGTTCTTTTCTCTAGAAGTAACCGTGGCTAACGGTTTGATGCCTTGATGGGTTTCTATCTTCTGTCAAAATCATTATTATAATTTATTCTCTCTTTCTTCTGGTTTTTGGGTTTTTCCTCTTGGTGGCCTTCTGCCATCCTCGCTCTGTTCACAGATGTGCTCCAGCTGTGCAGGCCCGGCCTCTGCCCCACTCACCCCAGCTGGCCTACAGGGATTGGGTGCGGTGGGAGGCCAGGAGCAGGTGCTTCTGTGTTTGAAAAACAAAGGCTGATTGAAGGTGTTTCCGTATTTGCCTAATTGCTTTGGGCAGAAAAGAGATTTTTCCCAACATGTTTCTGAGCCTCCTGGTGCCCTTTCCTTTCCTGGGCGGGCAGGGTTGCCTCAGCGTGTGGGAGCCCAGCCCGCAACAGGGCTGCTTCCAGTCGAGGTTCCAGGTCAGGTGAAAGCCACTGCCAGGCCTGGCGGAGGCTTTCCTTGGGTGGGGCTGGAGAGTGTGCCCGTATGCTGGGGGCAGGGCCCCACTTTGAGGACCAAGGTTCTGGTACCCCGTGCAGCCCGGAGCCTTCTCAGTGGATTAAAGGCCCAGAGACAGATCCCAAGTGAATTGTTACAGGGACACAAAGGCATAGTGGCAAGAAAGTGGCACGAAAATGAAGGCAGGCGACAGGCTGTGTACATCGACCCACTGTTGTACCAAGGAGCGGGCTGCCGGGTGAGGTCCCCCTGGACTCGGTTTTGCAACCAGTCTTGTTTACTGGATGACGTCTTCATTCCCAGAGCTGTCTGGTGACATGTGAGTACAGTAAACAATCAGACAGTTGTTACAAAGGTCCCTTCTCAGTCTCCAGACACGCACACACACCCGCACCCAGCGGTCCCCAGGGTACAGGCCTCTCCCTCACGCATTCTCACACACGCATGTGTGTACATGCCCTTCTCACTCACGTGACTCACGCCGTTCGGTTGGGATGATGGTCTTTGTTTTTCCCTTCGTATGTGGGGAGCCCCATGTTGCTCAGCCAGGCCCTGCCCACGCGGGACCGTGAGGCCCGCTCCTGTACCCTTGTGTGGCAGGCACGGCGTGTGCTCTGGCTCTCCGCACAGGCCTTGGCACAGAGACTCACTGAAGAATGTTCTAGAAGGACTTGGACGGCGTGGCTGAGCTGCAGCTCACTGAACTGGCCCATAGCTAGCAGATGGGACTTCGTGTGAACCTGCCACAAACGAGGGCTGCAGCAAACTATTTGTGGCTGAGGGTGCGTTTCAGAGGGGGGTGTGCTTCCACACTGGGGACTGTCAGTTAAGGGGACAGGGGCAGAGTTCGCGAGACCACTGTTGGAAAGGCTGCGGAGGGGCCCTGCAGAGTAGCCCAAGAGCTGTGACCTGAGACTGAGCCAGGGCTGCATGGGAGGAGAGGCAGGGCTAAATACCCGCCACGTTCCCCTCGGTCCCAACCCTGGAGGGGCAGGTGGTGGAGGTCAGCCTTCCAGAGAGAAGAATTGCACAGACCGATCTTCGGAGTGAGATTGCTTCAGGGGGACATGCACATTTACTTCTTTATGCTTACGTTTATTCACTTCTTCAGCAAGAGAGAGCCCGTAGGCTACTTGCAGCGGGGTCTTGATGCTTCCGCGGGCCCTCAGCCTCGGCAGCCCAGGGTCACGGGCATGCATGAACCCGGAGGACTCAGGCAGGTCTCCGGTTCTGAACTGCAAACCTTTCCATGTGGTTGGCCTCACAGCATTGCATTTTACCACAGCGCCACCATCTGGTCCCCACAGGGGCAGGCATGTTTGAAATTTATGTAGCTGGCACGTGGCCTTTAGACCAGGTGTACCGTCTATACTGACCCCTGAGTGCCCGAGAGTGTTCTTGCCCACCTTGGCTAAGATAAGCTGTGTTCCATGTTTGCCAGTGCACAATGGACGTCTCTTGTTCTCAGCTGTGTTGAGCCCAGTATTTGTAAGGATGCTTTTGGTCTCAGCAATGGGAAAACCTCCTTCTCTTGCAACCCAGCAAATCCAGAGACATACTTTGGGGTTGCTTCACTGAGGGTCAGGGTGTCCGCCTCTGGACTGGCTTCTCCAAAATACCCCTGACTTTCCCCTCGTGGTCCCGAGGGTGCCCAGGCAGCTTCAAGCACCAGGGCTTTGTGTCCGGGGCTTCAGGGACAGGAGTGAGTCCTGCTGTGCCCCTTTTCATGAGACAGGAAAGCATTTCCGGCCCTCTCCGCTGACAGCTTAGTGGCCAGGGTTGCATCACAGCCTGTGCCGTAACCAGTGGCCAGCCAGGGCAGAGGAATGACGAGACCGAGCTGGTCCGGTCACCCCTCCACGCGTCTGAAACTTCATGGGGAAATGGAATTCAAGCACGAGTTTATTTTGGTGCAAGACATTTTTTAAATCCACATGTAGCTGCTTCTTTTAGAATTATGTTAACTTTATTCATTCATTTACTTATATTTTAATTGGAACAGAGAGAGAAAGAAAGCAAAAAACCAAGCCTCCAGGTCTGGGACTCAAACTGTGGTCCGCCTTGTGGGAGGCCAGTGCCCTTAACTACCATGCCACCAGCCGGTCCCCCTTGTGTAGCTTTATCACAACATGCAGTTTCCGTGAACTTTTGGAAGACCTCGTGTATTACTGACACTGCGGTTGCCCGGTGGTCTGTGAGTTGGGAGTTCTGACTTTCTCTAAGACTCAGCAATCATAGCTAGACGTGAGAATGCAAATGCCTTAATCTGCTTTTTGGGTGCTCTCAAAAAAAGTCTAAGCTCCTTGGATTTGTAATGCGTAATAAAAATACAGCCAGCTCTGTGGTCGGCCTTTACAATGGAGAGATGTCTGAAAATAAATCTTCGTTTAATCCCTAAATCTCATTTAGCCATCAGTTTCCACTTCTGCCACCCTCCCCCAACAAAAAGGAAATGAAATAACCAAAGACAGGAGTAGCAGGTCTCACGGATGGAGCTGTTTACCCTGTTCCCGGTTAGCAGGCCTGAGCCCAGGGCAGTGCCAGGTTTCGGGCTCGCTCTGAACTGGTGAGGACGGGCTGTGGTGCTCGCTGGGGTTCAGTAACGCTGACATCCTTGCCACTGTCGTCTCTGAACTCCTGTTTGATATTCTGAAGGGAACACTCTGCGGGGCGGCCTGTAGATTGCACCCAGCCCTGGGACAGGGAGGCGAGACTGCGGGGTGGCCCTGGGCTCTGGCGCCAAGCTGGAATTCGAAGGCTCCCAGTGGAGAGTCAGAGCTGCTCTGAGACCAGGGGTCCAGGTGTCTTCGTTTTACCTATCTTTTTTATTTCATGGTCACTTCTCGTGAATCTGATCCTAGTCTGGCCATGTGAGCCATTATGTTTTCTCAGAGACCCCCCC
>NW_006159558.1:2281304-2295979 GCF_000334495.1 Tupaia belangeri chinensis | reverse complement strand
CAGCAGTGCCGACTAGCGGGGAGCCTCCTCGCCCCACACCTGCCTGCCAGCAAAAGCAAGACGGGCACACCCCTCTGCCAGCTCCCCTGCTCCTCTGGAGGCATTCTCCTCTCTTCTGGGTCCAAATTCCTAGGAGAGTGTTCTCTTCCGGTGGCGGGTAGGATGCAGCATTCCAAAACCACTAGCGCCCTCTACCACCTGATTTTGAGAACTACATGCTTCGGACCTGGAGTCAAACCAGTGAAGTTTTCAGGGAACCCAAATTCCTTAACACCTTTCTTCCTCTTTCCTCCCTCCCTCCCTTCCTCCCTCCCGCCTCCCCTCCCTCCCCTTCTCTCTTTCTTTCTTTTCGCCATAGGGCATGTATGCTCAGCAAAGAGAGACAAGGAGAGACAGAGAGAAGGGAAGTGAGAAATCACCCCCAGGGGGGATGGCCATGCTGCAATCTCTTCTCCATTTTCCTCTGGGCATTTTGGGCATGCACACATACATTCCCAGGGTGATTTTCAAGTCACCAGGTCCAAGACTTGAACTGTGATCAACCATATGGGAGTCCAGCACCTTAACCACCACACTGTGACCTGCTGACCCCTGACGCGTTTCTGTTTTGGAGCGGGTTGCATTTATTGCCTTTTCCTTTTTTTGAATAGAGGAATACACGTCTCACGTGTCCACTTGATAAGACTCTTAGGCCATGTATGGTACTCAAGATAATGCTTAGTGATTTAATAATTCATAATTGTGATGGACATTTAAACTTTTACATTTTATTTATTTATTTTTAATTCGCTTTAGGGCACTTGTGCTTGCTGGGGAGAGGGAGACACAGTGAGAAAGTTCCTCCCTCCCCCCAAGGAGGATGACCACACCGCAATCCCTTCTGCTCCATTCTCCTCTCAGGATTCTGGGCTGCCAGGTCTGGGACTTGAACCATGCCGTTGGTCATGTGGGATCCAGCCTCCTTAACCACCATGCCACCTGCTGGCCCTGGACATTTAATCGTAGATAACATGGGTTATGGATTAATAATTAGAGAACTTTACTAAGGGAGTTTTTCTCAGTGGAAGAGGAACCTTTCGGTCTTGTTTAACAAACACCCGTGCGCACCGTGATGGTGAGCATGAGCTCGCCTGGAGAGCAGGAAGCACTAAGGGCTGTAAGTAAGTAGAGATCATGGGGCTAGCAGGTCTCGGAGTTATGCCGCCAGGTGGAGGAGGGTGGACAGTCAGGCAGGAGGGGGCACCAGCGTGGAGGGGAACTGGAGCAGTGGTCCTGCGTGGATGTGGTGCCCGTCAGGGAGTAGACCTGTGGATGGAGAAACAGGGACAGGTTTGGAGATAGTGAAGAGGTGAGTTTGGCAGAATTTGGTGACCAAGTAGGTGGCGAAGTTGAGGGGGGATTTGAGACGAAGCCCAGATTTCTGGCTTGGGCAGGTGGGTGACTGGCAGTGTTTGTTGCGAAGTAAGGAGGTGGGAGACAGGAGTGGTGTTTGAGGAACAATGTTTTGAGTTTGGTGCATTGAGCTTGGTTTGTTTGCGGGTCACCCATGCTGTAGCATCCAACAGGCTAAGAAAGAAGAGAGACTCTTGAGCATGCGTGTCAGCTAGCTATTGCTGCATAACAAACAGCCCTCAAATTCTAGTTTAAGATATTTTTATTGCTTATGTACCTATGATGGGGATCTTAACTGTGTTTGTGGGCAAGCTGGGGACCTTGCTCTTGGGTACTTGAGCTGAGGCAGCTCTACTCTGTACACGTCTCATCTTCTTCCCAGAAGCAGTGAGTGAATGGGCAGGTTCCTAGGGAGACAGCCAAGGCACAACCGTGAGAGTGAGTTTAGCTGAGTAAGTACATCACAGGCTTCTGCTTGTGTCACATGTGCAGACGTCCCATGGGCCAGAGAACTATGAAGTCACGTGGCCAAGAGTTTGTGAGGAGGTGGGTCATTGATGGGAGTGGGCCTGCAAGGAGGAGCAGCTGCAGAGAGAGAAATCATTGCTAGCACGACGTTCCATGGACGTGGGCGTGGACCACACTCTGGATGGGGAGAGGAAGGGCTGGCGTTTGGACGTAGGTGGACTCCACTTGTTCTCAGTAGGAGAGGAGGAGAGCCTGTTTGTGGTGTGGGCAAGTTTGTGGGGTTCTGGGGGACGTTGGGGGGTTCCCTTCTTGTAGTTTCTGTTCTCTCTGTAAACTAGGAGGTGAGTCATCTCCTGAGAGAGGGTCTGCTGAGGCTGGTGACTCAGAAAAGCTTAAAATGTCCCCCATGGTAAAGTTTAAGGGAAAGTTGATCAGAAAGCACAGAAGCATTGCTAGGCCGGGCTGAGAGTCAGGAGGGCCTGGGCACCGTGGAGTTCCACGTCCCTGTGCTCTCACTGAAGGCGCCGTTGGTCATCCATGTGGAGTCGGCCCGGGCATGGGGTAGTGTCAGGAGTCTCTTTCCATCACACCGAGGTCTGTGCTCCTCCTTCCTCCCTTCCCCTTCCTGTTTGTTTTTTATTTATGTATTCAGAGAGCTTGAGCACCCCCAATGGTGTCTCTGCACTGGATGCTCCCAGCCCTGGGTCACGGGCACACCTGTGTCTGGTATACCCAGGGAGGTCTCCCATGTGAGCCTGGGACCCGCCCATGTGGTTTAGCCTTGAACTGCTCAGTTCACAAACACTGCCACTGCCCAGGCCCCCAATCACTTCCTCAGGGGCTTCTCTCCGTCCTCCTGCCTGCCTGGGGGTCCGGCTGCCGTTGGTCCGTCGTGTGCCCACCGCAGCCTGGTGAGCTCCTCCGACAGGGAAGGACTGAGCACAGCACCGGGGAGGCCACACCCAGCAGCTGGCCGTGAGACTTCGTCCCCACCTGGCACTCTTTTGAATGGCCCTGTGTTAATTCCGCTCTTTGAACAAATACGCTCTTGACTTTAGGAGCATTTAGACTTACAGAAGGACTGTGCAGAAGTTCCCAGCTTCCTCTGTGGTTACGACCTCACGTCTGGCTCCGCGATGACCCAGTCCTGGTGCACGACTCATGGAGGCCGTGCTTTATTGGGACTCCCTCTGTGTTCCTCGCGTGTCCTTCCTCTGCCCCAGGACCCGCGTTACACTTAGTCATCACGTCTCTTCAGGCTCCTCCTGGCTGGGACGGTTTCACAGACTTCCCTTGTTTTCGACGGCACTGTTATCTTTTCTTTTTAAATTTGTAATAGAGCATATGCACGCACACACGTGTGTGCATGTGTGAGAGAGATGGACACTCCCCACGCTGCAATCCCCCTCCTCCAGCTTCCCAGCCCATCGGATCGGCACTCACATGGGTTCTGCCTGCCAGGGCCAGGTATTCCAGGAGGGATCCAGTTTCTCCTGAGCAGTGCGTCGGCATTGTGCCGTGAGCCAGCCCGACCTGACAGCTCTGAGGCCAGCCCTGGGCTGTATGCTGTGGACTGTCCCTCATGGGGTGGGGCTGATGCTTTTCTGACGACTCAACTGGAGTTAAGACTGCTGTTCAAGTCCTGGGCTCAGCCACTCGGAACTCATGCCAGGTGGCTTGTGTGTGTGCCCAAAATCCGGAGAGAAGAATGTAGGAGGAGGGTCTGCAGCATGGCCAACCTCCCGGGGGGTAAAGGTTTTTCTCTCTTTCTGTCTCTCTCTGTATCTCCGGCAAGCACATGTGCCCATAGCAAAAGTCTCTCTCTCTCTTAAAATATAAGGCGGCGGGGGGGGGGTGATTGGGAGGATCACAGTTAAAGCGCCATTCCTAGTGCATCTCGTCGAGGGTCTCTGCCACCCACATGACCGACTGCTGATGGTGGTGACCTCGGTCACTGGATGGGGTCATAGTAGGTCTCTCAACTGTGACGTTCCCGTCCCCCCTCCCCTCTGTCCGTGTCGTCCTCCCTGGAAGGAGGTCTGTACGCACAGCCCGCAGGGACGGGGTGGGGAGCTCCCTTCTTACTCCTGAGACAGAGCGCGTACGTTACTTGGGACTTTTCTGCCGGAGCTTTGTCCATCCTGTGGGCGCTTTGAAAAAGCTTTATTTACTTTGTTCACGAGAGGACGTGCCTGTGTACAGGGGTGGGGAGGCGTTCTTGACGGGTCTCATGCCTTGTTCCCCCTTTTCCCAACCCTCCAGCGCCTCCGGACCGTGGGTGTCCAGGACGCACACACGTGGTGTGTTGTCAAGCCCACCTGGGGCTCTGAATCTGTGGTCGTCAGGCTCTTTTTACACACACCATCTCCCGCCATTTTCACAGCTGTGAGGTCGCTGTCATATCCCCTCTTCCAGATGCAGGAAAACTGACTCACCTCCCAGAGCACCCAGATGTGCAGGGGCAAGCCTGGGACTTGAACTTGAGTCCTTTCAGAGTCAGCTGTCTTAATACTAAGCTCTTCGTGCCCACCGTGTCCCATGGGAGTGATTTCATTCAAATCCACTTATTCCTTGGGCTATCTGTGCTTCTTCCTCCGGTAGAGTGAAGAGCATGGGGGTAGGTGTGGCCGTTACCGGCCAAACTCAGTCCGGCTGCTGCTTCTCGTCTGTAAAATAAGAGGCACAGGCCAGAGGAGGGAGTTTACTTCTATAACCGGTTACAAGGAGGCAGTCGGCAGGTGCCACCACACTGTCTCAAAAGCTCAACACATTTTTGGTCTTTAGAGGCACGAGATATAAGCAGGTGCAAATCATTCTCACTCCAGCCAATCAGTCAGTCCCTTCCCCTGAGTAATGACCCTGATCTTTTCAAATACCCACTTCTGGTTTCTCAGCCACCCATTCCTCAGCGAGACCTCCCCATGGCTCAGCACTTGCTTAGAAGGTTCTTGTTAGAGAACCTTAGGAACGAAGAAAGCTTAGTTTCAAGATGGCCGCTGTCCCGTCACACCTTAAACTGGCCTGCCTCCATGTGTTCTTGGGACCCCTATGGTGAGCCCACCCTTTAAAGGGGCTCTGTGAGGATGGCAGGAACCAGACCCTACTCCATAATATTTCATACCTAAGCTCCAACTACATTTCAGTGTGGTGCATGTTTGGACTCCCTCGTGCAAAGTAGGCTGTGTGTGTAATACACACACACACACACACACACACACACAAACACGAAAGCTCCCTTCGGTTACTTGACTAGTTTTTAAAAAGGAAAGTTAACATTTGGACACTCTTAGATACCTTGGGCCCACCCTTGATTTCCACTGGACTAGGTTCTGCTTGGGAAGGAGTTACTCCGCCGTTCCAGGGACGCTCGCAGGAAGCAGGGTGTGACTTCCCGGGTCACCAAAGGCCGGCCTGTATTTAGGAGGAGCAGCAGCGGGAGGCTGGTTCCCCAGCCCTCGACCTGACGTGCAGCACAAACCTGTGCAAGGCAGTTTGCTTCATGGGTTTTCCGCTTCCCCCTGCAGAAGGTTTAGATCTCTCCACGCACAGACCCTGCTGAAAATCGTAGCCAACTCACTAGCTCACATTTTAAAAGAAAAAGCTCGAAAAGAATTGCAGTTGCATCGCTATGTCCCTGGGTAAATCTAACTGACAGGGGCTGCCAAGTGTTTAACCCAAGGGTAAAGAAGGGCGCCCCTGCGCCCTTGCTCCCCTGCTCCCCTGCGCCCCTGTGCCCCGCGGTGTCGAGCAAGGAAGCAGCTCGGCCAGCTGACGGCTGGCAGCGTGCCCTCTTGGGGGAAGACGGAGAGAACATGGGCGTCCCTGAGTCAGTGGCCATCAGCGCTGTTGGACCTGGGTGCTGTGTAGCCCATGGATGGTGACCTTGGCTTCCTGCTCATTCGTGTCCTGCTGCTGTCTTGCTCCTTGGGGCTTCTCTCTCAGATACTTGCGGTGCGCCCCAGAGTCGGGCTGTGGTCAGTGGTGGGCAGTCAGCCATGCCACCCAGAATCCCTCTCACTTCTGCTGCTCGTCGATTTTTTTAAGGGAGAGATTTTCGCTATAGGTGCATGTGCTCCCCAGAGATAGCTCAGAGAGAAAGTGAGAAATCAGTCCCCAGAGAGGATGGCCACGCCACAATCCCTTCTCCTCTCAGAGTTTTGGGCATGCACACACACCTGATGTGAATTTCAAGCTGCCGGGTCTGGTACTAGAACTGCGGTCAGCCATGTGGGAGTCCAGCACCTTAACCACTATGCCACCTGCTGGCTCACTTCTCATTGGTTTTAATCTGGATGTTGGCAGGACCTAAGCCACAGGATTTAATCTGGGTAGATGGGTTCCAGCCGGGGCAGCTATGTGGCTAGGCTGTGGGTGTGCAGACAGAACCCATGCTGTGCATGGGAAGGACTTATTCCTGGATTTGCAGGGCACTGACAGGGCTAAGGGGTGAAGCCAAGGGCACCCCCTGCACACAGTAGGGAGGCATCCAGAGCTCACTCAGCCATCATGGTCTGCAGACTGGGTGAGGGTCGGGAAGGTTTCACATTCCAGGTTGGCCAACCTCAGAGGAGTGGCTTCTCTGCCTCCCCACATCCCACATCCCACATCCCATATCCCACATCCCACATCCCACCCATAGAGATAGGGATTCTGGGCGACAGGAGTCCAGGCTACGACATCGAACAGAGGTGTCCCTCTGAGAGGGGTTGATGAGTTAACCCGAGGCCGATACCTGCAGCCCCCACAGTGGGGAGAGAGGAACGGCTTGGAGAGGGGATAAGCGTGTGGTCCCAGAGAGCTGCATCTGCGGGTGTGAGGAAGGAGAATGCGTGGGCAGCCCTTCACCAGGACCCAGGGAGGGGACTTTCTGCAGGCTGCCTGCCTGCCTGGGGCATATTAGCCATCGTCAGCATCAGCGTGGGCCAGGATGGAGAGGGCCGTGGAGGAGAGGGGTCTGCTGGTGCTGGGACAGAGGAACAGAGGAGGGGAGGGGAGGGGAGGGTGGGTAGAGATGAGGATGCTGCTCACCACCCTGCAAGGCAGGGACAGCCCCAAATGCCACCAGTACCTGAGCTGGAACCCCCGGAGGACTGAAGTGTGTGTGTGGTGAACAAGGAGTCTTCAAGAAGCTCACTGAAGAATTATGCCTGCATTTCACCTTTTTTTGCACTGTCATTCCATTTTTCCGAACCCCCTCGGGAGAGCCCTTGTACTCACACGAGGACCGGACTGTGAGAGGTGTGGCGGTGGCTGGGGCGCCCTGACAGCTGCCGGACTTGCTTCCCCCATTCTGGTTTTCCCAACAGAGCCTGAAAATGTAGCTTTTCCACAGCACTCTCCTGAATTGCCCCTAGTTGAGAGCCCCATGGAGTTTTTGAGAACCCCTCTGGGGTGAGTGGAAATCAAATCCTGCTTGGGGATGTAAGGGGGAAATCTCTGACGGAGTTCTCTCACCTGCTTATGTTTAAGGTCTCAGTTGCGGCTCTCCTTGTGGGGTGTGAGTGTGTGGTGGGGAGAGAGAAAGATGGAGACAGAGACGGGGAGAGGGGATGGAGACGGGGAGAAGGAAGGAGAGATGGAGATTGGGAGGAGAGATGGAGATGGGGAGAGGGGAGGGGAGGTGGAGATAGGGAGAGAGATGGAGATGGGGAGAGATAACATCCTAATGGGCATGGTCACAGCACAATCAGGATTTGGAGTGTGCACATGTGCCCTGTGTGTTTTTCAAGCCACTATGTCCAGGTTTTGAGCCACATTTAACCTTGTGGGATTCAGCTTTCTATGCACAATGCTTAACCACTACACTACAGGCCCAACCCTTCAAAAAGGAGCAAGTAAATAGATTGCCACTGTCCCAGGATCACAGTAAATAATATTAGGATGGCATTATTCCATGAATTGATATGAAAATTAAATTTAATTCTTTCCCATGCCCAATAGACTTTTTACAGAATAAATAGTGTTATCATTAACTTAATATGGAAATAGAAAGGAAAGTGAATCGCCAGCAGAATCTTAAAAATGATGAACAGTATGGACTGATTCACATTGTGGATGACAAATGACATCCACAATGACAGAGTCATGTATGTCATGGGAAGGCACATAAAGAGAGGTGGAGATAGGGAGATGGAGATGGAGACGGGGAGGGGGAGGGGAGGTGGAGACAGAGAGGGAAACGTGAGTACAGGACAGACAGCGCCCTGGCTGGCAGTTCCCTGTGGCTAAAATGAGGACTTTCTCCTCCCTGACACTCCGGAGCTCTTGGGAACTTCCCGGAGCTGAGCTCACTGCGGGGCATCTGTTTGCAGGCGGCTCCTGCTGGCAGCGGGTGCTCCTGCTGGCAGCGGATGCTCCTGCCTGCACGTCTGCAGGACGCTGCTCTCCACAGGCTGCTGGGCATCTGCTCCCACCTCCCTGCTCAGCGGTGCGTGCATGGCTGGCCCCCGGGGCCTCTGACAGGGACACAGGTAGAGCCAGCGCGTCTCTGCCTTCCCAGGCTCACAGCACGGGGCTGGCCGGGGTGACTCGGCGTTTCTCTGGGCAGGCCCTCTGGAATGAGCACTTTCGTGGGCGTGCGCACCTGTACACGTGTACGATTCTCTCCGCAGGGCACGCCACCATCACCAACTACTTGTTGAACTATTTCCCTGGCCTTGACCTGGAAAAGAGGAACGTGTTCGGACTCACAGCCCTGATGAAAGCTGCCATGCAGGGCCGGACGGAGTGCATCCGAGCCCTGATGCTGGCAGGTAAGCCTTGCGGGTCCCAGGCCCCCAGCGGATCCTGGCCTTGTCCCTTTGAAGCCTTTGAGGGGACAAATCACACCCATGGAGACAAGCTTGGTGGCTGCAGCTGTCAGGGAGGCAGGGCGAGACGCCTCTCCTCACCCAGCAGCAGGGTCAGGGCCGATGCTTCTTAACAAAGGACAGGCCACCAGAGAAAAATGCACATTTATTTCATCAAAGGTGTAGGTGGCATGGGAGCCTTCAGAGGGGACGACCCAAGGACCCTGGGAGGACTGTCTGTTTTGATGCTTGGGTGTGGTGGAGAGTGGACGCTGGGCAGACCCTGGCCGGGTGGACAGGCCTGCTCTACGGGCGCTGGGCTGAGGGGGAACCCGGTGGCTGATCTCTGCAGCCCTCCTTCCTCCCGGGTTTGGGCAGGGTGCCTCGGGAATGGGGGTCTCGAACCTCTGTGAGTCAGTGTAGGTCGGAGGATTTCTTCATGGCCAGCTCTTGCATTGCACAGAAAGACAGGGGGCGGTGAGAGTAATGTTTCTTGGTTTTATGGCTGACTTTGGGGATGAAAATTTCTGGTTTCTATGAGCTGCTTCAGGGAAGAAGAATTCCAGTTTGTATGACTTGCTTCAAGGGAGGAGAGGCAGGGAGGGCAGAAGAGCAGGGAGGCTTCCCTTCCAGCCCCCCGTCAGCTCAGTGTGCTCCGCAGGGGCCGGGTGGGGCGCGGCAGTCAAACATGCTCTGCCAGGCTGGCCCACGAGGGAGGGTTCCGGGCTCAGGACTGGACACCTCCCTGAGCACACCAGACACGCGTTAGCCAGGATGCCAGGCTGGCCGATGCTGGCGGTGGACCGTGAAGTCGGGACTCTGTTGGGGATGCTGTCTCTCTCTTTCTCACTGGAGAGATCAGTGATTAAAAAAATATTCAGCTGGGACTAGCAGATGGTGTAATGGTTACGTTGCTGGACTCCTGTGTTGTCAACAGTGGTTCGAGTCCTGGACCTGGTGGCTTAAAACTCATGCCGGGTGCATGTGCGTATGCGTGCGTGCCCAAGATCCCGAGAGGAAAATGGAGGAGAAGGCATTGCAGCATAGCTATTACCCTAAGTGGGTGATTTCTCACTTTCTGTCTCTGTCTCTCTTTGTCTCTCTGGTGAGCGCACGTACCCTATAACAAAAATCTCTCTCTCAAAACAAAGAAACAAACAAACAAATGAACAAACAAAAAGAAACCCCAAACCACCCCAACACTGCCCATATCTGTTCTTCAGCAGTTGCACTCTTGTCCTGGCTGTAAACTGCAAGCCTGTCCTCGTGCAGGTGGGCAGAGGAGCGGTGCGGGTCGGCCCAGGCCACCCAGTGTCCTGCCAGCTGGTGGCTGGGGTTGTGTGGCGACGTGGCGAGTCAGTTTCCTTTTCCCATGACACCGTGGAGTGGACAGTGCTCGGGCCGTAGCTTTGGATCAACAGAGCAGCCTCCCTGGGCCTGTTACGATCTCGTCATCTCTAGGAAAGCTCTCCCTGTGTCCGTCTGTGACACGGCCATGATCCCCCACCGCTCTGAGGATGAGATGCAACTCTCAAAGGCTACACACGTCTTGCCTTAGGGCGTGTGCACATTCTAGAGAGAGTCAGAGAGAGAGAGGGAAAGTGAGAAATCACCCCTCTGGGTGACCGTGGCATAATTCCTTCTCCATTCTCCTCCTAAGATTTTGGACACACACATACACACACTCACGCATACCCAGCGTGGTTTTCAAGCCACAGGATCCAGGAGTTGAACTGCAGTCGACTACGTAGGAGTCCAGCACATTAATCACCCGCCACCTGCTGGCCCCAAGGCTATATAGACTTTTTAAACTTTAAAAAGTTTATTTATTTTGAGAGAGAGAGAGAGAGAGAGGTACCCTTGACAGTCACTGCACTACGGCCCTCCCCCAGTCTCCTGGTCAGCCAGGATCGCGGTGCATGCAGACGTACCCTGCGTGTTCAGGTCAGCCCAGGATCCAAGCCTGGGCCTCTCTGAGGCTCCAGCATTGACAGCAGTACTCTCACACCTGTGCGCCGTGCATGACCTTAATGGACAGCTAAGCTGACCTCCATGTGACTGGCCTCTGATTCTTCTCCTCATGCTGAAATGGAACCAGTGATTATATTTAGTGCAACATCACTGGGTTATTTTGAGAACTGAATGAGAAAATGCATGTCGAGTGCAGGCCGTGTCACATGCTGTCAGCAGCTAGCATCTCCGTCGATGATAGATCCCGCTGTTGGCACTACTTAATTTTGTTATTTCCATTTATCTTCATTTTTGTTCTTAGAACTGGCTTCAACTTGACTCCATGAGTTCCTGAAGAGGTGGCATTTCTCCTCCATCTTAGCCTGTTTCTGCTGATAGGAGAAAATACCTCAGAATGTGTCATTTAGAAACAACAGACATTTATCCGCACAGTTCTGGAGGCTGGGAAGTCCAAGATCAAGGACCAGCAGAGACAGTGTCTGCCGAGGACCCGTTATATTTTGTGTCCTCACATGGCAAGGAGCCTTCCTCTAGCTTCTGGGGTTTTTTTAGAGAGTTTTTTGCCATAAGGCATGTGCACTCGCCAGAAAGACAGAGAGAGACAGAGAGAGAAAGCGAGAAATCACCCTCAGGGGGGATGGCCACTCTGCAATCCCTTCTCCTCCATTCTCCTCTCGGGATCTTGGGCACACACGTACACACGCCCGGCGTGTTTTAAGCCGCCACGTCTGGGACTCGGACTGCAGTCGACTACATGGGAGTCCAGCGACATAGCCATTACGCTAACTTTGGGTCCCTCTAGCTTCTGTTTTAAGGGACTAAAGCCATTCATGGGGCAGAACCAGACTACCATGTTCAGTTGTCAGGGGTCCTCGGTCTCCTCTGATCAACGACAGTGTGTTCAGTCTTCACCTGTCACTCATGAGTTGACAGTCTTGGTACTGGCCAGTGAAGAGTGTCCCCAACCTAAGTCTAGCCATTGCTTCTTTGGTAATTAGCCTGGGGTTATAGGCTTTGGATATTTTTTCTTCTGCTCTAACTTGAGTGTCTTAGGGAATGCTATTAAAAAAAATAATAAACTCAGTGAATGAAAAAGAGGCAATGAAGATGGAAGTCCTTTTGGAATAAAAAGGATTATGTTTAAATTAATCCCATTGATTGTGCATTTGATTCAGTGACGATTTCTTTCTTTCTTTTAAGGTTTTTGTCGTGGGCGCGTGTGCTTGCTGTAGAGAGGCAGAGAGAAGGAATGTGAGAACTCACCCTCTGAGGGGATGGGCACACCACCATCCCTTCTCCTCCATTCTCCCCTCAGGATTTTTGGTGCACATGTATGTGCACCTGGTGTGATTTCCAAGCTGCTGGGTCTGGGGCTTGAACCGCTGTTGGCAATGCAGGAGTTCAGTGCCTTAACAGCCACACTACGTGCTGGCCCTACCATTTCATTTTTAAGAAGTCACTCATCAGTTAGAAGCGAGTTTAGGCGCTGCCGCTCCGAGGTCAATGCCAGATGCTTTCTCCTAACTGGACAGGGACTGCGTGATGCTTTGGTGTTTGGGAAGCTTCGTCCACTCTTGCTACTTCTGGATCTAGTTGTAATTGAGGTAAATCTTTAGTCATTTATTTTTCAACTGAAAATCTGCGGTGCCAATCGTGTCAGAGCATCTTTCCTGATAATTAATTTGAATTACAAATTCATCTTTTAGGTCCGCTGCCTTCTAATCACTCTGGGAAGCACGCAGGGCTCTGTGCTCCGTTTCACGGCAGCGCTTTCCTCCTGGGGTCTCAGAGTTTTCCAGCAGGTGCTGCAGCATTTATGGGGTGACAGCAACACCTTTTCTAGCTCTAAGAATGAGGCGCCTGCTGGAGTCAGCTGGGATTTGATGTTGACATTCCCTGCAAACCCAACTGCCCCCATCTTGGCTGTTTGGATACGAATCAACATTAGGCCTTATATTATTCTCCCTTCCCTTCCCCCACTGTGAGCTCCTGCCTGTCAGCGTCTAGGATAAAATACATGACCACAGGCTCTGGCCTGTTGTCCCCTCTATTGCATCTGTCCCTTTGCCAGATGTGACAGAGTGGAGAGGCCACAGAAACCACTCAGAAGCCAGGCTCTGGTTTCATTGCTGGCTTCTCCACTTCCCATCTCCCTCTCTGGGGCTAGCTGCTTACTCTCTGACGCTCCGTCTCCTCTTCTATCAAAGGAGGCTGACAGCAGCTGTCCATGAGGGGGACTGAGCGAGAGCACACCCAGAGCGAGGGTGGCTCTGGGACACCTGCCCGAATGGAGGTGGACGGTGGCTATGACGGTTGTTATTATTGGTGAATTTCTGTGTTTAACAGTTACTTGTTAAATGAATGAAGAAATTGGTAGGGTGTCCTTTGAGAAGTCCCTTTGTGATGAGACACTTAAACTTGGTCACTGTGGTATGAGCTCAGACTGGGGGTTCATACTCATGGCACTATTGACACGCAGAGCCGCAGCGTCTTTGGTCATAAGGCTGCCAAACTGGAGGAGGTTTCGCAGTCCTTGGCCTCCACCCCTCCGGTGACTCTAGCAGCCCCCAGATGTGACAACCAAAAATGTCTCCAGATGTCGACAGTGACCAGCCCTGCTCCTTGGCACACCAAGGATGGCTTCCTGCTAGAAGGAATGTGAGAACTCACCCTCTGAGGGGATGGGCACACCACCATCCCTTCTCCTCCATTCTCCCCTCAGGATTTTTGGTGCACATGTATGTGCACCTGGTGTGATTTCCAAGCTGCTGGGTCTGGGGCTTGAACCGCTGTTGGCAATGCAGGAGTTCAGTGCCTTAACAGCCACACTACGTGCTGGCCCTACCATTTCATTTTTAAGAAGTCACTCATCAGTTAGAAGCGAGTTTAGGCGCTGCCGCTCCGAGGTCAATGCCAGATGCTTTCTCCTAACTGGACAGGGACTGCGTGATGCTTTGGTGTTTGGGAAGCTTCGTCCACTCTTGCTACTTCTGGATCTAGTTGTAATTGAGGTAAATCTTTAGTCATTTATTTTTCAACTGAAAATCTGCGGTGCCAATCGTGTCAGAGCATCTTTCCTGATAATTAATTTGAATTACAAATTCATCTTTTAGGTCCGCTGCCTTCTAATCACTCTGGGAAGCACGCAGGGCTCTGTGCTCCGTTTCACGGCAGCGCTTTCCTCCTGGGGTCTCAGAGTTTTCCAGCAGGTGCTGCAGCATTTATGGGGTGACAGCAACACCTTTTCTAGCTCTAAGAATGAGGCGCCTGCTGGAGTCAGCTGGGATTTGATGTTGACATTCCCTGCAAACCCAACTGCCCCCATCTTGGCTGTTTGGATACGAATCAACATTAGGCCTTATATTATTCTCCCTTCCCTTCCCCCACTGTGAGCTCCTGCCTGTCAGCGTCTAGGATAAAATACATGACCACAGGCTCTGGCCTGTTGTCCCCTCTATTGCATCTGTCCCTTTGCCAGATGTGACAGAGTGGAGAGGCCACAGAAACCACTCAGAAGCCAGGCTCTGGTTTCATTGCTGGCTTCTCCACTTCCCATCTCCCTCTCTGGGGCTAGCTGCTTACTCTCTGACGCTCCGTCTCCTCTTCTATCAAAGGAGGCTGACAGCAGCTGTCCATGAGGGGGACTGAGCGAGAGCACACCCAGAGCGAGGGTGGCTCTGGGACACCTGCCCGAATGGAGGTGGACGGTGGCTATGACGGTTGTTATTATTGGTGAATTTCTGTGTTTAACAGTTACTTGTTAAATGAATGAAGAAATTGGTAGGGTGTCCTTTGAGAAGTCCCTTTGTGATGAGACACTTAAACTTGGTCACTGTGGTATGAGCTCAGACTGGGGGTTCATACTCATGGCACTATTGACACGCAGAGCCGCAGCGTCTTTGGTCATAAGGCTGCCAAACTGGAGGAGGTTTCGCAGTCCTTGGCCTCCACCCCTCCGGTGACTCTAGCAGCCCCCAGATGTGACAACCAAAAATGTCTCCAGATGTCGACAGTGACCAGCCCTGCTCCTTGGCACACCAAGGATGGCTTCCTGCT
>NW_006159558.1:2246619-2281273 GCF_000334495.1 Tupaia belangeri chinensis | reverse complement strand
GCTGAGCACCTAATTTACATGGGAAAGCGTGGACCAAGAGATGAGAATCTCTGCTCTCCTCCTTTCCAGCTCGTTCTGCAGGCCTCCCTCAGATCAAATGCGCGACCTTTTCAGGGAGCTCTTGAGTTGTCTCTTAGACTTTAGTTGTAGTGTTTAATGTCTAGATTTTTTTTTTTTTACATTTATTTATTTGGGTCTGGCTTCAAGGCCTGGTGATTGAAGCAGCTGGATCCCCTCTGCCTGACTGCATAGTTCGAGTCCCAGACCCAGAGGCTTGAGAAACACACTGGACGCTTACGCATGTGTGCCCAAAACCGCAGAAAGGAGGAGAGATGGAGAAGGGACTGCACCGTGACCGTGCCCCACTGAAGTGCTTTCTCACTTTCCCTGTCTCTCTCTGTAGACAGCGCATCTTCCCTCTAGGGGAAAAAAAAAGATTTATGTTTATTTATTTCTTCTATGAAAGAGAGAGATACAGATGCACCCCCCCCACACACACACGCGCGCGCGCGCACACTACCCAGCAAGGTCTGGGTGTGCGGCAGTGCAACCCCACTCAGCCCCAGCCAGGCCTGGCTCATGGGCAGAGGTCTTCTTCTGTCCAGCCAGTGCCTCTGACTTTGTTCACTTGTCCCCTCTGGTTTCTGTGGGAGTCACTACATTTGAGACCAGGGACGGCAGCAGCACAGGCATGTCGGTCCTGTTTGTCAGGAGGCAAACTCTGCTTTAGGATCAGTGCCAGCCCTGGGCCTAGGCCACCTTAGCTGCTGGGGGTGCCAGAGAAGTGGGGGATGGGGGCGCAGTGGTCAGATCAGACCAGCGAGTCCCACCCAGAGTGCTGCTGCTCCGAGGGACATTTGGCTACAACTGGAGGCGGTTTCAGTTGTTACAACCTTTGGGACGCTACAGGCATCTAGAGGGTAGAGCACAGAGACAGTGGTAAATCCTGTGATGCCCAGAACAGCCCCACGACAAAAAGTCTGACCCAAAACATCAGCAATGCCGAGATTGAGGGATCCTGGATGGGCCAAGTTGCATGACTTGGAGCCAGAACTGCTGCCCGAGATAATGTGGGGGGCTGGGTGCGAGGCAGCACGTGGGCCCGTGGGCATGTGCACACTTGTCTACACAGTAAGAAGGAAGGTTGAGTGGGAGGTGAGGATGCCAGTGGGCTCCCAGGAAAGATGATGCAGTGGCAGTTCGGAAGTTCTCTGCGGTCTCTGAAAGATGTTCGTATGGAATGTTCATCAGTCTTCTCTTCCAGAGCTTACTTCCCATGGCCAGGCCATTCATAGCACTTTGAATAGTCAGTCAGTCTGTCTGTCTGTCTGTCTTCTTTGTAAATTTGCCACAGGGTGTGTGCATTCACTGGAGAGAGACAGAGAGGAGGAAAGTGAGAAAGCACCCTCCTATGGAGAAGGGTCACGCCACAAACCCTTCTCCATTTCTCCCTCCTTTCAGGATTTCGGGAACGCACACGTGTGTGCTCCGTGTGTTTCTCAAGCCGCCTGATCCAGAACTCAAGCTGCACAGTTGCCCACGTGGGATCCAATGCCTTAACCACCATAGCACACGTTGGCCTGACGGCAGTTTCTTGAGGAGGTGGGCCCCTCCTTTAGAGCACGATTCGTCCAGGCTGCACGGCAGCGAGTGGCCTGTGTTCATTAGTGTTGATGTTTTCCGAGGATGTTTTGCAAAGGTAGGAGAACAGCAGGAACGGGAGTGGAAACCGGACAGCTGTTCCTTTAGTTTCCCATTAGCATTTGAAAAATGTCTCTTTCAAGCAGTGTTCATTAAGATTTTAATTCTGCAGTTTGTTCCTTTTTTAAGTGACATGCAATTAATTAAGGTTTAATGTGTCATCTATTTTTTGCAGTGACATTTTTACTGCCCCCTTTTCATTTCAGTCAGTTTATAAATTGTGCTCCAGCTAATGAGTTCCATGCCGATTTCCAGTTCCAAATAATTACCCCTCTTCTCAGATGGCAATTCTTTAAAGTGTCACAGACTGAAGACCTTTCCTAGGCCAGCTCATGTGAGCCGGGCCCTTCTGAGCCACAGGGCCACAGTAGAATGGCGGGGCAGGGGCGCGGCGGGGCCCCCTCCTCTCAGTTGAGCTCTGCGTGTCAGACACCTGGGGCCGTGTGGGCAGAAGGGAAGCAGCCTCTGCCAGGTGCCCTCCAGGGAGCTCGCAGACTAGATAATTGCCCTAGTTCTCCACATCGCTTTGCCGTGGAAGTACGACTGATGGCGCTTGGAATCCTAGATGGTTTTTAGCTTTATTGTGGGGCTGAGGCACGACCACGGTGAGCTGAAAAGCAATTGCATTAATACTATAGCACCAAGTTGCAATTTACACAGATTTCTCCCAGGTGAGCTGAAGTTTAACTTGGCACTACTCGGGGAGCAGTGGGTGGTATGAGGAGATTTACTAAGCAAGTGACTGGGGGTAGATCATCCAGGCTTTCCAGAGCAACGGGACCAGTAGGATGTATGTATAACAAGATGGTTTCAGGAACTGGCCTGAGAGATTGCGGGACGTCTACAGTCTGCAGGGCAGGCCTGCGGGCTGGGAAGGCAGGCAGGAGTTGGTGCTGCTGGGTTGGAATTTCCTCTCCTGGAAACCTCAGCCTTTCCTCTTCAGTCCATCCACGGGTTAGATGAGGCCCACCCACATTATGGAGATATTCTGTGTGACGGGAAGGTCAGCAGCTACAGAGTGCCTTCATGGCGACATGGGGATTGGCATCTGATTAATTCACTGGGTCCTCTCCCTTAGTTGATGCAAAACGAAAACCAGCCATTCGACCTGCCCCGCGGGGTGGGAAGGACGTTGGGCTGAGGCCAGGAGACCCATGGCGGACACCTGATTTTTGTTACCAGCTGTGACTGCCATTTATTTTGTAATGGCCCTTTGTTAAATGCCTGTAATCCCAGCAATTTGGGAGGCTGAGGCAGGGGGATTGAGACACTGCCTGAAAAAAATAAAAAATAAAAAAGCGTGCCGCGAGCCCACGAGGACTAGATGTGCTGAGACAGAAACGAGTCCAGGCCGGCCTGTGCTGGAGAAGCCTGCTGTCTGGTAGCTGCAGCAGACCCGTGAACAGGGCGTAGGGAGCGAAGCACCGTGTCCCACAGCAGAGGGCCACAGCAGCCCTCAAAGGCAGGTGTCAGAGAGACGGGCACCTCGTACTGTGCAGGTGACTTTACTACTGGCATTTTTAAAGCATTAAAAACGTCTAGTTGGAAGGCCATGGGCTACTATGTCATTAAAAAAAGATTAGGCCAGGAGATGATGCAGAGATCAGGGCAGCTGGACCTCACGGGGCTGACTGAGGGGTTTGATTCCTAGACCCAGTGGCTTGAAAATTATGCTGGGTGTGTGTGTGTGTGTGTGTGTGTGTGTGTGTGTTGGGGGAGGGGTGCTTTGTTAAATGCCTGTAATCCCAGCAATTTGGGAGGCTGAGGCAGGGGGATTGAGACACTGCCTGAAAAAAATAAAAAATAAAAAAGCGTGCCGCGAGCCCACGAGGACTAGATGTGCTGAGACAGAAACGAGTCCAGGCCGGCCTGTGCTGGAGAAGCCTGCTGTCTGGTAGCTGCAGCAGACCCGTGAACAGGGCGTAGGGAGCGAAGCACCGTGTCCCACAGCAGAGGGCCACAGCAGCCCTCAAAGGCAGGTGTCAGAGAGACGGGCACCTCGTACTGTGCAGGTGACTTTACTACTGGCATTTTTAAAGCATTAAAAACGTCTAGTTGGAAGGCCATGGGCTACTATGTCATTAAAAAAAGATTAGGCCAGGAGATGATGCAGAGATCAGGGCAGCTGGACCTCACGGGGCTGACTGAGGGGTTTGATTCCTAGACCCAGTGGCTTGAAAATTATGCTGGGTGTGTGTGTGTGTGTGTGTGTGTGTGTGTGTGTTGGGGGAGGGGTGCCCAAAATCCTGAGAGGAGACTGGAGAAGATATTGCAGCATTGCCATGCCTTCGGAGGGTGATTTCTCACTTTCTCTCTCTGTCTCTGTGTCTCCAGCAAACACATGCGCTCTATAGCAAACTTATTATAAAAATTGTGATTCTGATCCAGCCTAGGGGTGCAGTGAGTGGCTGCTGGACTGCAGGGATGGAAGCCACACACCAGCCTCAGGTTCAGATCCCGGGGGCGGGGTTGAGTGGAGGCTTGAAAACATGAAGGGCACATGCAGGCACCCTGGGTCCTGGGGAGCTAGAGAGCTGGGAAAGGGGATTGCAATGCAAGACCGGGTGGAGGGCTCTCTCTCTCATGTACATACTCTATCATAATAAAAAGTTCTGTGACTTAGGTGCTAAATTCAGGGTTTTTGTTTTGTTTTGTTTTTAAATCTTGCCAGAGGATTCATGCACTTTCTAGAGAGAGAGACAAGAGAGCCAGAGAGTGGGAGAGAAAACAGCCTTTCCCCAGGGGCACTGCAATCCCTCCTTGCTCCATCCTGTAGGGATTTGGGGCATGCAGGCACATGCACCTGGCATGCTTTTCGTGCTGCAGGGGTGGCGATTGGAATTGTGAGGTCAGTCAAGGGATCCACTGCCCTAACCACCAGGCCATGGGACAGTACCAGGAGGGTTTTCCTTCAGAGTGGTGGATTGTGTGGCCAAGGGCGAGGTAGGTGAGCAGAGGCAGGGTTGGGACAAGCTCAGGGGTCAGGCTTGCCTGAACAGTGCAGTGGGACAAGCTCTCGCTCAGTGACCCACTCCCGTTCTCCGTTTTGCAGGGGCCGATATCCACGCCAGGGACTCCCGCCGTGGGTTGTCACCCCAGGAGTGGGCCGCCTTCACGGGTCGGCTGGAGGCGGTCCGCATCATGCAGAGGCTGCTGGAGCGACCCTGCCCGGAGCAGTTCGGGGACAAGTACAAACTGGAGCTGCCGTCCGTGGCCGAGGCAGTCCCGAAGCCTGCAGGCTCCAGGAACTGCTTGCAGCGGCTCACGGAGTGTGTGCGCTCTGCGCTGACCCCGCGTTCCCTGGGCCAGGGCCCGGAGGATGGAGGCGCTCTGGACCTCATGGTCAGGATGACCACCAGCCTCTACAGCCCCG
Organism: Tupaia belangeri chinensis; assembly: GCF_000334495.1. Classification (NCBI taxonomy): domain Eukaryota; kingdom Metazoa; phylum Chordata; class Mammalia; order Scandentia; family Tupaiidae; genus Tupaia; species Tupaia belangeri. The sequence goes on along the minus strand of NW_006159558.1, from coordinate 2,276,199 downwards.
CTGTGGCCGTCATCTGCCAGACCGTGTGCCCGGAGAACCCCCCTTGCGTGGGGAAAAGGCGCCTGGCGGTGCAGGAGATCCTTGCGGCTCAGGAGGACCAGGACACCGATGCCCAGGAAGGGGGCAAGGGAGAAGGCGCTGAGCAGCGGTTCCGGACCTTCCAGGTATCCCAGGGCTCTGAAGAGGGCCTGCCGTCTGCCCCGCTGCCGGGGGCCCAGGCGCCCGCCCGCACCTCCTGGAAGACCAGCCTGCTGCCGCTCCCGCTGCCTTTCCTCCGGCGGAGCAGCGTGCGGCCCGGCGTGGTCATCCCCAGGGTCCGCGTCAGCAAGGCGCCGGCGCCCACCTTCCAGCCGGAGCGGGCGTCCAGGAAGGGCAGCACCAAGGACAGCACCCACCTGCAGATCCCCAAGTGGAGGTACAAGGAGGCCAAGGAGGAGAAGAGGAAGGCGGAGGAGGCGGAGAGGAAGCGCCAGGCAGAGGCGCAGAAGGAAAAGCGGCCGCCGCGCTGGAAGAAACGGACGTGAAGGGGCAGGTGGCGCAGGGCAGGTGCCCGGCCAGTGCCCGGCCAGTGCCCGGCCAGGGCGGCTGCGCGTTCACTGAGCCCAGCTGGGTGGCGGCGCCGCCGCGCGGACCAGGACGCACCTGCCCGGGGCCCTGTGCGCCCGGCTTTGCAGTCGCGCTGGGCGATCTTCTGTCCGGGAATCCAGAAAGCATTTCTGTGTTGTGTGCTCGGGCTGGGAGCTGGGGACACCACAAATTTATTTGCCTAAAACCAGTTCCTTAGTGATCAGTACACCTGGTGACAGTTCACCTGAAGTCTTCCTTTAGAGAACCTCAATTAAGTTTTTAGACCAATTTATCAAAGGGCGTTTTCTGTGCAGTTTTGTATTTTTAGTTATTATTTACCAAATTTGCAGCATTTTCTGAGTGATGGGGCTCTTTGTATTTCAGGCAGTTTTCATACATTCGTCTGAAGACCCTTTGTTTAAATACGGTTTCTAGCAATAAATCTTAGTGATACCTGCAGGAGTTCACTGCGAGCTCTGAGACTCGGCCAGTTCGCTGCTTTGGTTTTCGCCTTCCCAGCCCCTGGCAGGTGCACTGCCTGTTCTTGCTGGTTCAGCTCGCGGCGCCTGGTGTGTATTTCTGCCTGAGGAAGGCATGCTGGCTTTTATGGCCAGATGCTCAGGGACACTGAGGGGTCAGGTGCCACTGTACCTTCTTTTTACATCTCTTGCCCAGTTGTAACAATAACCACTCTATTGTCCAGTTATGAAACGGTGCGGGCAGAGACATGTCTTTATTGCTAGAACTAAACTCATTTTAAGCAACGGACTTTGGATAAAGGGAGGGACTGGATACAAAAGGTTTAACCAATTAAAAATAGAGGCGAGTGGAAAAAAGCCATCATTTAATAAAATGGAGGCACGCTTAAATGATTGCAAGAAATGCAAAGTTAAGTCGTATATGCTCTTAGATACATTGGGCCCAGGTGTCCTTAAAATGTAAAAAAAAATAAAAAAATAAAAAAAGATGCAGAAAGAGTAAGGCACCCGAACGCACGGGTACGCACGGCTGCGTGGGAAGGCTGACTCATGACTGCAGACTAGCGTGGACTGTTAAGCAAACTTGTTTTAGGCAAATTCTCCTGGAGTGCCCTGAGCCGCCCCTGTCCCCAGCCTCCATCCCAAAGATTCCCCTGTGTGGACAGAATGTTCCTTTTCCCTTTGATGATGTCCTTGGTGTTTGGCTCATCCTCATGTGGACTTTGTAGGATTCCCAAGATGTGGGGGCTTTGGTGGGACACATATGTGTTTTGCCTTGGGCCCCAAAGCTGTCAGTGGGAGTTTTGTGTCCACGCTTTTATCTCCAAAGCAGTGAGAAATTCTAATGAATCCCTGGCCATCTGGATTATGGAATATCTGTCATATATGCACTTTATTTAAGGATTTAATTTAAATACCTAGAAGCTGTAGATTTGGAGCCTCTTCATATAGCCCTTGGTATGTTGTGTTATGTGCCTGCCCGTGTCATGCTGGGGTTGGGAGTGGCACTGGCGGTCCCCCCCCCCCACTCGGCACTGTGGGCTTCCAGCAGTCAGGATCTCACACTTACCTCTCCGAGATCTCATTAGCCAGGCTGTGCCCAGGCGAGTGGGAGGTTGGCGTGACGACCAGGTGGGACATCAGATGGGAGCGAGTGCCTCTGTACTCCGAGAGGCGCCAAGATGATCACACCACGGTCTGGGCCCTTTCTGAGAACTGCTGATTTTAGCTGGTGCGGGTCACCCTCACAGCCTAGGAGTTGGGATTGGCCATGTCCCCTTGGAGGAGAAAAGAGCTGTGACCAGCCCTGGCTGTCTTCGGAGGCCATCTTTTTTCTGTCCCTGGCATTGTAGCACCTTCTTGCTGTGTGCACGTAATTCATGCCATCCGCACACTTGGCACTGGGCCACCCTCGTCTCTTGTAAGCATGGACTCGGGCAGTGCCAAATGGTCTTTGATCCACAGTTCTTGGCGCGGGCCGCCACGAGAACCCCTGGCAGCTTTCATGACTTCAGCCTCTGCCCCTCCTGGAGGTTCTCACAACTAGGGAGCTGTGCCCTAGAACCCTTCTACAGCCGCCAGGTGGCCTCGTGAGCCAGCGTCGAGAACTGCAGTCGTAGCACACAGGGATTGGGGGCGGCCTTCATTGCCCATCCAGTGGCTCTTCCCGGATGCCCATCCTGAGCTCCCCCAAAGGGCTCACCTTGTCAGAACGTCTCGTTGTTGTAACAGCCAGTGTTAGGCCCCCTCTGCTTGCACACTTGCCATCAGGCCTTCAGTGGATTGTCAAGTATTCCTGCCCGCTGTCACTGTGGGAGATCTGCAGTGGGGCAGTATGGAGCCCCCACTGCCACCCTGAGCTTTCTCTGCCTCTCTGTGCGTGTCTGTCTTGGCTGGCCCTCTACCTCACCACACGTAATCTCAGAATCTGCAGTTAAGCTTGGAACATCAGGGGCGTTAGCATGATGGCAGGAAGCCTGGCTGTTTCTTCCCATCCCAGTGGTCTGGCAGCAGTGGGCGAGTGGGCCCTTCCCCTGCATCTTCCCCTGCAAGCACACAGGCCAGGCTAGGGCCAGCTCTTGGTGTCTGCAAAACCGCTCTGGACATGCCCACATTTTAAAGAAGGCTGCCCAGGCAGCAAGTGTGGCCAGGCCAGGGGCTCCTCTGGCAGATCTGAAGGTGAGCCTCGCCCTGCCCTGCTGAGCAGAGGCTCTGTCCACCGGCCGGCACGTGCAGTGTGAGGGACTTGTAGACTCGCAGAGGCGCTTGGGCGTGGAGGGTGGATGCAGCTCTTCTGGGGGCTTCGGTGTGGGCCTAGAGAAGCATTCGGCTGCGAGAACCCATGAGACCCAGGTGTAGGGAGGGTCCAGAATGGGGTGGGAACTCTCACCAGTCCCTCTGCAAACCTGCGTGACAGCTAGGGCCTGCTTTCATGAGCCTTTGCGTTTGGTCTTGGGGGTCTGGGCAGTCTCGGCTGCTCATGACGAGCTGGCCCAGCCTTTTCCTCTTAGCCTTGTGTGGGCAGCCGCCAGTGGGGGCTTTTCCTCCTGTGTTCTCTTTCTCCTTGGAGGGGGCTGCCCACTCCAAAGTGGGGAGTGCGAGATCGAGGGCAGGGTGTCAGGAGCAGTCCAGATGCTTCTGAGGGTGGCCGTGGTGTTGTTCCTCTCTCAGGCTGGTGAGGTTGTGGGAGCAGGCGGAAGACCTGAGTGAGCCCACCCCTATTCCCGCACTTGTCTGGCGGCAGCAAGGGGAGGAGAAGGGGGGGCTGACCTCTGCTTCTCCCTGGGAAGAGCCCATCCTCAGGAAGAGGAGGACAGAGAGGAAGGAGAGACAGGGGAGGCTTCGTCCTGGCTGTCCTCTCTGCCCAGCTCCTTGGTTCTCTGGGGTCCTGCCACCAGCCCGTTCAGGCTGGTCTGGGATCTGAACCCATTACTGAATTCACCTCTTCTGGGTAAAGGATTTGTCAGGGAAGAATGGCTGCTTGGTCCCCAAGGTGGAGGGTCGCACCCCTGTGTCCCTGACAGTTCAGTCTGCTGTCCAGTGAGGACGTTTTACTCCTGAGTAGTTTATTGGCTTTGCCCAGGTACATTTACTCACTTACTTACACCCCCGTGTCATTCACGGAGGGGGATGGGCAGGGCCCCCTTCTCCTGTGTAGGCGGCCACCACTGTGTTCCCTCCAGCCTTGTCCCCACATCGTCCCTGGCCACCCCCTCTGCCTCCCCTCGTTTTCCTCTGTTGCCTTTACTTCCTTTTCCGATCTCTCCTGTTTGGGGTAATCCCACCATCCTCGGCGCCACCTCCCCTGAGGGCTAAAAAGGGAAGCAAAGCAAGGGCCTCTCGAAAGGCAAGAGGACATTCCTGCCAAGTGGTCATCTCCTGATGGCCCGATCCCCAGGGGGGACTGAAGGGCCGTGGCCTCTCAGCCCTGCCCCGTCCCCCTACACACACACACGCACACACGCACCTTGTTTCTGGAAGGAGCCCTGGGTCGCCCTCCCGACTGGTGGCAGCTCAGGCCCTGCTTCCCGGGGTGCTCAGGTGTCAGTGCCAGCCCTGGCGTGTATTAACTGTACATAGTGAAGTTCCCGTTGACAGGTACCTTCTCAGGGATTTATACATAAATAGAGCTAGGGGGACGTGGGAGTCTGCTTGAATCCTGTTTGGTGTTTGCACATGTTATGATTCAGCTGAACAGGAGGGGCGATTTAGAGCCGGGGCTGACGCTGCTGACTGGGGCGGGTGAGCTGCCTGGGCCTGCCCCTGGGGGAGACCCCGCTGTTGGTGAGTGGGGACTCCGGCAGCTGAAAGGCCTTGCGGGGGTGTGAAGTCGTAGTGATCTGAGCACCCACCATGGCTGTGAACCCTGTGCTGAGACCCCCATCCCTGAAGCAGGGGCCATTGGTGGAGTGCAGTCCAGTCCGATGTGGAGAACGTGGACAGGACGATGGCGTGTGGCCTGCTGACGTGATTAGAGCTCCTCTGTCAGCTGCACTGGGCTTGCAGGAAGGAGCAGGCTGCTGGGGCCCCCTGCATGGGCCCTGGCTGTGCACGAGGCCTCCCTCAAGGAGCAGGGTCCTGACGCTAGGGACCTTTCACCTGGGCAGCTCCTCCCGGCCACCTGCTCAGGAAAGTGACTGTCAGAACCGCAGTATCATCGTCTTCTGAGATGGACGCTTGGAGCAGCTGGAAAGGAGACTTGTGGGTGCAGAAGGCCGGGCCAGACTACCCCCTGCCCCCTTCCCTGCTGGGGCAGTGGTCTCTACTGCACAGATGAGGCTATTGTGCTGACACAGAAGCCGGCGGGGGCTGGGGAGACACATCTGTAATGGATGCAGAGCTATTTCCAGGTGTGGGGAAGAATTGCACCGTCATGAAGAAATGCGTGCCACCGAGGAAGCCCAGGAGCCCGACCGAGGAGTGGGTGCCGTGGGCCTGCAGCCTGCCGTGCAGCTGGAGTCCCTGCTGCCCACGCTGCTGAGAGGAGACAGACTTCTCTGCCTGTTTTTGGTGTCTGAGTCTGCCCTGCAACCGAGCCGCACCCCCGATGTGACGCTTCCTCCCCCAGCACCCCGAGATCAGCTGGCTCATCCCCCATCCCGGCACCATGTGGTCACTCCCCTCCGCGGCAGTCAGCTGGCGGGCGCTGAGTGTACTCCTAGGCAAATTCTCTGAACAGTGCTTTCTCTTTGACAGTATTTAGGGCAGTGGCACTTGTCACATGCTTCCCAGTGTTTGCTCAGGACCCTTGTCCTCCCATGCAGGTAACTGCAGAGTCTGGAATCCACCCTTGCACCCCTGTGGGCTCCATCACCCTCAGCCTTCTAAGGGGAGGGAGAGCAGAATATTTATCACGGAGGAGCCTTGAAACACAGCCAGGGCATGCTGCGACAGCTCCTGGGCTGGCTGGGCTGGGGAGGTTGCTGCCCTGGTGTGGCGGGCGAGACCCTGAGTGCAGAGAACTGGAACTGCCGCCCGTCTCAGGCCTCTGGATGCATTTAGAACTTGTTTTATGAAACTGTGTAGTTTCTCATTCCTGTGCCCTGGAATTCACACGTTTCTTCATTAACATTTTAAGTAAGTGGGAAAACAATTCCTCTCTGGAGGTGTTTTTTTTTTTTTTTTTGAAAAGAACAGGAAAACCCAAAACACTACCTGGGTCGATGGCACTAATTTTTAACTACTCAGTGGAATGCCAAGTCTGTGTTCCTGATGCCCTTCCTGGGACCCACCTCAAACGAGACTTCTGGAGGAAGCCTGGCTGCTAGACAGCAGGTCATGCCTATGGCAGCATACCGTAGGGTGTGAGTGTGTGTGCCAGTGCATTCACACACACACACACACACACACACACGTGTGAGCTGACGGGAGACCGGCCTTGTTCTTGCACGGACTGATGCTGTGACCTTGCTGTGCTCCCACAGGGAACATCCACGTGACCTGTTTCAATGGTGCAGGATCACACGGCCAGGGACCCCCAGGAGCACTCCATGTGGGACGCGCAGCTGGGCTAGGGTTGTCACAATCCTTGGCATTTTATAGCGAAATGCTGCCGACTAAGGAGGTTCGCAGAGAACCTCTTTGGCCGGCTCGGGGTCACCTCTCTGCCTTTGCTGTATGTTGTCTGCACAAAGGGCCCAGCTCCCCGAGGAGTAGATCTCCACCGGGGGTCTGGCGCAGTGTGGAGGCCAAATCCCCTGCCATTTGGCACCAGGCATATCCATGAGAATCAGTTTACTGGATGGGGCTCTGGGATTTCCTAAGTTGGCCTGAGGATCAGGCGCGTGGATCACCGTTTGTTTGGTTTGGTTTGGGAGACAGGGTCTCACCGTGGTGATGCTTGAAACTGTGGTCTCCCTGCCTTAGCCTCCGGAGCAGCTGGGGTTGCAGGTGCGCCGTCACGCTCAGCTGGACTTGGCGTGGAGGGAAACTGCAGCGCTCTGTCTCAGCGACGTCCCGCTGCTGTTTCAGAAAGCGTGGAGGGAAGGCACCATCCCAGATGGGGCTGTGCTGATCTTACTCTTATTATGGAGTTTTGGAGATAGTAAGGGGATGCCTTAATGCCAGCGTTTGAGAAGTTCCAGAAGCTGTGCAAGGAGGGACGCCCTTGGTGGAGAGTTTCAGGGCGTTTGTGCTAGGAAACCTGGGTACAACCCGGGAGCCCGCAGGTGTCCTTAGGAATCCGAGTCATGTCCCCATTCGGGTGAGCAGTCAGAGCTGATCTGACTGGAATTCCCTCACAGTCTTCTTGCGGTTCCCGGGGTCTGTGACTTTAATAAAGGGGTGCTGGAGAGGGGGCAGACTCTGCAGAGGGCGGGTTCCCCTCACGTGATCTCAGCATACGCTCCGTTTTCTGAATGTAAAGCTATTTTTATTGTCATTTCTAAAAATCTACTCAGTTTCTGGAATTGTAAAGACGTTGCATATGGATGTAATTGTATAAATCTCATAGTGTTTTATTTTGAGGTGAGAGTTTTGTTACAGTTTATAAAAGATATTTTCCTATGTAGACCTCAGGGCTATTTCGGACCTCCAAATAAATGTGACTCCCAAAAGCTTCAAGTCTGGATATTTATAAAGTTAATAATCTTTAACTTAAATACAATGTGATAGTATTCAGCAGAAAGGATGTGTTTTTCCCTTTCAGCTTCTAGCAAACTCTGTGTCTAATGTTTAAAGAGTATAGAAAAAGATATGGTAATGTAACCATGTGGGGGAATTGGGGCTGAAATATTTAAAAAAAAAAACACTTGCAAAATAAACATATTCTTATGGTACAAAAGTGTGATATTTGAATAAAGTTTGTATAAATTAGAAAATGATACGAGGTCTACCAGTATTATCCTCTCACTTCTCTTAGTTGAAATACATGTGTACTTTCTTATTTTGACCCTCTTTCACTTTAGTTTTTAAACTTTGTGATTTCCTTGTAAGCCCTTCCTCGTTTTTACAATGATGTCTTTCTTTTCTTTTTTTTAGAGAGAGATTTTTGCTATAGGGCACGTGTGCTTGCTATAGAGACAAACAGAGAGAACTAGAGAGACAAAAAGTGAGAAGTCATCGTCCGGGGTGGATGGCCACACCAGTCTCTTCTCCTCCATTCTCCTCCCAGGATCTTGGCACGCATGCATACCTGGCGTGAGCTTTAAGCCACCAGGTCTGGGACTTGAACCCTGGTTGATTATATGGGAGTCCAGCGACATAACCATTATGCCATCTGCTGGTCCCTCAATGATGTCTTTCTGACCTGCCTCTTCGTATACCCGTTGGCAAGTGGCATCCTTCAGGGCTGTTGTGGTGTATTCAGGTACATACGTAGAAACGAAAATCCAGTCTGGTTTCGGTGTGTATTCTCATACCTACATGTACGCTATATGTGGTGGTGTTCCATTTCTTTACTTAAAATATGTCCTTGGGAAGCTTTATAAGTAACTTTATAATCAGGTTTTAAAAAAAGATTTATTGATTTAATTTATTATTATTATTATTATTTAATTTGACTGGCGAAAGACAGAGAAAGTGAGAAAGCAAGTTGTCAGGTCCGAGACCTGAACACGTGGGAGTCCAGCACCTTTACTGCCATGCCACCTGCTGGCCTCAAAATCAGGTTTTCTTTTCTTTCTTTTTTTTCCTCCCATCTTTTTAATGACTGAAACATAAAACATCTAAAACCGCAGCTTCTGGAAGACCCACTTGTTCTTGCCTGTCTTGTACCTCTCTTTGAACTTGACCCTTGCCTCCCACCGGGCCTTGCGTGTAAGAGCAGGGTCTCTGAAGACGTCCTTGTTGACCACAGTTTTGTCCAAGGGAATACACGGAGTACCCTGTGGGCATGAGGTGACTGCACAAAAGACTTCATCTTTGACCCTTGGCGATTTTCTTCTTGCCCATGGCAGCTGTCGCTTTGCGGGGTAGTGGTCAGTTCCAGCCATGCTCTCGTGGCTGTAGGGGCCATCTGAGGTGCCATCAATGTTCTTCATGGTGACGGCTCAGCACCACTTTCTCGGGTTTCACGAACTTGCCCATTTCGACAGCATCCACCAGGGCCTACGGGAAGGAAAGCCAGGCTTTCTTTTAATTTCTTTTCTTTTTTTTTTTAAACTTAGTAATATGCAGGGCCATCCAGTGTCATGGTAGCAGGGAAGGTGGATCTCACATGACTGCATGGTTCAAGGCCCAGATTTGGCAGCTTAAGCAACACACGAGGGAGGGGCAGCAGATGGTGCAGTGGTTAAGCACTGGATGCTCACATGGCTGACATGGTTCGAGTCTCGGACCCATGGGCTTGAGACTCACGTCAGGTATATGCGTGTGCTCCAAATCCCAAGGGGATGGAAAAAGCATCATGGCATGGCCATCTCCTCTGTGGGCTGATATCTCACTTCCCTCTCACTGTCTGTCTCTCCAGCAAGCACACGCCCTCTGATAAAAACCTTAAAAACAACAGAAAAGGAAGCACACTGGGTGCACGTGCTTGTGTGCCCCAAACCCTGACAGGCGGGTGATGGGATTGCGGTGTGGTCATCGCCCAGGGGAGGGGCTTTCTCACTTCTTTCTCTCCCTCCAGTGAGTGTGCATACCCCGTGGCAAAATTTAAAGAAAAAAGAGTTATATGCAAACATGGCAGAAAGAGACTGAACGCCACAAGAGGCTCTTAGATAAAGAGGGACTTTAGCTGACCTGTCACTTGTACACCCCCTGGGAATACATTTTCATGTGTTCTTCCCTTTATGGGTTGTATCAGCAGAATCCCATTGTAGGCACGGTTTTGTTCACCCCCTGTGTTTTAGGGAGCACGTGTTTAGAATCCATTTGCTCCTTTTGATTGTTGTGTAGTATTTCTCAGAACAGGCGTGCCGGGGTTTGTTTAGCCATGTCTTCCTTGGGGGGCTAGAAGCATGTTCTAGGTTTTTACCAATTACTGTACAAGTAAGGGAGAGCCTTGTACCTACTCGTTCATATACACAAGTGGATGTTTTCAAAAGTCAGGAGTGCAGAGCTGGGGAGGGAAGTGCACGGGGGCATGCACTTGCTAGAGAGGCTGGAGAAAGATTCAGAGAGAGGGAAAGTGAGAAATCTCCCCCATGGAGATGTCCACGCCACAATCCCTTCTCCATTTTCTTCTTGTGGTTTTGGGCATGCACGCACACATGCCCGGTGTGATTTTCAAGCTGCCGAGTCCGAAGCTTGAACCACAGTTGGCTACGGGAGTCCAGCCCCTTTACCTCGAGGCCACCTGTTGGCCCCAGGGGAATAGGCATTTTAATTTCCGTAGTCACTGCCCTGGCGCCCGTTGCAAGTGCTGGGCTGTGTACCCATCCGCCAGCAGAGGGCGAGAGAGGCCATTTCCCACCTGCAGCGCCCCCTGCAGTTTCTCAGCTCTCCAACCTTTCCCGCTAATGCTTGGAAAGCTGTATCTCATTGTTTCAGTGTTCCTTCCAGTTCTCGATAAGGCTGAGCCTTTTTCATGTGTGTCTAACGTCTCTTATTTCCTGTCTTATACATTTCTTATTTATACCTGTTTCTCACAGGTCTTGTTTCTCTTTTCACCTTTGGTGCCATTTTTGCTGATGTGTAGATTTCTATGTTTTTCTTTTTAAAGAATTATTTAATTTATTATTATTATCATTTTAAAAAAATGCTATAGGGCATGTGCACTCACCAGAGAGACACAGAGAAAAAAAAAAAAAAGGGAAAGTGAGAAAGCAAGCTACCAGATCTGGGACTCAAACCCTGATCGGCCATGTGAGAGTCCAGCACCTTAACCACTACGCCATCTGTTGGCCCCAGACTGCTATGTTTTTTTGGATGATAGTCTTTCACACGTATTTTGTACTTTTTTTTTTTCATTTTATTACTTGTTTTTAAGATAGCTTGTATAGAAGATTTCTAGTTTAGTGAAACTTGTCAAACTTTGCCTTTTTTTGTATTTGGTATTTGCATTTTGTCTCTTTAAAAAGCCCTTTCTTACCCTCAATGGACAGTTTTTTTTTTCTCCTCTATTTTCTTCTAATGATTTGTAGGCACTTTCCCCCCTTCTTTTGAGCTCAAGAACATTCACATTCATACTCAAGGCATCACGAAGGTTATTTCTGATGTGACTGAGACAACTCGCTCTTCTAGTTGGAAAGTTCTGTCATTTTACTTAGGAAATCTCACTCACTGAAAATTGTCATTCTATATCATGATTATTAAAGAAGGATTTAAACAGAAAATACAGTTTTAAATAAAACCTTTCTGAGGCTAAGCTCATTGTGCAGGTTTTGTGCTCTCATCTGTGAGCATGGTGGGCATCCCTCATTCCCACAGCCCTCCCCATGGTCATCGGCTCTCTGAAGGTCACACCTGCTTCCTCGTTGGTGATGACCGGCTGGTCTCCAGCCAGGTTCATGAAAGGTGGTCGGTGTGCTGACAGCTTCCTTGGGGCAATTGCTCAGGTAGGCTGTGAGCTCAGCAGCATGTTAGTGGCCTCCCAGTCACGAGGGATCCTGTCCTTGCAGGAGGGTTGGCAGACCAGTTGCTGGAGGTGTGGCACCAGGTTTTGAGCCCAGGGCAGGGTGCACCACCACTCCCCCCACCTGTGTTTCCTGCATCTTCACACCTTGGGGCACCAAGCTCATCACTGCTCTTCCTGCACACCCCCCCCCCAAAAAAAATAAGGGGAGGCTAAGGCTTTCTCCTGGTTCTACAAAGTTAAATATGTAAATCCAGCTCAAATTCACCTTGGTATTTCAAATGTGTTTTTAAGAAATGAGAGAATCAAGGGGACCAGCAGTTAGTGTAATGGCTATGTTGCTGGACTCCCATGTAGTCAACCGCGGTTCGTGTCCCGGACCTGGTGGCTTAAAACTCACGCCAGGCGCGTATGCGTGCGTGCCCAAGATCCCGAGAGGAGAATGGAGGAGAAGGGATTGCGGCGTGACCATCCCCCCTGGAGGGTGATTTCTCGCTTTCTGTCTCTATGTCTCTCTGTCTGTCTGGCGAGCACGCGCGCCCTATAGCGAAAACCTCTCCAAAAAAAAAAAAAAGAAATGAGAGAATCAAGAAGACTGTCAGCTTCTGGAGCCGACCCCTTTCCCATGTAAGAAGGAGGGCTCTGGTCTAGCGCCGCAGCCCTGGGGAGAAGCTGGCCCAGGAGGGCTTCTGGATGCCAAATGTCCTCAGTCTATGAGGAGTCAGTCGCAGAGGAGTCCCTCGGGGAAGCCACTCCACCACCCAGGCTAAATATGGCAGTCTGTGTCCTGCAAAGAGGCCTTGCCCTGGAAGGAGCCTTGGCTAGACCCAGACCCTCATCCCCGTGTGGCACCCTGCCCTGCTCACAGCTCTGCGTGGTCGTTTCAAGGGGCAAATGAGACGCCCTCTGACAACATCCCACTTGGGGGCACATCACCCTTCCCTCCCCGGTGTGAGTGCACAGTGTCCTCGTGAGGTGAGAGGCGATAGCCTTGGGGGAGGGGGCACACGGCACCCACCCTTCCTCCCAGGCCTTGCAGATGCAGCCCTGAGCTGCCCCAGTCCATCCTGGGCCCAGCTGTGTTCCCTAACTCCACACACTGTCCTGACCCGGACCCTGACCCTGTGGGCCTTGAGACCTCGTGGCAACTCTCAAATTCTCCTGATCAATCCCAGGTACAAAAACCCGTGTTCTCAAAGGGCAGTTCTCAGACTGCACCTCAAGACCTTGGCACCTGGGAACTCGGTCAGAAATACACGTTCTCAGCCCTGCCTCAGCTCCCTCGGGCTGCCACTGCCGACGACCACCAGGCTGGGTGGGTGAAAACGGCAGGAAAGGATCTTCCACTGTTCTGGAGGCTGGAAATTTGCAGTAACGGTGTCATAGGGCTGCTCTCCTCCAAGGCTCAGGGAGACTCTTCCCCCTCTTCCGGCTTCAGGTGGTTGTCAACAACCCTTGGCAACCCCGACTGTGACAGCTTCAACCTGTCTGTGACCTCGAGACCACCCTCTCTCTGTGTGTCTGTGTCTGCATTTCCTCCTTTTTTTGAGGGGGCGGGGGTAGAGGGTGTGTGCTTTTGCTAGAGAGAGACAGAAATGGAGAGACAAGGAGAAAGCCTCCCCCCCCCCCCCTGGGGATGGTCACAGTTCCCTCTCCGTTCTCTCTCTGGACTAAGGACGGCCTAGACCGGGCAGAGCCTCATTCGGTGCACCTGCAGGTGTTTCCAGAAGAGGTGAGCTGGGTCTGAGCAGCTAAGCGGGGGAAGACCCGCCCACAGGGTCATGGGGAGGTGCTAGCTGAGGGCGGATGCAGACGCCAGGGGCTCTCTGCCGCGGATGGAGCCTGCGGCCTTCTCTTGGGCGCCAGACCACGGGTTTGCTTGACTCCCACTCCAGAGCCACAGCAGCGGCCCCAGGCTCAGGCTTTGAGCACCGTCATCGGCCTGCCTGCCTTGCTGCCGCCTCTAGGAGCACTGAGCTGCACCGCCTGGTCCAGGCCGTGGGCTTGCACACAGAGGGCCTGTTGTGGGACTTCTTGGCCGCCGTAATTACGCGCCCGTCTTCCTCATAGGCCCCTCTGGCCCACCGACACCAGTATGCTGGTGGCTCTGCCCCCTGGGGAAGCCGTCTGGACTGGTGTGAGGACCAGCAGGGGTTCAAGGATCCTTCCGGTTTGGGCTCCACCGCCTTCTGAGCTGCTCCTTGCTGGGCGTGGGTCTGGCAGTGTGTCACTGTTGGGGACCGGCCCCCTTCCTGGGGCAGGGCAGAGGCTGGAGGAAGCTGGGAACAAGCTCGAGGAGCTGGCAGCCTCCTCCCCTCATCTGTCACCTGCCGCTGGCTGCTTCCATGGGCGGGGTGGGGTGGCCATCCCACCGAATGACCTGGGGCATCTCTGGTGAGCCCTTGCTGATGGCAGCTGTTCAGGGGGACATTGAGTGACAATGGAAACCAGCTCGATTTGCTTAGCAGAGACCAGCATGTGGGAAACACCCGGAGTTGTTAGACTCAGCCTGGCTCTCCTCCCGGAAAGGCATACGGGACCAAGGTGCTCCGTTGCTTAATTAGACCAAACGACAGGCGTCTTCTGAGCTGCGGAGGACAGGCCCTGGCAGCAGGCAGAGACGGGCCCTGACCTGGGTTTCCTGTGTGGACCTCCAAATGAAGGTGCCAGTCCTGGGGCCCACTCCAAACAGTGACTCAACGCCCAGGACTGACGTCCCCGGGGGTTCTCCTCTGCTGCAAGAGCCCCAGCGATTCTCCATGGGAGGTAGGTCAGTGTGCGAGGGCTGGCTGTGGGGGAGAGGGGAGACGTGAACTGTAACGGGCTTCCGTTCTAATACCCTCTAGCAGAAGGTCCTCTCCCAGGGAGACTCGGAGACCCTCAGCTTCGGGCCTAGTTCCGGGGAGCTGAGGTGCTGTCTCGGGCCACGAGTGATCTCCGAGCAGATGGAGGGTGTCCTGGCTTCTTGTCGCCGAGGCCACACTGGGGTCAGGGGCTAGGAGACTCTCCATCCGTGTGCTGGGGTGTGGTGTCCTCAGGACTGGGATCAACATCTGTCTGGATCAACATTTTTCCAGTCCCGTTAGAGGGGTGGGGAGGGCAGCCCCTAGAGAAACCCATTCTTGCCCCAGAGCCCGACCATGAGGCTCATTCTCAGGTCTTCTGAGAGAAGGGAACCCCTGCTGAGGTTGAGGGGACCCCTAACCCGCCCCCTCCATCCAGATACTCAGGACTGGGGAAAAGCAAGGCAAGGGGGCAGGGCCTTCCACGCCCAGCAGGGCCTCTGCCCTCAGCCTGCCACCCCAGCAGCAAGCCCAGCCGGCCTGAGCTCTGGCCCGCACCAGCAGCCTCAGGGGCAGAGCTCAGGAGAGCAGGACACACAGCCAACCACACACACCGCGTCATTCTGAGTGTCTCTTTTCTCATCTCTGAGTCCGTAATGGTTACGCTGCTTCTCGGGAAGTCCAGGCACATCAGCCACTCCAGGAGGTCAGGGCCGAGGGATGAACCACTTGTCCTGGGTCCTCGTCGCTGTTTCTCCAAAGAATTATGAGTGCACCTGGCACCCAGATTTATCCAAAAGTAAGATACATGGGCACAGTTCCCCGGACTGACAGCTGTACATTTGGAGGGCTCCCAACAGCCCCGGGCTCAGTGACCTGCTCTCAGGACTCTCAGAGCTCAGTGGGGGCTGTTCTCCTGGTAGCAGGGAGGGGGAACAGACCACAGTCAGCCCAGGGAAGAGAAGCACGACACAAAGTCTGGCCGTGGACACACGCCCCAGTGCTGGGTGACACCGTGCACTGCTAGCCAAGGTTGCTCGGCTGAGCTTGCGGGCAGGAGATATATATATATATTTTTTTGAGAGGTTTTTGCTATAGGGCACGTGCACTCACCAAAAAGACAGAGACAGCGACACAGAAAGTGAGAAATCACCTCCGGGGGTGGGGGGATGCCCACACCACAATCCCTTCTCCTCCGTTCTCCTCTCGGGATCTTGGGCATGCACGCACTCATGCCCGGTGTGAGTTTAAGCCTCCAGGTCTGGAACTCGAACTGTGGTCGACTACATGGGAGTCCAGCAACATAGCCATTACGCCATCTGCTGGTACCCAGCGTGCAGAATTTTTATCGGAGATTCTTGATGTAGGCACGATTGATTGATTGATCGCTCATGAGGCTGGCCTTCAGGGCAGCTAGTATCGTGTAACCCAAAGCCCCCCCCCGAGTGGCCTTTCTGGTCTGGCCAGCACCTATCCTGAGACTGTCAGGCAGGGCTGGTCTTAAGACCTGGTGTGGCCAGCTGCGGCCATCAGCAAAGACACGCGTATCAGGTGTGACATAGGCCTCCTCCCAGAGCTGAGGGAGATGCCAGACCTCTCTGAGCATCTGGCTTTGGGCCCTTAGTACCCGATTCCGCTAGGGCCACTTATTTCCACGTGGGAATCCCTGACATTGGCCTGATGCTTTCCCAAGGCAGTGCTGAGACAGATGCAGGGAAATAGAATGAGGAGAACCAGGAGCCTGACCGTCACACTCGGTGACATTTCAGAAGAGAGGAGCTGGCCCTCCTCCCATGGGCACCACCCGGGACAAGCCTCCTGTGACTGTTAGGTGTCACTCCCTCTGGGGCCTAGTCCCTGGCCCTGGGTCTCCTGGGCTCCTACCCCTGCTTTCCCGGGGGCACCTCTGAAATGCCCTCTGTTGTCCAGAACTTTATGCTGCTTAGCAACATCTGCCGTGTTGTCCAGGCAGGTCCCCTCCCGTGGCTGAGCTGTGCTCCTTTTTTTTTTTTTTTCCTTTGGAGAGGATTTTTTTTTTTTCACTATAGGGCGCATGCGCTCGCTAGACAGACAGAGAGAGACATAGAGACAGAAAGCGAGAAAGCCCCACCCAGTGGGGATGGTCATGCCGCAATCCCTTCTCCTCCATTCTCCTCTCGGGATCTTGGGCACGCACACACACGCGCCCAGCGTGAGTTTTAAGCCACCGGGTCCAGGACACGAACCGCGGTCGACTACGTGGGAGTCCAGCGACATAGCCATTACGCTAACTGCTGGTTCCCGAGCTGTGCTCCTTTTTGAAAGTGGCCCCTGAATTTGAACCTCATGGTTCCACAGAGAACCTGCTGAAGGCATCTGAGGAGAAATGTTTCCTCCATGTTCAGAAGATTTAATTTCTGCTTGGCCATTGTGAGCGTGTGTACAAGTAGGATTGGGTTCAGGATTGGGTTCAACAGCAAATACCAGGAAACCCAGTAAAGATCATTGTTATCGCCCTCATCCTCACAGTTCACGCTTACGGGAGGTCTTGCTATGTGCGCTGTGTTACAGACCCATTGATAGAGACGCTGTTATCTCATTTCACAGTTTGGAAACTGAGACAGAAAAGCCAAGTGGCCTATCCACGGTCTCGGTGCTAGTGAGTGCAAGTGCTGAGATATAACCCGGGGAAAAAAACAGGTAAACACTCATGGAGCTGCGTCTAACTAAGCAAAGTGCTGAGATGTAACCCGGGGAAAACCAGGTAAACACTCACGGAGCTGCGTCTAACTAAGCAAAGTGCTGAGATGTAACCCGGGGAAAACCAGGTAAACACTCACGGAGCTGCGTCTAACTAAGCAAAGTGCTGAGAGACAGACCAGGGCTGCTCTCATCAGGGACCCAGGCTCCTCCCATCTCTCTCCTGTTATCCTGCAGGTGCTTCCATTCCTTCAATTGCCTCAGGAGCCAAACTGGCTGCTGGAAGACATGCCATTACACCTCACTCCTGGAGCAAAGATAAGCACATCTTTTGGAGGAGTCCGTTTCCTTGAAGACGCCGTCCACCTGTGTGCCTCATTCACCAGAACGCAGCCATCAACCACAGTGCTTTACTGCTGCATGCTGGGGCTGGCTCCTTTGATGAGTTTTTTGCCCTCCATGATATCTTGGTCAAAGAGGAGGGATGCCCCTTCTCCTCTGCATGATTTCTGAGGCCCTTCACAGCTCTAGACCTGCTCTCCCCATCTGACTTTTCCTCGTAATTCCCGCTCCAACCAAACGGAGAGCAACGCCCACAGTGTGTGTGCAGGAGGGCGTTATTCAATGCTGAGGGAGACAGGGGCTAGGGTTAGAGCTGAATATACACACCGTGTAAGCAGGACTTGAGTCTATTCTTTAAAGAGTTCCTCCTTTACAAAACTTGGTCCAAGAGGAATGGGCTTCAGACTTCTCTTAGGGAGACCCATCCTGGGAGAAGAAGCTTCTCGGAAGCCCTGACTCACTGACCTGGATACCTGACAATCAGAGGACATAGCGGTTCCTCCCACTACTGCAGCCCTCCTTCCACCTGGGAGGATCTCCGCCGGCTGATGGAACCCACGTGTGCAGGGCAACAGCCAATCTCTTCTGTGGCATGAGAGAGGACACCAGAAGTGGCCTGAGAACAGAGGCTGGGAATGGAAATTAGACAGGTGGGGGATCGAGTGTGGAAGTGCCCCTGGAAGGTCCTGCTTTTTAAAGGCTGGTGGCAGAAAGCACAGAACTTGGTATCAGATGGATCTTAGTGTCACCACCTACTAGCTATGTGAATTCAGTAAGTTACTTGTCATTTTTAGACCTGTTTCCTCATCTATAAATAGCAGTAACATCGACTAGATAGGGTTACTGTGAGTGCCTGGCACATGGTACATTCTCAATAAATGTGAAGGTGATGACGATAATTGTGATGGTGATGATGGTGATGATGGTGATGGTGAGGAGGGCTGTGGTGGTGATGGTGGAAATGGTGGTGATGGTGAGGAGGGCTGTGGTGATGGTGGGCCTATCCACGGTCTCGGTGCTAGTGAGTGCAAGTGCTGAGATATAACCCGGGGAAAAAAACAGGTAAACACTCATGGAGCTGCGTCTAACTAAGCAAAGTGCTGAGATGTAACCCGGGGAAAACCAGGTAAACACTCACGGAGCTGCGTCTAACTAAGCAAAGTGCTGAGATGTAACCCGGGGAAAACCAGGTAAACACTCACGGAGCTGCGTCTAACTAAGCAAAGTGCTGAGATGTAACCCGGGGAAAACCAGGTAAACACTCACGGAGCTGCGTCTAACTAAGCAAAGTGCTGAGAGACAGACCAGGGCTGCTCTCATCAGGGACCCAGGCTCCTCCCATCTCTCTCCTGTTATCCTGCAGGTGCTTCCATTCCTTCAATTGCCTCAGGAGCCAAACTGGCTGCTGGAAGACATGCCATTACACCTCACTCCTGGAGCAAAGATAAGCACATCTTTTGGAGGAGTCCGTTTCCTTGAAGACGCCGTCCACCTGTGTGCCTCATTCACCAGAACGCAGCCATCAACCACAGTGCTTTACTGCTGCATGCTGGGGCTGGCTCCTTTGATGAGTTTTTTGCCCTCCATGATATCTTGATCAAAGAGGAGGGATGCCCCTTCTCCTCTGCATGATTTCTGAGGCCCTTCACAGCTCTAGACCTGCTCTCCCCATCTGACTTTTCCTCGTAATTCCCGCTCCAACCAAACGGAGAGCAACGCCCACAGTGTGTGTGCAGGAGGGCGTTATTCAATGCTGAGGGAGACAGGGGCTAGGGTTAGAGCTGAATATACACACCGTGTAAGCAGGACTTGAGTCTATTCTTTAAAGAGTTCCTCCTTTACAAAACTTGGTCCAAGAGGAATGGGCTTCAGACTTCTCTTAGGGAGACCCATCCTGGGAGAAGAAGCTTCTCGGAAGCCCTGACTCACTGACCTGGATACCTGACAATCAGAGGACATAGCGGTTCCTCCCACTACTGCAGCCCTCCTTCCACCTGGGAGGATCTCCGCCGGCTGATGGAACCCACGTGTGCAGGGCAACAGCCAATCTCTTCTGTGGCATGAGAGAGGACACCAGAAGTGGCCTGAGAACAGAGGCTGGGAATGGAAATTAGACAGGTGGGGGATCGAGTGTGGAAGTGCCCCTGGAAGGTCCTGCTTTTTAAAGGCTGGTGGCAGAAAGCACAGAACTTGGTATCAGATGGATCTTAGTGTCACCACCTACTAGCTATGTGAATTCAGTAAGTTACTTGTCATTTTTAGACCTGTTTCCTCATCTATAAATAGCAGTAACATCGACTAGATAGGGTTACTGTGAGTGCCTGGCACATGGTACATTCTCAATAAATGTGAAGGTGATGACGATAATTGTGATGGTGATGATGGTGATGATGGTGATGGTGAGGAGGGCTGTGGTGGTGATGGGGGAAATGGTGATGGTGGAGAGGGTGGTGGTGGTGAGGGGGGCTGATGGAGGTGGTGATAGTGGTGGTGGTTATAATGGCTATGATAATGGTAGTCACGATAGTAACCATGGTGATGATAATGGCAATGATGGTGGTGACAGTGGTGATGGCGATGGCTGGTGTTGGTGGCAATAGTGATGACGTTGGTGATGATTTAGGCCCAGAATCTTCTCCAACGGGAAAGCTGTCCAGTTTAATGCCTTTGTGATTAATGAAAGCGTAACTTTAGCTTAGTTTATGTGGTTGAAACAATGTATCAGATATAAATGTCCATTTATCATTGTCTTATTATGTTCAGGTTATCTAATTGCCCTTGAAGACGGTAAAGACGGTACTTGTTCAGTGAACTAATGCAATTTCTTTTCCTTAAACCTTACAGCAGTTTCGGGCCTGCAAAGTCAGACTCTTTTGGTTTGGTTATTGTTTTTCCTAGAATAACTTATTTGGGGATACCTTTCATATGCTCAGAGCATCTGTGAGAATCAGTAAAGAACCTAACCTACGAAGTTACAGATTAGCACTAAGGGAGGAAAATCCAAACAGTAAGTATATGAGGGACTTCAGATGATTGAACTGGCTTGATGGGCTCAGCAGCTTTCTAGAGTGGTTGAACACTAGTATGACGTGATATTCGGGAGTAATTCGAGATGGTTTCCTGAGTATGCGTTATGGACATGTGACTTACGGTTACTCCAGACACCGTTTCTTATTTACTTATGTATTGTTATCCTTTTTTCTTTTCCTAATTGCCAGAGACCACGAGGATTCCCCTGCTGTAATCCTTTGCCTCCATTTATCCACCCATCAGGATTCTGGGTGTGCACATGTGTGCCTGGTGTGTGCTTTGAGCTGTCGGGACTGGAAGTTGAGCCATGGTTGCCCACATGGGGTCTGGGGTCCGGGGTCCAATGCACGGTACTTAAACCACGCTGCAGGGTCGCCTATCACTGCTCCGTCGAGAGCCCGTTCTGCCCCTGTGGCCTGTCTTCTCGGACACAGGCACACCTGGCTAGGAGAGCGTGTCTCGGCATGTGAACTTCTCACACTGGCAACGGGTCCCAGTGGGTGAGGCTGAAGGGGGCACCGCTGACGCAGCAGAGGGAGAACTGTGTGATAAAGCAGGGGCTTCTGCAGGTTTGCTGGGCTGGTGCTCTGGAGTGCGCCTTTTATACTCCGCCTGATGTCATCTAGTGGCACAGGCTGCAGCCCAGAGGGGAGCCGACTCACTGGACATGGTCAGCAGCGGGGACACAGAGGACACCAGCACCCCAGCTCTGCCGCCAAGTGAGTCTCGTGTTAAGGGTAAGCGCTGGCATTGGAAATGGTCACTTTCCCTGGGAGTTCGCATCCAACCTTCCCTCCTGTGTTAGAAACAACGACTGGTCCAGGAGTCGCAATGGCAGGCGCTCTGCCAGGAGGCAGGGATGCAGAGGAGGCCAAAGCCCCTGCCCTGCAGGCAGTCCTGACCTCCACTGCCAGGGCCTCCCCAACCTGCCCACTCCTCAGAGGGACAGCGACTTTCCCCTTCAGCTCTTCATCCCTTTGCTGACAACTCTGAGGTCAATAAGCTTGAGGAGCACGTGATTCATTTTGGAAAACTGGCTGCGATCATTTGGGAAGAGGTTCTAGACCTTAACTTTGGAGAATATTTAAGTGGCAGAGCGCAGAGTCCATGTGATTGCCCCGCTGCCCTCGGTGAGTGTGCCAGGGCAGCCACCGAGGCACGTCTATCTCTGCTCCTCTTTGTATCAGCGATGGAGAAAACAACCGTGGTGCTGTAGCAGCACGGCGGGCTCTCCCCGAAGGAAGGGATTTGCTTTATCTCGAGTTCGCCGTTGCCTCCAGGAGCAAACCTGCATCGCAGCGATTAGTTATTTCCTGCCTCTGGGACTGCAAACAGCCACACTTGAGCTGCCTCGGCCGCTTCCGCTGAACAAGCCCACACTAAAACATGCTCAGTATGTTTTTGGATTCCGGGTTGAGGGGGATTTTCTTTTGGTTATGGAACTGCATTTTGGGAAGCCGTAGACTTGCACAACAGGGCCATCGGGGTTCTGTGGGTTGGGTCACTGTGTGAGCTCTCCTGGCCATCGTGGGGTTTTAGTGGCCGCTCTTACTCTGCCCACTCGAGGCACCCACGAGCACCCTCTGCCTCCCAGCTCCCTGTTGTGACAACTGAAAACTCTCCAGACAGCATAGACCGTTCCCCAAGGGCCGACATCACCCCAGGTGAAGGCCACTTCAGGAACAGTGAAGATCGCGTCACTGCTCTCAACGTGCTCCATTTTCTCGGTACTTCTCTGTTCAAGTGGGCTTCAGGTAATTTGCGCAGGAAACGGAGCCCGTCTGCTACGCGATGCTGGACTCTCTTTCAAATGACCCTCTGTGTGCAGAGTGACACTGTTGAAGTGTCATCGAAAAGCTCATTCAGGGCTCTGGGCAGAGTCTCAAATCCTCCAGATGATGTTAGTCATTACATCATATCGTGGTGGGTCTTTTCCAATAGAAAATTTGGACTTTTTTTTGTAAGTGTGGTAGTTGGATTTATAATATTTAGGATTAAAGGAGAGGATGAGCGAAAAATAATTTTCTCTTGTTGGAAATGCCCATACTTGAATTTTAGAAATCCGTTGAGAAGAGTGAAGTACAGGCTGGAATACTGCGAAGGCGTGCAGACACTTGTTCAAGGTGGTCAGACTGAAAGCAGACGCAAGGTGCTTTGAGGGCCCAAGGCGGCAATGAACATCTGCTCATGTGACTTTTGCGTGTCTGCTTGGCTGGTCCACGGTGCCAGGTGCCTGGTTAGACATTATCTTGGTTGTTTCTGTGAGGCTGTTTGGGGATGAGACTAACATTTAAATTGGTGAACTTTGAGTAAGCCAGGCCGCCCTTCCTAACGTGGATGGATTGCTGCTGTATCAGTTGAGTCCTGAATAGACAGGATTCCCTCAACAAGCAGGCATTCTGCCAGCCAGCCAGCCTGGACTTGAACTGTGACATCGGCTCTTCTGGGTCTCCTGCTGCTGGTCCCCCCTGCAGGTACTGGACTTGTGAGCCCCCACAGTCTCGTGACGCAGTTCCTTAAATAAGTCTCTCCAGGTGTGCGTGTGCATGTGCGTGTGTGTGTGCACACACATATTCTTCTGGTTCAGCTGTTCTGGAGAACCCTGGCTAATACAATTCTAAGGAGGAGATTTCAAGTGCTCAGAGCCAATGGTTCACCACCACCACCCACGCGCCCTTTCTCTGTTCTTCAAGAACATATGGCAGTAGACGCCTCCTGGGAAGGTTACAGAATGCCTGGTTTTTGTTTTTATATTGCAGAGGCCAGCAGGATGCCAAGTCTTGGGGGAAAAAAAGTTTACTTTGGGGTTTGTAAAAAGAAGCATTTAACTGGCACAGCAGCTGTGAAGTCAGGAAAAGCTGCAGAATAGCAGAACACCACGGGCAGTCAAGGCAGGAGGTGGGTGCTTCAAAATAATTAATTAATTAAAAATGCACACTGGGTCTGAGAATATCTGCCCTCTCCCCATCCTCCAGGGATGCCCTCACTCCACCGGTCCCACTCTTTCTTGGGGTGCCTGAGCCTGGAGCTCAACCCGGCCAGGAGGCACCCTCCACTTAGCTCACGGTCATTCCGCCGGCTCCATGGCCATGTTCTCTTCCATGCCAGGGGCAGGTCACACCCCGTACCTTTTTCTCTGGGTAGTAAGATTCTTTTGGTATTTCCCCTGGTGATTGCAAGCTGTCCTGGCATTGGTAGGGGTGTCATTTAGCACATCAATGACATTATGGAGAGGTTTGGGGTATTTCAGAGGCCAGAGGCCATTTCGGGAGCCATCCTGGACCCCACCCATCCTGGCTGGTTCTTGGAGGGAGAGCATTATCTTGTCCACAGGAGGCAGGTGTCCTGCTACTTAAAGGGAAACAGCCTAGGGAGGGGCTGGGGTGCAGTATGAGCATGGTGACACTGGTCCCTCAGCGTCTCTTACAGGTGCAATAATTGGGTAGAAGCTCATCATGTTTCTGATCCCATGTGATCAACTAACTAGAACAACCATGCTGATGAACTAACACCGACAGAGCCCCCTCTCCTCTGGGAGGCTCCAGAAGGTTCCAGATGGTTCCCTCTATTGTGGTGCAAAAACTGAGGCTTGAAAAAGAAAAGCAAGCCTGAAGTCTCCCAGGTAATATGTGGTGGAGGTGGGATGTGGACCCGAGCCGACCCTGAACTTCTGGGTTGTTGCACCTGCAGGCAGCAGTCAGAGAAGATGGTGGTATAGGAGGGTCATGCACTCCTCTTGGGACTCCTCAAATCACCATGCATTCCAGTAACGCTAGAACTCTGTGAGGGGAACTCTCAGTGAAGACATTTGAGGAGCTGTGCTTTGTACTGGGGCCACAGGAGCCCAGAGGTGGGGGTGCCTGACATGCAGGGGCCAGGCGGTCCTTGGAGAGTCCTCCAGGCCTTTCTGCCCACCCCTGCTCTGCCCAGCACCAACTTGGGCCTCCTGCCTCCCCTGTAGCTCCTCATCCTTGGTCCTGAACACAATCCTTTGTTTTTAATTGCTCTAAGGCATGTGCACTTCTCAGAGAAAGAGGGAGGGAAAGTGAGAACCCCCCCTTCCCCCAGGGAAATGCTGCTGCTGCAGTCCTTTCTCCTCTATTTCCCTCTTGAGATTTTGGGCACGCACCCAGGTGCCTGGTGCTTAACACGGTCTTGATTGGTTTGGATCGAGCCATCCCTTTCTGAATCTGCTCTCTTTGCTGACTGCACACCTCTGCTCTGCCCCTCGGCAGCACCATTTGACCATGCTAGAAACCCTGTTCGATTGCCCCAGGCATGCCCTGGTGTGCTGAGCATCTGTGTTAACCAGGAAATCAGCATGTCTGATTTCTCTTCCTCCTAACAGAACTCCGAGTACAAAATGGCCAGATGTGAGGGTGGAGACTGGGGTCTGTAGGGGGAAGTGGGAACTTGCCTCGGCAGGGGTGCATTGGAACAAGGCAGGTGTGACTCTGGAACCAATGCTTGCCCTTCCTCGAGACCTCTCACCACCTGACCAGGAGCAGATGTGTCTGCTGAAGACGCTGCCCTCCTTTGCCTCTGCTAAGCAGGACAGCTGTCCTCCATGCCGCCGTCCCTAATCCAAGGGACCCAGGGCTGCTTACTCGTGCAAGAGCTTCCAGATGAGCATTTTCATCATCACAGATCTCTGCTCTGCACCTCCGTCCCCACCTCTCCTTATCCAAATCGCTCTCACCTACTGTCCTCCCAAGGCTTTCTGCTCCCCTGAGGACTTCAGCATCAGGTTTATAATCCTTGGGGTCTCAGTGGCCAAACTGACCCTTCCAGGTCTTGTGTCTTCTGCTTTCCTCATTCGGGTTTTTGCCATCGTGGGGACTGACTCTCCAGACCCATGGCTGCTAGTCCCTCCTGCCTCCCTCAACCCCCAAGATGCTCTCTCCACACATCTACCCTCCTGCACTCAGGTTTGGTGATACTGAACTTACGGCTTTACGGCAACACTGCATGCAAATCCCAGGTCTTCCAAGCCTCATTCCCTGGTCTTGTAAATGGGTCTGATGAGACCGCGACCCATCTCCGGGGCAGGTGGTGCAGATGAAGTGCTTGGCACAGGGATAAAAGCCTGGCCCGGGTCAGCCACCACTGTTCTCTGGGCAGGACCCCACATGGAGCTGTGGGCGATACTCCTGAGCCTCTGGCTCCGTCCTTGCACAGACTGTGTGACTGATCTGCACATGTGACTGCAGGCGGCCTCTTCTTTCCCCAGGATCCCACTGCCATGGCTGGAGGAGGCCCTAAATATGATGGGACGCTTCCCTCCAGATCCGTTGCCCTCTCTCTGTCTTAGCTCGGTCTCTCCCAGGCTGCGGTCTTTGGGATCATCTTCAATTGGCCCCTTGCACCAAACATCCCCAAAGTTCCACCACCCCATTCTGCAGACAGACCCTACACAGGCCTTGCTGAGCAGGCTGACCCGGTGCATCTGCAGTGGCACTCCTGGTGGCCAGCTGCAGCTGCTTCCCATGTCCACACCTGCTCTGCTCTGCCCCTCTGTCTTCTCTCATGGCGAGCTTCCTGCTGTGACCTGCAAGCCACCATCCCCACAACCAGGGACCTTTGCAATGGGCATCTCGCTGCAGTTCTCTTTCTTCTGCTTGAATCCCTCTGGGTCTTTCCCCAGGAGCACCTCAAAGCTCCCTGTTAGCTCAGCTATAAACAACCCTTTCTTATTCTAACCCGCTTTTCCCTCCCTATGGCTTCCCATTATGGACACACTTCTCCATTCTTCTTGCTGTGAAATCTGACCCATCCTGTGCTCTATGGAACCGCTGCTCCAGGGTTAGCAGGATGATGGAGTCCAGCCACCCATCCTCCTGAGCCTCCTCATTCCTGCCCTTGTGTGGGTGGCAGCACTCTCTAACTTCCCGCCCGGTCCCTCTGCAGGGCCTGGTCTTCTGGCCCTCTCGCTGCCCAGCCTGACCTCAGTAGCACCTCCGGGGAGGTGGAGCCCAGGCCTCAGTCACTCTCGCTCCCGGGCACTGGCACCTCAGCAGCGTTGGTCTCACTTGTCGAGCCGTGGTCCCAGCTCTGCCCGGAGGCCACTCGGCATGTCAGACTCGGCCCAGATGGTCTCTGGCCTCCACATTAATTTCCCTCCACCTTGTATTAACACGTCTGCAAAAGCCCAGCTGGCCAGCTTTGAAACTGCAGCGCTTGCTTCACTCTCTTGCCCTTCATATCAAAACTACCTTCTGGGGGATTTGATTTCCCCTCCCCAGTGGTGCAGTGCTAAGGCGGCTGGACCCACGTGGGAAAGTGCTGGGTTCTCACCCCAGGCCTCTTGGAGAACACTGGGTGCTATTCATGTGAACCTGTCATTGGGCTGGCTGAGACCGGGTGGTGCAGCTTGAGGACTCTGTTGGTGGTGCTGGCCTGTTTCTTTCTCCCATAAACTTAAAAAAAAAAAAAAGAAAAAAGTGTACGTTTGGGGACAGCAGGTGGTGTGGTGGTCAGGGTGTCATATTCCCATATGGCTAACCGTGGTTTGAGTCCTAGACCCGGTGGCTCGGAAATCATGTCAGGTGCGTGTGCATGCGTGCCCAAGATCCCTGGAGGAGAGTGGAGAAGAGATTACAGCATCCCTGTCCTGGGAGGGGATTTCTCACTTTTCCTCTTACTGCGTCTGTCTCTCTCAGGAGAGCATGCCTACCCTACGGCAACACAAATGAAAAACAAACCGAACAAACAAAAACGCATCCTGTGATCCTATCTTGGCAGCTCCTGTCACTCTCCTGTTCCTCAGCTCCAGACCTCTGGCGGGGTGAGGTGCGACACTGTGGAGACCGAGACTCTGGAGGTGGAACCACCCGGATCCCAGCTGTGGCCCACCCATTGGTAACAGGGACTTTTACGAAAACATCAGTTCACCCTTCTGAGGTGTGCAACCCAGTGGGGTTTTATTTTGATATTTTTGTTTGTTTTGTTTTTAGTTTTTGCTATAGTGGGTGTATGTTCACCAGAGACAGGCAGGCTTAAGAGGGGAAGTGAGAAAGCATGCCCAGTGGGGGATGCCAATCCCATCTCCTTCGTTCTCCTCTTGGGATTTTGGGTATGCACACACATGCACCTAGTGTTTTTCAAGCTGTTGGGTCCAGGACTCAAAGCGCATAGCAGGCCCTGTGGGATCCAGCGCCTTAACCTCCACCTTACCTGCTGGCCCGATCCAGTGGTTTCCAGCACCATCTGACATTCCTAATCACAGTATGTGAGAGTTCTAATTACTCCACAGACTTATCAGTACTTGTCGTCATTGGCTTCTGATTCCAGCCTTCTTGGTGAACGAGTCTCACTGTAGTTTAGTTTTTTTATATATTTTATTTCAATTTCTTTCATACATTCTATCACATATGTCACTTAGCTTGCAAAGTGACTATTCCAACATGTGTACATTTCTCACCAGTCCAGTTGGGAATACTGTATACATCATCCTCAACAGACAATAACCTATCCCTCTGTCCCACAAATGCCCCGCCCCTCCATTTCTCTTCCCAATGTCTCTCCTCAGTCTCTCCTCCTTCACCCACCCTCTTCCCACACTGTATTCAGTATTTATAATCATTTTCCATGTTTCTATATCCTTCAGTCATTCAGTTTCAGCTACAGAGTGCAGACATTTGGTATATATTAAGTGGAGACATACAGTGTCTCTCGCCTGACTTGCTTCACTCAGCAGTCAATCTTTCATATTCATTCACTTTCTGTCAAAAACCAGGTTCTTGGGACCAGCAGTTAGTGTAATGGCTATGTTGCTGGACTCCCACGTAGTCGACTGCGGTTCGAGTCCTGGACCTGGTGGCTTAAAACTCACACTGGGCACGTGTGTGTGCATGCCCAAGATCCCGAGAGGAGAACAGAAGACAAGAGATTGCGGCGTGACCATCCTCCCTGGGGGATGATTTCTTACTTTCTGTCTCTCTGTCTCTCTCTGTCTGGCAAGGGCACGTGCCCTATAGCAAAAACCTCTCCAAAACAAAAACACAAACAACCCAGGGTCTTGTTTTTTATGGCTGAGTAGTATTCCATAGAGTATATGTGGTTTTAATTTGCATTTCCTGGTGACTGAAAATGTTGGATATCTTTCCATCTATTTATTGGCCATGAAATTGGCCAGCCCCCTGCAGCTGGGGGAACTCTCCCTTTCTGCCTCAGCTTCAAGTCTTCTGTCCTCGCCTCCTGAAGACAGGTTGGCTGCTTTGAGGCCGGTAATGCTTTGTAAGGAAACGGGCAGGCGGCAGGTAAGGCATTCTCACAGTTTTTTCATAAAACCAATTTGCCACTGAGCTGTTATTCGGATGGTGTGATCTGGGAGTGAGCCTGCTGGCTTCTCAGCTGATGGTCGATGGGTTGAACAGTGTCCCCCTAGAAGAGGTTCAAGTCTTGACTCCCGGTACCTGGGAAGGTGGCCTTTGGAAGCAGGAGTGAAGAGGATGAGGTCACACCAGCTAGGGGGGCTCTGATCTTACAACTGGTGCCCTTAAAAGAAGGGGAAAACGGGGACACAGACACATACTCCATAGGGACAGCCGTGGGGCAGCGGTCAGAGGCAGGACCGATGCTGCCACGAGCCCAAGAATGCCAGGCCACTGCCAGACGCCGAAGAGGCACGACAGGATCCTGCCCTGGATCTTTCCGAGGAAGCCTGGCCATTGCCAACACCGTGGTTTCAAACTTGTAGCCTCTAGGACTGCGGGAACGCATCTCTGTGGTTTAAAGCTGTCCAGTTTGGGGTATGTTGTCACAGCAATGGCAGGAAGGGCATCCAGGTGACGACAATGCCTGCTGCCATTTGTGTACTGAGAATGGACTGCCCAGGGAGGCAATGGAAGACTCGGGACATAGAACATGTGACACAGAGAGCAGCTTTCAGAGGTGACACTGACGGCTCAGGCAAGGCCAGGCATCGGCAGATGCAGACTCTGGCCATAACGCCCGCACCCAAGTTGGCCCTGAGGGTGGCACTTGGCCTGCCCTGACAAACGCGGCCCCGCCAGCCCAAATCCCAGGGTTCGATTCCTGAGCTCCGGCTGAATGTGGTTATTTTCTCATCTCTCTCACAGGGCCACAGGAGACTTAGGAAAGACGACTGTCTTGCACGTGGAAAGCTGCTCCTGCCACCCTGGGCTTACTGCTGGTGAGTCGCTCAGTCTGTTCCCA
Organism: Tupaia belangeri chinensis; assembly: GCF_000334495.1. NCBI lineage: Eukaryota > Metazoa > Chordata > Mammalia > Scandentia > Tupaiidae > Tupaia > Tupaia belangeri. Next base: position 2,246,689 of record NW_006159558.1, on the reverse strand, counting down.
GGGGCCCTACCTAGCACAGGGCCAGCTGCTGGGCCCAAGGAATACATTTTAATCAACTGTATCACGCTCT
>NW_006159558.1:2244770-2246193 GCF_000334495.1 Tupaia belangeri chinensis | reverse complement strand
ACATTTTAAGTAGATGATTAAACTTGAGTTGCCAGGTGTCTGATAGTTTGTGTCTGGGAAATCATTTTTGAAAATATCTATTTCCACTGAAGCCATCTGGCACCCCTAGAAAAATATAAAAGGGAATCTCTGAAACAAGAAAAACCATGAGCAAAGATGCAGGAGCTTTATTATAACCATTATTATTCTTGATCAACAATTGATACACGCCCTGGGGACATCCATATTCCATGATCTAGAGCCCGCAGGTGCAGACTAGACCGAGCTGCAAGTGCAGGAACAGCGCGCCTGTGGAAACGCCCTCCCTCTGGCTGCAGAACTGAGAGGCGAGGATGCGTCTGGATTTCTGCTGCCAAGTTAGGGTGGTCTGCACGGCCTGCTCTGGTGGTGCCGGCTCCAAGCAGCCCTTCCTGGAGGCTGGCTCAGAGGTCAGGCGGAGGACGGGGCTCCCTCAGGCCGATCAAGGCTGGGTCTCCAAAAGCCACCCTCAGTTAATACATCACAGTGATGGAGAAACACAGGAGTGTCCTGCAGTGCAGCTTCCGGGGTTGGATGGAAACAAACACGAACTGTGACATAGGCCGGTGACGGGGAGGTGGGTCTCACAGGGCTGCCTGTGCCCTCACCGGCAGAGCCAGGGACCAGGGGTGGTGTGAGAAGGGTTGGTGGGAGCTGGCCGACAGCAGGTTCCGCCGAGCAGGGACAGACAGGGCCACACCCTGTCCAGGATCAGTGCCCAGAGACTGTGACGTCCGGCTCAGAAATGTGGACTGTTTGAGAGCCCTGGCCAGGACACAGTGTGGGGAGGACAATGTGACCTGCCCATGAGGGGATGGGCCAGGCAGGTGGGCACTCGGGCAGGAGGGGTTCTGGACAGTCAGTGGGACCAACAGGCTTTTCTAGCTCAAATGGAATGTGGCATTTCGGTCTCTGAGAGGCCACGGCAGGCTCTCACTGACTCCTGCTCCAGCGTCCCAGAGTTGGCTAAGCCTGTTCCCTACCCCGAGTCACAGCCAGGGCGAAGGCAGCTCGAGGGGGGACTACCAGAAGGCACAGGTTTGCCTCGATTTCCCCACTGAGCCTGTGTGGATGGGGGTGGGGCTGACCCAGGGCCCACGCTGAGGCCTAGGGACAGGAGTGTTTCCATGATGTGCTTCCCCTGGCTTCCCCTGGTCCCCAGCCTGGCCCTCTCACCATCGGGGTGGGGTCGGGGAGGCTGCACCGGTGCGGTTGCTTCAGGTCTTCTCTCTGCCTTGCCCGGGCCTGCCAGCTAACGAACGCTCTCGGTTCTTACTCCCCGTGGGTGTTAAGATGGTATGGTCCTTTATGAAATGATGGCGCTTTCCCTTAGCCTGACCCCCCCAGGCCCTCCAGGTGAGTGTCCACTTGTACACAGAGAGGGGCTGGAGGCGACTGGTGAACC
>NW_006159558.1:2240580-2244739 GCF_000334495.1 Tupaia belangeri chinensis | reverse complement strand
TGCCGGAGTGGGCACGGCCTCATCTCACTCGGGGCTTGGCACGGTCGACTACTGGCACTTGTAAGAGAGTGCAGTGGTCCCTGATTGACAGCCAAAGGCTGGGCTTGAGCAGTTCTAGTCTAAAACACGGAAATTTAAGGCACAGGGAGGAGCATTTGGCTTGGTCTCGGATCTCCCAAGCGAGGAGCACTTTGGAGGAGGGGCCAGCGCTGTCAGGGTGACATCGGTGATGGGGGACGTGGGAGGGCTGGCGCTCAGTCGGGGTGATGCTGGTGAGGGGGGACGAGGAAGGCCCGATGATGCTGAAGAGGGTTGGCGGGCGCTGCTGCTGAGGGTGGCTGGGTGCCGGCTCACTTGCGAGGCTGCTGGATGTGCGGCGTCCTCGGAGACGCGTGCTTGTCCATGGACGCGTGGGGCTTCTGGTGAGCCACCTGCGCGGCTGCCGGGGGGAAGTCTTTGTCGCCCTGTTGGGAGACACAGACGCACAGGACGGTCAGCGATACATACCTGGGCCACAGGCCGTGTCTGGACAGGGTGAGTGGGGCTGCGAGTGGGTGGTAGGTGGAAGGTGGCCCGCCTGAAGCTCTGAGGGGAGGGCAGGGGGCGTGGGGCTGGGGGCCGAGGCCCCACTCACCAGGACGGTGAGACTGCTACACTGTGACCGTGGGGGCACCACACGACTCCCTGGGAACCCAGCTGGGTGTTGGTGGCTTACTTCTGCTAGATCTGTTCTGGTGACTGAATTGGGGGCAAGAGAGGGCCAAAGGCAGACCCTCAAATCCGGATGTGCCCCACGGCAGCCACGGCCAGGCCTGGGGTGCTGGGAGAGGGAGGAAACTCACAGGGCAGGTGACGGGCAGAGCCGGCCACGGTGGCAGCCCAGAGCCAGACTGCTCCCCGCCCAGCCAAGGAGGGCCCTCAGCCTGTGCTGGCCTTTAATGCCCTCTCAGGCAGCCCAATGCCCATCTGCCCAGGGTCTCTGAACGGCTGTGTCAGCACCAACAGCGAGTGTCGGCAATGGTGTGTCCCCCAGACACCGTGTGCGGGACTGGAGTGTCCTGAGTGTCGAGTGTCCCTGTGGAGCTCGCTGGTGGAAGGTCTGTGAGTCAGACCAGACCAAATGCGGGTAAAGGGGGTGACAAAGCCATGCACCGAGTCAGGGGGCCACCGAGGGCAGCCGTAAGGTGGAATGGGGGGCCTGGCCGGGAGCCACAGGGGCTCGATCCACGGCACCAAGTGCAATCTCCTTTCTCCTCATTGGTTGTGGCAATTCTTTTTTTGACATTTTAATCACTAATTTTTTTTTTTTTTTTTTTTTATAGAGAGATTTTTGCTATAGGGCACATGCGCTTTCCAGAGAAACAGAGAGAGAGAGACAGAATGTGAGATATCACCCCCCAGGGCAATGACCATGCTGCAATCCCTCCTCCTCCACTCTGCTCTAGGGATCTTGGGCATGCACACACTCATGAACACACACCTGGCGTGAATTTAAGCTGCCAGGTCCGGGACTTGAACTGAGATCGACCACGTGGGGGTATGGCAGTGTAGTCATTACACCATCTGCTGGTCCCTAATCATTTAGAAATTTAACACCATTCTCAGTTCATGGCTCATTTAAACAGTACCTGAGACTAGTCCCATGGCCTACTGATTAAGGGAGCTAGGTTTCCCATTGTTGACCATGGAGTTCGAATCCTGGCCTCGGTAGCTTGAAAAACATACTGGGTACCTGTGTGTGCATGAGCGTGTGTGCACATGTGCGTGTGTGCACTCCCGATCCTGACAGGATGGAGAAGTGGAGGAGGGGGACTGGTGTGACTATGTCCCCCTGGGGGGTGCTGTCTCCCTTCCTCTCTGTGTGGCAAGTGCATGCACCCTCTATAAAAATGAAAACTACATGACTATATAAGTCATCCGGTTGTAGTCTGCTGCTGCCTGGCTCATCTGAGGAGAGGGAGGGGGTGAGGGAGAAGGGAAGGCAGTTCTGAAGCGATGCAGACTCCCTCTGCCCTCTGCCCGCGCCGTGGGCTTGGCTATCTCACACCTTCCTAACTACGAGAGCCCACGCCACGCGAATGCCGCTGGCCCTGGATTAGATGAACAGCGTGCTTGGTTACTCTAGGTAGAGTCTTACAGAACAGAGGGAATCGGAGACCCCACGCTGACCCTTGACCTCATGCAATCCGATCAAAGGCCGCCACCCCCTGCAGACACCTTGGAGGGATGACAAAGAGCTTACCCGGGCAATGACACCAGAGATGAACACGGTCGGTTTGGGCGGACTGGAAAACAAGAAGGAAGAGGCAGATTGAACAGGACACTTCCCCAAAGGCGGAACAGTAGCAGGCAACAGGAACCCGGACGAGACTGGTTTTAGTAGAACAGCTGTGAGGAGGCAGCTCTGAGGACAGGGGAGCAGGGTGTAAACCTCTCCCTGAGTTATTTGGCCATGCGACCTGGTACGGGGCTCAGGAGCCTCCTCCTGAGGTTGGTTCAGGCACAGAGGGCGAGGAGGAGGCCGCAGCAAATGCAGGACAGTGTCTGGGAGAGCTTTCCTGTCACTGCTCAGACAGCAGCTGTGGGCAAGCCCAGTGGTTCTGGAAACAGGAGCTCTCGGAGCAGGGCGGAACTGCTTCCCCAGGATGAACTTGGAGACTTCCTGCCTATCGACCTGTGGTTCCTCAGGTCCACAGCTTCCAGCAACTTCTAATGAAGAACTCTTGGTCCCCATGGGTCCCCAAATATTATAAGGTCTTTGTGACGCTTTTGTCACGTCTTTCCATCTCAGCACGCTGAGCTCATCTGGTCTGCCACAGGGGGGAGGGGTGGGGCCCAGCGCCAGAGGGACACAGGCCCACGGTCGCAGAGCAGACAAGCCCCAAAGGTGTTCAGATCGCTGTGCTTTTAAACTGGCAGGTCACCACTGTTAAGGTGTGGTGTCCTTCCAGGCTGTCTTCTACAGATAGATGGACATACTTGTTTCCTTACAGAAAGTTGTCCCCGCTTTGTAATCTGCTTTCTGACCCACCGATGTGCTGTTTTCTGAATGGTTGCACGCACACAGTTTAGACACACTGGGACAGAGGGGGTGGTGCACCAGGCACGAGGGTGTTCAAAATACCCCCACCAAGAGGCAAGAAGGCACGGAGAAAGGAGGCGGGACAGAGGGGCCCTGTGGTGACTGTGCTGTGCTGCTGCAGGTCCGTCCTGCTGGGCAGAGGAAGCAGGACCTGCCCTTGAGCTCCCCACCCGCCATCAGCTGTCCTCTGCCGTGCTGCTGGGGGCCGCGGTGAGGATCACTGGTCTCAGCTTTGCTCTGCAGGCGCAAGTCCCAGTCCGTGGGCAGGTCACTGCCAGTTTGCATCACAAACAGTTTAGCAAAGACCCCGAAATCCCCCGAGGCCTTTCTGTTACTCTGTGAGACTAAGAGCCTTCGAGCCTTATGAGAGCACAGAAGTGACCACCCTGCCTTGGACTGTCTGGCCTGTGCTGTGGGCTGACTGGCTTGGGCTGCTGCCCTCCATCACGGTATGATTAGGCTGCAGGGTTAACAGCCAGAGATGAGCTAAGTTTGCTCAAGTGGAAGCCCCTGTCCAAACTATGTTTGGGTTCATTTGGATCCTTTTTTAAAATTTTGCTATAGGGTACGTGTGCTTACCAGAGAGAGAGAGAAAGAGAAAGCACCCCCTCCCTCCAGGGGTGATGGTCATGCTGCAATCCCTTTTCCTCTCAGGATTTTGGGCATGCATACACACACGGCTGGAGTGTTTTTCAAGTCACTGGGTCCAGGACTTGAACCATGCTGTCAGTCATGAGAGGTACAGCTGCTTCAACCACAGTGCCATGGTTGGTGCAGATTCATTTATAAAAGATTTTTATTTCCTTCTTTCATGGGTGTGCATGCAGGGGAGAGAAAGGAAGAGGCAGACAGCACCCCTGACAAGCTCCTAATGCCCCGATCCACCCCTGGCCTCAGCAGCCCGGGTCACGGGTGCACACGTACGTGCCTGTGTACTCAGGGAGGTCTCTAGACTCAAACTTGGGACCGCCATGAGGGATCCCCTTGCTGAGTGCCAAGTTTTACCAGCGCACACCACCCCGCCACTCATTTGGATGCTTCAAGCATGTCCTGCTAGAGCCACTTGACACCAGCTCA
>NW_006159558.1:2232944-2238856 GCF_000334495.1 Tupaia belangeri chinensis | reverse complement strand
TTCTTTTTTTTTTTTTTTTTTTTATAGAGAGATTTTTGCTATAGGGCACATGCGCTTTCCAGAGAAACAGAGAGAGAGAGACAGAATGTGAGATATCACCCCCCAGGGCAATGACCATGCTGCAATCCCTCCTCCTCCACTCTGCTCTAGGGATCTTGGGCATGCACACACTCATGAACACACACCTGGCGTGAATTTAAGCTGCCAGGTCCGGGACTTGAACTGAGATCGACCACGTGGGGGTATGGCAGTGTAGTCATTACACCATCTGCTGGTCCCTAATCATTTAGAAATTTAACACCATTCTCAGTTCATGGCTCATTTAAACAGTACCTGAGACTAGTCCCATGGCCTACTGATTAAGGGAGCTAGGTTTCCCATTGTTGACCATGGAGTTCGAATCCTGGCCTCGGTAGCTTGAAAAACATACTGGGTACCTGTGTGTGCATGAGCGTGTGTGCACATGTGCGTGTGTGCACTCCCGATCCTGACAGGATGGAGAAGTGGAGGAGGGGGACTGGTGTGACTATGTCCCCCTGGGGGGTGCTGTCTCCCTTCCTCTCTGTGTGGCAAGTGCATGCACCCTCTATAAAAATGAAAACTACATGACTATATAAGTCATCCGGTTGTAGTCTGCTGCTGCCTGGCTCATCTGAGGAGAGGGAGGGGGTGAGGGAGAAGGGAAGGCAGTTCTGAAGCGATGCAGACTCCCTCTGCCCTCTGCCCGCGCCGTGGGCTTGGCTATCTCACACCTTCCTAACTACGAGAGCCCACGCCACGCGAATGCCGCTGGCCCTGGATTAGATGAACAGCGTGCTTGGTTACTCTAGGTAGAGTCTTACAGAACAGAGGGAATCGGAGACCCCACGCTGACCCTTGACCTCATGCAATCCGATCAAAGGCCGCCACCCCCTGCAGACACCTTGGAGGGATGACAAAGAGCTTACCCGGGCAATGACACCAGAGATGAACACGGTCGGTTTGGGCGGACTGGAAAACAAGAAGGAAGAGGCAGATTGAACAGGACACTTCCCCAAAGGCGGAACAGTAGCAGGCAACAGGAACCCGGACGAGACTGGTTTTAGTAGAACAGCTGTGAGGAGGCAGCTCTGAGGACAGGGGAGCAGGGTGTAAACCTCTCCCTGAGTTATTTGGCCATGCGACCTGGTACGGGGCTCAGGAGCCTCCTCCTGAGGTTGGTTCAGGCACAGAGGGCGAGGAGGAGGCCGCAGCAAATGCAGGACAGTGTCTGGGAGAGCTTTCCTGTCACTGCTCAGACAGCAGCTGTGGGCAAGCCCAGTGGTTCTGGAAACAGGAGCTCTCGGAGCAGGGCGGAACTGCTTCCCCAGGATGAACTTGGAGACTTCCTGCCTATCGACCTGTGGTTCCTCAGGTCCACAGCTTCCAGCAACTTCTAATGAAGAACTCTTGGTCCCCATGGGTCCCCAAATATTATAAGGTCTTTGTGACGCTTTTGTCACGTCTTTCCATCTCAGCACGCTGAGCTCATCTGGTCTGCCACAGGGGGGAGGGGTGGGGCCCAGCGCCAGAGGGACACAGGCCCACGGTCGCAGAGCAGACAAGCCCCAAAGGTGTTCAGATCGCTGTGCTTTTAAACTGGCAGGTCACCACTGTTAAGGTGTGGTGTCCTTCCAGGCTGTCTTCTACAGATAGATGGACATACTTGTTTCCTTACAGAAAGTTGTCCCCGCTTTGTAATCTGCTTTCTGACCCACCGATGTGCTGTTTTCTGAATGGTTGCACGCACACAGTTTAGACACACTGGGACAGAGGGGGTGGTGCACCAGGCACGAGGGTGTTCAAAATACCCCCACCAAGAGGCAAGAAGGCACGGAGAAAGGAGGCGGGACAGAGGGGCCCTGTGGTGACTGTGCTGTGCTGCTGCAGGTCCGTCCTGCTGGGCAGAGGAAGCAGGACCTGCCCTTGAGCTCCCCACCCGCCATCAGCTGTCCTCTGCCGTGCTGCTGGGGGCCGCGGTGAGGATCACTGGTCTCAGCTTTGCTCTGCAGGCGCAAGTCCCAGTCCGTGGGCAGGTCACTGCCAGTTTGCATCACAAACAGTTTAGCAAAGACCCCGAAATCCCCCGAGGCCTTTCTGTTACTCTGTGAGACTAAGAGCCTTCGAGCCTTATGAGAGCACAGAAGTGACCACCCTGCCTTGGACTGTCTGGCCTGTGCTGTGGGCTGACTGGCTTGGGCTGCTGCCCTCCATCACGGTATGATTAGGCTGCAGGGTTAACAGCCAGAGATGAGCTAAGTTTGCTCAAGTGGAAGCCCCTGTCCAAACTATGTTTGGGTTCATTTGGATCCTTTTTTAAAATTTTGCTATAGGGTACGTGTGCTTACCAGAGAGAGAGAGAAAGAGAAAGCACCCCCTCCCTCCAGGGGTGATGGTCATGCTGCAATCCCTTTTCCTCTCAGGATTTTGGGCATGCATACACACACGGCTGGAGTGTTTTTCAAGTCACTGGGTCCAGGACTTGAACCATGCTGTCAGTCATGAGAGGTACAGCTGCTTCAACCACAGTGCCATGGTTGGTGCAGATTCATTTATAAAAGATTTTTATTTCCTTCTTTCATGGGTGTGCATGCAGGGGAGAGAAAGGAAGAGGCAGACAGCACCCCTGACAAGCTCCTAATGCCCCGATCCACCCCTGGCCTCAGCAGCCCGGGTCACGGGTGCACACGTACGTGCCTGTGTACTCAGGGAGGTCTCTAGACTCAAACTTGGGACCGCCATGAGGGATCCCCTTGCTGAGTGCCAAGTTTTACCAGCGCACACCACCCCGCCACTCATTTGGATGCTTCAAGCATGTCCTGCTAGAGCCACTTGACACCAGCTCAGGTGGGGCCACCAGGCTTGCTGCCAGCGGGTGTGGGGCTCGGGGCTTTGCACGGAGCCTGGGAGCTGCAGTCCACACTCCAGTGCTTTACCAGCACTCAGGAAGGGAACGGGGTAGCGGCGCTGAAGCCTCTGACAGCCGTTCCACATGTCTGCTTAAATGTCCAGGAGCAGCCTGAGAAGAGCTGGTTCCCCTCTGATAACAAGTCACACGTGTCGCCCCCACCCCTGAGGCGCAGTCACCCTCTGCACCAGGAGGCCCCGCGGTTTCAGTCACCTCCACTTTTGTCTGTGTTTCATCTAAGTCAAAGCTCTGAAAGGCTCTGACAGGAGATCTCCCCATCCGCATCCAAACCAGCCCTGAGAACTTGATAGGAGGGGCATCCAGAGAGTGAGTCTATGAGGAAATACACAGTAAAGGTGGCCTTCGCCCCGCCCACAGTGAGGCCTGGAGGTGGCTCAGGAAGCTGGGGTACATATCTATCTCTATCTAATCTCTATCTCTATCTATCTATATATCTGTATCTGCATGAGGGAACTTCAAAAGTTTGTGGAAAATGGAATTAAAACTACAAGTTCTTTGTAAAATCCACACATAGTTTTTTGCATAAAATGCATTTCCATGAACTTTTAGAAACCCTGTGTGTGTGTGTGTGTTTGTGTGTGTGTGAGAGAGAGAGAGAGAGAGAGAGAGAGAGAGAGAGATGGGGGTGTCCTTTCTGAAGGCACCCCTTTTTGTTTTTTGCGTCTTCACTTGTTCTGTTAGGCTGGAGTGGCTTGCTGGCGTCTGCTCGTGAAGGTGGAGCGTGTCCATGAAAACGTGCTGTGCTCGGAGCAGAGAAGCTACATTACTCAGATGAGAGACAGATGGAGGTGCGGTGAGGCCCGGAGTGCAGTGATGAGCTGGGTGCTGGCTTGCTGGGGAGCCAGGCCCGCGGTGGTGTCTGTGCAGAGCACTCTCCGCTCTGGGGGGCGTGATGTTTGCAACGTGGCCGAGCAGCTGGCCTGACTGAGCATCTGGCAGCCCATAGGAGGGGGTGATCTTGCCGCAGGGGCATCCCTAAGGGCTGATTCCGAACCAAGGAGTGTGACTCGGTAGTGAGTTGGGTCGGAGCAGCCCAGAAGCCCGCACATTCGGTCCATTCATCCTGGGGGCTGCTCCCACTCCGGACGTTCCCGCCCCTGCTGCCAGTGCCTGCGCCTGTTAGGTGCTGGAAAGGAGTAAGGCACGGAAGGGGACTGGGGACGAGCCCTGCCTATGTGGCGTGTTTGCAGGCACGGTTCCTGCTTGAAGGTTGCACTTATTTATTCATTTCTTCGTTTATTTTTAAACGCAATTCAAGAATTGTGCTGCGTGTGCAAAGCCTGATCTGGCCGAGAGCGGAGACTCGGGTGGGGACGAACACGCACACTGACGGAGGGTCTGCGTTAGCTCAGGTCCACTCTGGGAAATGTCCCGCTTAGCGATGAAGTCCGAGCTCCCCGCTCCCTTTTAAGTGATTTCAATCCCCGACTGGCTCAGCAATAAATTTTAAAAAAGTACCAATTTAGCCATTTCAAGTATGCAGTTCAGAGGCATTATACGCTCATAATGCGCAGATCCACCGCCACCGCCCCCTTCCAGAGCGTCTCATCATCCCCAGCAGGAACCCAGCGCTCCTAACACGCTCGCTCCGTCTCCTGTCACTCCCAGCCCCTGGCAACCGCCGTTTCACTCCTTTCTGTTTCTGTGAGCTTGGTCCCTCTCGGGGGCTCCTAGAAGCTTAATCACCCAGCGTTCCTCTCCGTGTCTGGCTTCTTCTACTCAGCACGATGCCTGCAAGGCCCTCGTCACTGCACCTGTCGGAGCTTCCTCTGTCCCTGAGGCTGACAACCCTCCCTCTGCAGGTGCTCAACCGTGTCCTTCCTCCTTCCTCCATCCGCCCACCCCGGGCACTGGGGTTGCTCTCAGTTTCTGGCTACTGTGATGGAGGTAGCTATGCTGGTGGCTCCTGCTTTCCTTTTTTCCTGTACACACTCAGCCATGGGACTGGGGTAATTCTGTTTCTCTTTTGGAAGAACTGAGGAACTATTTTCCACAGTGTCCACACGGTTTGGATTCTCACCAGCAATGCACGAGGTTCTTATTTCTCTATATCCTCAACGACACTTTTTTTTTTTTTTTAATAAAATTCATTCTAATGGGTATGGGGTGGCATCTTGTCATAGTTTAGATTAGAAACGAATTTTATGAATACAAGGAATAATATCAGTAGTGATCGTCAATCACTCAAGGTCTTTATGAACAAGAAGTCTCCCCCTCCCCAAACCTTCTTCCCCCCTAAAGCTGGAAGGGTCACACTGTGAAGACATATACAGGGGTGCGCGAGGGCGGCCACAGGCTGGCCCTCCCGTCCCAGCGAGCGGCACGATTGATGTTTATGCACCTCCTCCTCCGACTGCACACATGCTCGGCTGCGGGTTTTCCTCACGCCTGGCCCCCAGCTCAGTGCCATTCCCCCTACAATTAACAGCATCTGAGACAGGTAAACGGTCACTACTGTAGCTCCACAGCAAAACTTTCTCAGCTCTTTGAGACGTGGCAGCTTCAACAAAACTCCACGGATGAGAAACCCTGGTGGAGAGTCCGGGTGCAAAGCTGTGTTTGCAAAAACACACGTATTTTGCATTCCGTTAGGGTTCCATGCGAAGTCTAACCTACATTTCTGAGATTCTGTACACTGTGATAGCTGCTTTGAGGATTTATTTAATCTGATGAAAATCATTCTGACAGATGCTGTTTTGAAGATGCAACATTATTTTCTCTCAGGAAACAGAGACAGGGAAGACTATCCTCTCTGCCCTCCCCACATCCTCAGGCCTTTCTAGTGTTTACAACCACGCTTGGTACACTTCCCGACACCACCTTGTCACACCTGGCACTTGAGCAACCCCCCACGTTCATGCCTTCATGCAGGCAGGTCTTCCTCACTCACCTGCCGAAGGCTACATCTGAGGTTTTTTTTTTTTTTTTTTTTTTTTTTGGAGGTTTTTTTCAAAAGGGGCGGGGC
>NW_006159558.1:2207110-2232293 GCF_000334495.1 Tupaia belangeri chinensis | reverse complement strand
CTTGGCGTGAGTTTTAAGCCACCGGGTCCGGGACGCGAACCACGGTCGACTACGTGGGAGTCCAGCAACATAGCCATTACGCTAACTGCTGGTTCCCCTCCACATCAGAGTTTTAACAGTGTCCTCTGTCCCCTATTGCTTATTTTCTACCCTGCCTCTCTCCGCGACAGCACACTCCCAGTTCCGTGGGGGTGGGACCTATGTGGGGCTGACTGTAGTGTGTGGTTCTATGTGAGGGACTGGAGGGTTTGAGGGTCTCGGGGTCCCCGTGCAGGGTGTGTGAGAGGTGACCATGTACGTGAGCACACACGTATGCACACCTGACTGCGCTGCACCTGTGAGCTGTCACGTGCCTTCTCCCATCACACCCTGTGTGCTTCCACTGCTGATCCCAGCTGGCTGGGCGTGGCCCGCCCTCAGACCCACCTCTGGGATGGCGGGATGCTAAAGCAAGCCACAGGAGGACTTCCCATGAGAACGGGTGTCCAGAGCCCCCGGCCCCACAGAGAGAACTCCCCAGGCCGCCTCTATTGGACTGAAATGTTGGCAGGATCAAAGCAGCTTGAATGTGCTGTTTCCCTGCCTGCTGAAGACAAGAGGAAGCAGCTGGACGACCAGAGGCTGTGCAGCCCCTGCTCAGGTCCCCGACCTTGCGGGGAAGCCGGCATGCTGCGGGGCTCAGAGGAAGGGATGGCATGGTGTCGTCACTACTGGCCCACCGGCTCTTCCTCACAGCCCAGGAGACATGACAGAGGGACCAGCCAGATGTCGGCGGTGTCAGCAGCAGCATGGCAGCGCCACTAGGAAGGGCTCCATGAGGACCTGGGAGGGGTGACTCTTCCCTCCCTTCCCAGAAAGGAAGGACATGGGTGCCCAGAAAGGGACAGGCCTGAAAGCAAAGCAGTTGCCTGGTGAGACGCGGGGGAGCTCAGGAAGCAGGAAAGCCTGGGTTTCATTTCCAGCAGGAGGCCCAATCCCCAGAAATCAGTTAGCCTATGGCAGACACTCTCCCAGGAGCGCCTGCTGCTCCATGACCCCGGAGCCTGCAAGGGCATCTGTGCAGGCCAGGAGTGAGGAGGCGCTGATGGGTTCCCCGAATCCGGCCTCTTCCAGCCGTGGGCCCATGGGAGAACCCGGGGGGGGGAGTGGATCAGAGCAGCCACTGCCCAGGGAGCTCTCCCTGCCAGGGCGGAGTCATGGGGTTCTCGGGGAGAATTACAAGGGCTGCCCAGTGCCAGGAGGGTGAGGAGCAGGGCTCCCTGCTGCAGCATGCTGGGGACAACTTGGCAGAAGGACAGCCATGCAGACCCTGAGACGGGGATGTTCACGCTGGGCTCCATGCGTGTGTGTGTAGAACAGGAGGGAGGACGGGCATGCTTTAATTAGCTTTCAACAGCACAGAGTGACTGAGGTCCACGGGGCCTTCTTCTGTGACAGTGATGGAGGGGGTGATTTGAGGTGCACCTGCTTTCACGGGGAAGGAGGTCCTCTTGCTGACCCGCCTCACAAAAGCACGGAGCCCTTCAGCAACCTGGAAGCGGATTCTGGAACAGTTTCAGCTCTGCTCTGAACCCGAGGCTCTCCTTTCACAGAATGTGCCGAAAAATAGATTCCTGCCCGGGGTGATTTTAAACACATTTTTAGTAAGTACATGGAAAAAAAATCCTTACGAGCCATGTTTACTTCCTGAAATCTCCTGGCTTTGCCTTCATTTACTTGGGTTATTAATTTTCCGGACACCAAAATAATAATTAGCATGGCTGGTGAGCAGAGGAAGCGTCTCACTCCACTGCACCAGACGTTTCTCTGAAACGCCATTCTTCAGTCTGACAGTCAAGGTTGTTCTCCTCCTTAGTCCGGCGATGGGGCCGGGAACCCCCACAAGATGGCACTGCAGCCCTCTCGCAGTGGATCCCAGGGCCCTCAAGGCTTTGGCCAACTCAGCCGCCCCAGGATGACTGGAGCTGGGGGTCCACTGCGGACCTAGGACAAGGGTGTCCTCTTCCCTCTAGGGAGTAGATAAGGACCAAGTGAGTCTGACTGAAGATAAATAAAAGACAACTCTAAACCCTGGAGAAGACAATCAGGAGCCCAAGTCCTGCTAGGTTTGGCATCTGGAATTTACAGTACTTTTCTAAAGCGCACGGGGAAGGTACTTGTCTGTGGATGCACACTGTGCTCACGCTCACACTGGTCTAGTTGTAACTGAGACACAGAGAACCAAATTGCTCAACTGTCCTCATTGTTAGAGTCCACCCTAACAGAGGAGCGTTAGGAAAGTCTGTCTCTAACTTCTTCCACTTCACAATGAGTCTTGCAGAACTTGACCTTTAAGCTCCCTCACACAGATCACGCCTGGTGCTACCACTAGTGAAAGTTAACCATCCCTTGCTGAGTCTTGACTGCCACCAGGCTACGGGGATAGGGAGAGGACCCAGCAGCCCTCCCATATGACTGGCTGAGAAGATTCTATCAGCTCAAGCATTGCAAAGCCACCCCCAGACCTTCGCTGCTCCTACGCCAGGATCTAAGTACGTGGGGATCTAAGAGCTGTCCTGATTGGCTCCATTGGCTCCTACTGCCTCAATCACAGGCTAAGCTCTAAGCCCCCCGCAGAGAACTGAAACCTGCCATTCCACCAGGCCAGAACTGAAACTGCCCCCAGTCACTGATTGCCCCCTGCTGTCAGGGCCCCTTGGGATTCTGTCAAAGACGAATGACCAGGCCTCCTCGTGACTGGCCTGGGACAATGACAACGAATAACTTGCCCTTTACACGGGGACATGCGCTCTCACCAGCCCCTTCCCCGGTAAAGGTTTTCAACCTGGCCCGGCACAGTGGGGAGGTTGTGGATTCCCTTTTTGTCTGCCGCCTCCCACTGCTGGCCCCTCTGCAGGCGGGTCCTCTGGTCTGCAGCATTCTTGCCTGTTCTGGCATCATGGTAACGTCCACTTACGAGGGGAAGATGGTCGCTTTGTAAAACGGACCAGTCTGCAGATCCACCAGTGAGAAGGTGGCTTTGCAGTAACCGCTCCCTACTTTCACAGCAACCCATGGCCTCCCCAGACCTGCTGGTTCGAGGCGCTGCGACTTTAGGATGAATGAGGCTTTACCCTCCCCTGACCCCCACCTGCCCTTGTGTGTCTGACCTAGAGATGAGACGGGTTGGGTCCCGAGTGGGAGTCAGGGAGTTTCCCACACGTGTCTCTGTCTGGGGTTCTAGAACACTTCTCACTGGGTAACAGCCCGCCCACAGACACCTGGCTACTTGTCTCACATGTCAAAACTTCACACACCCCCTCCCCCCACGTATCTAAAACCCCACGCACTGAGCGGGGACATGTAGATGGCGTGGACCACGGACACTCGGAATGTAGGGGGAAGCCACCGACTGCTCCGTCCGGGCTGGACTCTGATTTCCTCTGGACACGGTTCCAGAAAGCTGTGCTAAAGCTTGGGGCTCTCCGCACACCAGGAAACCTCATGGTCTGATGCCAGCTGTTCCCCTCTTCTCCCTTCTTCTGCTCTGAGCTGTCCCCCTCCTTCTCCAGACACAAGTGGAACACACGCAGTGACTTCTAATTACTAACCTCGCATCACACGCAGTTCATAGTGACCGCCTTGGGCCAGTAGAGGTCTCCCCATTCACAACGCAGAGGAATGACCTCAGCTGATGAGCGAGACCAAGCAGGCTCCCCAGTAGCAAGTGAAGGAGTGAGGGTGCTGGCCACCCGCTCACATGGCGGGTCCCAGTCACTCCGCTGCTGTCCCTGGAGAACCAGGGAGGATTCAGAAGTGCAGAAGAGAGCCGTGTGATGGCGCATCCGAGAGCCTGGGCTTTGAGAGGGAATGCCCTGGGTTTGAACCTCAGTTCGGATGGGTAGCCTCGGCGTCCATTTGTGAAATGGGAATGATACCTATTCATAGACCAATTGGGCGTTTAAATAGAATACTGTATTCACTGAGCTCAGAAACACCCCTGACAAGCTCATACTTAGCGGTAAGAAGAACTGAATTAATTTCCCATGTAAAGACAATACAAAAGTTGCTGCTTTGTCTTCCGAATGGTACTTTAAGAATCCCTCCCTCCACTTCTCCTCCCTTTCTTTCTTCCTAAAGAAACTCAGGGCTCCTCAGAGCTCCTGTGAAGAATGCCAAGGGCCTACCCAGTCTGCTCTCTCCTTTGTTCCAAGCACCATGGGGCAGGGTTTGCAGGCGGAGCAGTGAGAAGAGGTCCCGCCACGACAGGGTGAGGCCCTGCCCACTCCCAGCCCGGCGTCCTGCACAGCGCACACGGCACAGGGCAGCGAAGATGCTTCCACCTCTACTTAGCCAATATTTCCGAGATAGCTTTTCGGAAGGGTGTAGGTTACCAGTAAGGCCAAGGGAGAAGTTAAAAAAAACCCCATGTCATGTCTCACTGTGTGGCGATGTAGGAGAGGCCGAGGAAAAGCCTTCCTCTGGTCTAGCTCCAGAGCTGCCCTCGGAGCTTGGACCACTGCCCCACCTCTTCTCAACGTCATCGTCATCGTCTTAGTCCTCTGCTCGAAGACGCACCTGGCATCCACCCACTCTACAGGGTGCTGAGTGATGATGAAAGACTGGCCCCAAGGGGTCCTGGGATGCCATTAAGAGGCCGACTGTGCACATCGGTGAGGTTTGCCAGAAGCTAAAGTAGAAAACAGGTCGTCGTGACTTTCTGGGAACTGGAACTGTCCCTATTTTGATGACGCATCTCTGTGGCAACCACGAGAAAACCGAGGATGTCCTCATCAAAGAGCACAAGATTGAGCACCCCCACCGACAGGACTCCCCAGAGTCGTTTCTTTTTCTTTCTTTCTTTCTTTTTTTTTTGAGAGGTTTTTGCTATAGGGCGTGTGCGCTCGCCAGACAGAGAGAGACAGAGAGACAGAAAGTGAGAAATCACCCCCCTGGGGGATGGTCACACCACAATCCCTTCTCCTCCATTCTCCTCTCGGGATCTTGGGCACGCACGCACATGCGCCCGGTGTGAGTTTTAAGCCACCGGGTCCGGGACGCAAACCACGGTCGACTACGTGGGAGTCCAGTGACACTTAGCCATTACGCTAACTGCTGGATCCCTCCCCCTCCAGAGTCGTTTCTGAGGACACGTAGGAGCCACAGACTGTCTCTGAATTTGGTCAATGAGGACTTCCGAGGGAGGAATGAAGCCGCAGGAGTGCGAAGATCAGCACACATCCCGGGTGGCGCCCAGGACCCTGGGCCCCGAGCTTTCCCTGCACCTCCCTCCTCTGATGTCCTTCCTCCAGGCCCTCTCCTGGGCTTTCTGGGGGAACGATCTGATAACCCGCTCTCCTACCAGTGAGTCCCAATGAGGCAGGCATGGTGCCTTGTCACTTGTGAAGCAGAGCGGCAGCTAACGTGACAGCGAGGCAGCCTCACTGGGCCGAGCAATGCCAGGGCCAGCAGTTAAAGACGCACATTCTAACAGAGGGCGCGGGGGGGGGGGGCAACAGGCACCGACCTAAACTCTTTGAGCCTTAGCTGCCTTGTCAGAACTGTGACACTGCATCCCCTCTGGAGCTCAGGGACGTGTAGGCAGGCAGTAGAGAGCAGGTGTGGGTCAGGAGAGGGCCGTCATGAAGGCAGCGTGGAAACCCGGGCAGAGCTTCCAAATGACAGCAGGAAAGACACATGTGGAGGGCGACCCCACCCCTGCAGCCCGGCTTGGAGACCACGGCATGGACCTCCTCATGCTTTGCAGAAGAAACTGAACCAGCAGTGACCCAGACAGCTCCTCTGCCGAGCCGAGATGCCCTGCAGAGATACCCACAGCACGGCACAAGGAGGTTCCGGGGACGGCTGGGCTGACCTCAGCAGGCTGGCTGACCTGCTTCCAGGACCAGCAGGGCCGATGTGAACCTCCCATTAGGAAACCGAGGAGGACTGGTCCCGGGGCCTAGTGGTTAAGGCGGCCAGAGCCTGCCCGAGTGTAGCTTCTGGTTGGCATGCTCTACTGGCACGTATGGGGCCAGGGTGGCCTGTGTGTGCGGGCATGCAGGTGGCGTGTGCGGGTCTGTGCTCATGGCCGTAGTGCCTGCCCCTGCCTCAGAGAGGTATTCCCTGAGCAACTAGCCAGTGTCCACCGAAGTGCTGGAGATGCAGCAGTGACGCTCCCAGACGGGGCCTGCTTGGAAGGGGCTGAGCCGCACGAGGCACTGGGCCCTGTAGGGTGGCCTGGGGCTTAAGGCAGACTCACCCGCTCTGCAACAAGCCCTGGCCCTTCTTGCTCTGGGTCGCAGGATAACCCTACTGAAATGCTTAAGAAAACCAGACCAGAGCACACTGCCGACAAACACAAGTCCTTGTGTGGACACAGGACAGAAAGCTTGGTGCCAGGACTGTCCTGGGAATTCTGGGCCATGCAGCCTCACTTTGAAAGCACTAGTGGAGTCGCCTGTGTGTGCGGGTCACTGTTCCTCACATCCAGTGAGCCGGCTGTCACTTTGGACTCCTGGGGGGAAGGAGCCTCAGGGAAGGTGACACCGGGGGAAAGCCTTGGAGTCTGGCCAGGGCATGTGAATACGCGGTGAAGACCTGACAAGCCTGTGTACCATGAGGGTCTATTTGCCCAAGGAAAGAGTAAGTATGGCATTTGAAAAGCCCAGGTATGAGTCACCTGCATCTGTGGCTCATTTCATAAGAGCGGGTGAAGAGACCAGCAATTGGCATAATGGCTATGTTGCTGGACTCCCATGTAGTCGACCAAAGTTCGAGGCCCGGACCTGGTGGCTTAAAACTCACGCCGGGTGTGTGTGCATGCACACCCAAGATACCAAGAGGAGAATGGAGGAGAAGGGATTGCGGCGTGGCCATCCCCCCCGGGGGGTGATTTCTCGCTTTTTGTCTCTCTTTCTGTCTCTCTTTCTATCTGGCGAGTGCACACGCCCTATAGAAAAAAAAAAAAAAGAGCGGGTGAAGACTGAACAGAGTTCTAACTCAGAACAGTCTCGAAGAAGTCTCAAAGAAGTTCAATGGTGCGAAGACTGTGAGTCAAACAGGAGCTCTGCTCAGCTCAGATGGTGTTTGCTGCTTTTCCTCTGCGTCTGCCTCGCTAAGGGAACCACGGGCTGTAACGGGCCACCCAGCGTATCCCCGGCTCAGCAGCAGGCCTGACAGAGCCCTGCAATGGTCATGGGGCAGAAGTGCAAACCTTTTCTACACTGCAGTTTCAAAGTGATTGCAGTGGGAGGCGGCATTGTGTTCGTCTATCTTTTTATTTCTATTGTTTAAATGTATATATGGGGGTAGGAGGGAGGAGGTGGGTGTCAACCAGTTCCCTGCTGCCTCCTCTCTGACCCTTTATCAGGATCTAGGTTTGCTCTTGGATGGCTGTGTGTCCCGACTCCCTGGGACAGTCTGCTTTCAGCACCAGTCCTGGTGTAATGACTAATAGTACCTTCCTCCACTCTAAAAGCATTCTATACTAAACATCTTGTATGGTCACTCCAAACGGAAACACAATTATAGAATCTTCAACCTTGCTGGGGTTCTCAAGAGTTTCAATTTCATGACAGAAATGCTCCTGTTCCCTCTGCCTGGTATGGCCTTGGTCCTGAACCAGCTGGTGAGCACCAGCTTCAGAGGCTGGCCACGCGGTACCTTCCCCGCCTTCCCCATCCTCTGAGCAGGACCCGGACATTCCCAGCTGTGTTCCCACAAGAACATCCCACCTATCACAAGGTGGCATAGGCTTCTGCTGCCTGGCTTCCCTTCAAGGTCGAGGACAACGGTGGAATGTGGCTTGGTGCCTGGAGCACACAGATACTCAGCAGACGCTGTTAGTACCCAGTGTGGCGCCCAGTGACCCCCAGCTGAGCACAAGCGGCTCACAGAGTGTGCAAGAATTACCTGGAGCAGGTAGCTGGGGCTCTTCGCTGCTCACCTCTCAGGAATGCAAGCAGCTCCTTGGACAGGGAGCCTCGAAGGCTTGCACAGGAGAGATTGGAGAGGGGCAGGATTATTTGCATTGCTAACAACTTGGCCCTGGTACAATGAGAGGACACCCTGGCATCCCCAGGAAGAGAAGCTCTCCTACCTCTAGCTTTTGCCAGCCTGACCTTGAAGATTAGTAAACGGGCTTTCTTCTGCGTTTTCTAAAGCAGGAAGATGGAAGTCTTCCAGGCAGACCTTCCACCAGCACTGGCCCAGTCCGAGTCACACCTCGACCCGTGGGAAAGGCAGAGTTCCGACTGTGTTCCCAAGTTCACGAGGAGCTGACAGTGGCTTAGACAGTTTGGAAAGAGGGGCTTAGGGGTCTTCAGATCACCTCAAGTCAACCTGAGAATGGCGAAAGGATGAGTTGAATCTTTAGACAGAGATGGCAAGCTGGGAGTGGGAAGATGAAGAGGGCTGGGGTGCAGGCCTCCTCGAAGACCACTTCCAAGAGCCTGAACTAACGCCTTTAACAGGAATTCATCTGCTTCCACACAGCACTCCTGGTAGCTGCCAATGGGGGCTGGGATTCTTTGCAGGATTCCCGCCTAAAAGTCTGGGATGGTTCGGGAAGTATGGTGCCCAGAGTGGGACTCAGGCTCAAACAGAGCTAACCTTGTAAAAACCTGTTGCCCTTTTTTTTTTAGAAAGAGATTTTTTCTGCTACAGGGAATTTGTGCTCACCAGACAGTTAGAGAAAGACAGAGAGACCGAAATTGAGAATCACCCCCCAGGGGGGATGGCTATGCAACAATCCCTTCTGCTCCATTCTCCTTTTGGGATTTTGGGCACACACACATGTGCCGGGCATGAGTTTTAAGCTGTTGAGGCTGGGACTGGAACCACAGTCAACCATGTGGGAGTCCAGCAACATAACCATTACGCCATCTGCTGGTCCCAAAACTGATGTCTTTTTTATAAAGTGTGATGTCACTCGTGACAAAACACCCAGCTTAAGACACATGGGATATAACATCCATGGTGTTTTCTCAGGAGCTTTGGAGAAGATGAGGTCTTACGGCCGCCATTCCACCCTCTACAGATGGCACTGCCGCTTTGACTGCACCCTCAAGCACAGGAAGGACCTGGGGCTTCATTTCGAAACTCTCCTTAGGTGGGGCCACCCAGATGGCCGGGATTAGTCATCTGCAGGTCAGGATTAGTGAAGGGCCAGCACCCCAGGGCAGAGCACAGTGCAGGCTTGGCGGGGAGTGGCTCCCTTCAGGGTGGTAGGCCCGCCTTGCAAAGGAGGGTGTTCTCCAGATGAGGCGCTTACTTGGAGGGACCAAAGAATTTTTTTCCCCTTAGAAACAGTATGGATGATGCTTAGGTCCCTAACCTGTCTCGTAATGCTTGTAGCCAGATGTAGGGCAGGACACTGAGGGCCGGTGTCCTGAGCCTGAGGCTGAGAAGGGGCTGGCCGGCTGGTTCCTACAGCATGGCAGCCCAGCGACACTACAGGTGGGGGGCAGGTCTCCCTACTGTGCATCAGGTGCTTGAAACTTAGGGGCCATTGGGTGTGATTCTAGTTTAGAACTCTAGAAGCATGAGTAAGGGAGTAGTCCAGTGAAGTTAGCTCTAAGAATAATTTTTTTTCCTCTTAACAATTCAAAGAAATACACCAAAAGACCCATAAGGGCTAAATAAATTATTACACTTTTAAGAAGTTGCTCTAAATATGCAGCATTAATTCAATAATTCATGATGCACCGGTATAAGATTTTAAGGCTCAAAAGTTACTGCTGGATTTTGGTGGTAGCCAGCACCCTGGGGTGTGTGCCAACCCCTCCTTCACACCACAGCCTGGTGCACGGTACCAGGGAGCCGTCCCCTGGCTGGTCTCCCAGGGACCCCAGTGGGACAGACAGCAGGGACCAGCTGTGGGCTGTCTTCACTGCCTCACCAGCTGGCCAGGGCCAGCCACTGGCCTGTCTCTGTGGCTTCAAGAAGGAAGCCATGGCAGGGAGATGGGGCAGGAGTTCCATAGTGCTCAGGCCACACAGTGAGCAGTCCTCGCGAGGGAGTGACAGCCTCGCACTCTGCCTCTCAAACAGCCAGGCCAGCCTGGGGACCCCGAACTCTGTATGTGCTTTTGTGCTCAGGGTTCCCATCAGCCGCTCATCTACCTGGGACCGTTGGTGCCAGAGCCAGAGTCTGTAACGTGTTACGTAGGGAACGTGTTCTGTGAATCACACATACTGATGCTCTGAGGGCTCCAGCGCCTGTATTCAAATCCGCTACTTCATCTGCAGCACACAGCGTGGACACTACGCTGAGCAGCATGAAGGGCTGTAAGGAGCCTCGCTTCGCTTCGATTTTGCCGCCGTAGCGTTTCGCACATGTGAAAAGCTCTGCAGTTTCCTGAGTCCCTCTGGACACTGCGTTTGCCCGCCCTGGCAAGCGGGGCGCTTTCTGTTCACGACTCCCTACCCGTCCCTGTGTGCTGCCCCATCTGCCACTGCGAATGGACAAGGTGGTCAAGAGATGGGCCAACAGGTGGTGCGGTGGCTGAGGTGCTGGACTCCCACATAGCAGCCTGTGGTTCGAGTCCTGGACCTGGTGGCTTGCTTTCTCACTTGCCCTCTCTGTCTCTCTAGTGATGATGTGTGCCCTGTGGAAAATAATAATAATAATAAAAAAAAATAATAAAAAATAATAAAGAACTGCCAAGAGGCGAGAGAATCACAGGCATCGTCTTGGCGTCCACAGGGAAGCTATGGTCACTCTCCTTTCAACTCCCTGGAGGGAAAGTGACCCATTCAGTTCAGTGAAATCCCTAGCGAGGCAGACAAACAGATGCATCCTGCCTTTCTTCCAAACCGTCGCCTGTCTCAGCCTCTCCTGGTCTGATGGAACTATTCGTGAGTGTATGGTCTTCGTGATTTCGCAGCCCACCTGCCCAGGGCCCCGGACCCTCCCCACACAGATAAGGGAGCAGCTTGGAGTCAAAGCGCCATCCCGCGGTCCCGGGACAGGGAGGAAGTGGAGCCCAGACAAGACCCAGCTCCAGGGCGGTCCCTACACCTGCCATACACACCACCTCGGGACTGCGACCCAAAGTCCTGCCACCCAAAGTCCTGCCAACTCTGGGGCTGCAGGCCATTTAGGAAACCTGTGGTCCACTAGGTTTGGCCATGCCCCTCCTGCGTCCCCCTCTCGGAACTGCAATGCCCCCAGCACACCACTGCCTTGAGACATTTTATGGGAGCCAGGTGGGCCTCACTAACCTGCGTTTCCTAAACGTACACCGAAGCCTTCCTGGCAGAGTTCCCACTGCATCGGCCACTCCGGCCCACATCGTTGAGGACTGCAACGCCGTGGGAAAGGCAGGGATCCGGCCATGTTCCACGCTGTACGTGCAGTCGAAAGAGGCTTAGCAGCTTAGAAAGACTTCCCTCCAAGTAGAACAACAGAGATCTACTGGAGGCCACGGACCAGGGAACCCGTTTCCCCACCCTCTGCCTTCTCCACACTGCAGGTGCCACCAGGCTGCTGCCCGTCACTGGGCCATGAGTCACAGCATAAAGCCCGTGCTCACTCCGTTGCTGTCTGTGAGCAAGACTGTGCACCTGGTGACCAGCCGTTGTCCTGCCTTGTAGTGGCACAAAGGTGCCCCGTTCCCCAGGACCAAATGCCCTCATGCCTCCGCTACCTGGGCAGAACAGAGGACGACGGGCACTTTTCATGGAGAACAGGGAAGTCGATCTCCAGCGACAGTGCTCGCCACCCTCCTGCAATCCCTTCTCCACTTGGAATAATGTTTCGTGGGAAGAAGAACAGATTAAAATCAGGGGAGATTATACTTTATTTCTCTTGGAACTATTTATTTTCTCTGCAGGAGAGGAAATCCCAGAAACTCCAGAATCCTTGGTTGGGGGCACTCAGGACCACGTGTGGTGTGGACAGTGGCTCCGTGAGTCCTAACGAAGTGACCCTCGTGGGAAATCGCTCCCCTGACACTGCGAGGTCCCTAGACACACAGCATTTCTCACGCATGTGTGGGGAGTGAGATGAGAAAGTAGCCACGGTCACTCCCAGACCCTGGACTGGGGAGAGCTCAGCTGGGTACTGGCACATACATGAAACACGCGGCAATGGGCAGGTCTAAACTACGAGGATCCAGACCTGCGTCGAGGGCGGCAGCACCCCGCCTCCTGCTGGAGTGTGCCCGACCTGCCTTCCTGTGTGAACCGTATCACACAACAGACCGATGAGGTGCCCCCTTAAACACACTGGCCTTCCGCGCTCTCACAGCCAGAGCGAGCCCTCGCAGAGCCCGGGGCCACGGAGAGCGGCAGGCTTGGGGCTGTGGAGTGGTGGGGATAGCGAGCACAGGCACACCGCTTACAGCGAGATGACCACTGGGTGGCTCTGCCTCCTCGAGAGAGGAGAGGAAAAGAAGTTCTGTCTGCGCGGCTGCTGGCATACGAGACCCAGCTCGTCACCCTCAGTGGGGGGGACCTGCAGTCTGCGCGGCTGCTGGCATACGATACCCAGCTCGTCACCCTCGGTGGGGGGGACCTGCAGTCTCTAAAGAGCCATCTCGTTGCGCTTTCTATCAGTCAGTGCTGGAGAAATCTTGGACAGATTATGGACAGAACTTTAAACATTTTCCTATTATTTCGAAACTTAGCTTCTCTAGAGTTGGGACCCCCCTGGCCACCCCATCTGGCTGGGAGGGCACCCCGGGGTCTGTGGGCTGGCAGCATGCTCCTCGGAGTTCTTTCCTCTCCCAGTCCCCACGCTTTGGTGAGGCCTCCTAAGGTCTTACCCTCTGCAGTGCACTGGTGAAAAGTGCACCCTCCTTTGGTGTGGTCTCTGAGGTCAACTGGAAGAAGGTCAACAGTGCAACTGTTTTGACACTAAATATGGACAAGTGTCTTTTTTTTTTTTTCTTTCTTTCTTTTTTTTTGGAGAGGTTTTTGCCATAGGGCGCATGCGCTTGCCAGACAGACAGAGAGACAGAGATAGCGAGAAATCGCCCCCCAGGGGGATGGTCACAGCACAATCCCTTCTCCTCCATTCTCCTCTCGGGATCTTGGGCACACACTCACACCTGGCGTGAGTTTTAAGCCACCGGGTCTGGGACGTGAACCGCTGTCGACTACATGGGAGTCCAGCGACACAGCCATTATGCTAACTGCTGGTCCCAAGTTTCTTTCTGGAATAAAGAACCAGTCCCTCAGAACAGAACAAAAGAAAACAGAACAAAAGAAAACAGAACAAAACACCTACTATGAATAATAGCTAAGAGCCAATAGTTCCCTCTTAGCCCGGGCCAGGAACTGTTCTAAGCACTGCCCACACATAACTCGTGCAATCTTCACAACCACCTGGTCAGGTATGCACTAGTATTAATTGCAATCCACAGATGAGGACAGCAAAGCCCAGAGAGGTTGAGCATGCGGTCCAGGACTACACAGCTAGTAAAGGTGAGCCAGGGTCCAACTCACAAGTCTGGCACCAAAGCCTCTGCTCACCCTGCTTTTCAAGGACCAAACCTCAATATGCACTGAGACCTGGTGTGGAAATTGACTGAAGCGTTGCTTGGCTTATAAGAAAATCAAAGACAGACAGAATTGTTAGGATAAACACACTTTCCTAGTCAACAAACAGCCACCTTAGAAAAGGCTTCTGTGGTGGAATCTCGCTGATTTTGCATTTCAGTCTCTTGGGTTGTAGGCAACACAAGCAGGTGGTCCTGGGATGGTAAAACCCCTGAAGAACATAAGGTTTTGGAGAAAGCCAAGTGACCGATGGTGAGCTGTCATCCACAGGAAATGGCCATGTGCACCACGGAGCCCTCCCTGTGCGTTCAATGGTGCCTTCTCTGTGAGGAATGTACTATCGGAACAGCGTTTGCTACAGCGTCCATGCCACATTTCTTCATAAATATTTCATAATTTCCTATCAGACTACCATTACTATAATTAGCACAAATTGGCTCTACTCCACAGAAGTGTGCTATTCAGAACCTGACACACATTCTGATGAAAAGCAGGCGGATTACGTGGGATGGGGGTGGAGGGACAGTCCAGTCCTGCACGACGCCATGGCTGGCTGGTCAGTACCGTGTAACTCCTTCGTGATGCAAGAGACCCAGACATGACACACACCCAGAGAGGAATGGGCCATGAAGTACCAGGTCACATAAACTCCACCCCAGAAGCGGGTTTGCTGAAGGTGGTCACACTCCCCTCACTGCCCGCGTGTTTGTGAACATCATACCCCACTGCCCAGAGGGGTGCTTAGTGGTCAAAGTGTTTAGCAAATGTTAATCAGCTGTGGGTTCCCTTTCAGGCAGGGCCTTCCCAACCAGGTCCTCAGCTAAAATGGCTTGTGAATTTCCAAGGGGTTGGGGGGCCAGTGGGTGGCATGGTGTTTAAGGTGTTGGACTCCCATGTGGCTAACTGCGATTTCAAATCTTGGCCCCAACAGCTTGAAACTCACTCCAGAGGCATGTAGGTGCAAAGTGCACACGCCCTGCAGCCAAAACCAAACCAAACCAAACCAAAAAACCCCCAAGGATTCCAAGGGGTGACTCATAATCATTTCGTGGTGTGTCATAGCTGGGTCCCCAGACTTGGGCATTAGCGCTTCAGCTGGGAACTGTTGGAAATTCATATCCTTGGGCCCCACCCCAGCCTCCCTCATCGTAAACTCTGGGCCCAGCAGTCTGTGTTTACCAAACCCCAGCAGTACTGAGCCTGTGCAGGGTGGGAACTTGCAGGCTCTGTCAAGGGGACGGTGCCCCAGGAAGGGACATGGAAAGTGACCTCCACCTTCAGCAGTAAACTAGGGACAAGGCCCTTCTCAGTGTGGAGGCAGTGAGGACGAACACAGAAACGCTTTTCAATACCCAATAGCCTCCTCTCTCCAGCTCCAATGACTCAGCCCCAGGCCTCCCGGGCCAGGGCGTGTCCAAGTGCCTGCTCTTGGCCAGCTGCCAGGAAGGCCTCGGCCAACTGATCTCATTAAATCTGAAAACCTTATGAACGAACCGCGTGGGTCTTCACAGTTATAGCAAATGTGGACTATGAAAAAACCATAGAGGGATTCCGATGATTTTTTTTCACTAAAATAAACTTGAATTTACTCCCATTTCCCCACGAACTTTCTGAAGTTGCCCTGTATCACTGGCCCACCCCCAAGGTGGGAAACAGACTCAGAGAGTTGCAGCTATCTGGTCAAAGCCACAGGGCACTGCTGCGGAACAGGCCTAGCCCTGCTCCGGATGGCTCTGGGATGCCCCTGGCCAGAGCGCTGCAGCCCAGGGGACTGTCAGGACGGAGGCTCGGCGAGGCCAGCTGTGTCTGTTAGTGTTCTCCTGAGGGCTCACACTGTGCGGGCTGCAGTACCTGTGAGACAGCCACACCACGTATGGCTCCGGCTCTCCTGGCATCTCCGAGCCCCGGAGCCCAGGTGCTGTCTGCTGCTTCCCTCGTGTCAAGTTCCTCACCGTACTACCTACAGAGCATGTCCCTGGGGGCCCGATGAGACCACAGCCAGGAGCTCAGGGCGAGGCAGCCACGTCCTGCTCGTACAGTGAGACGAACGGGACCTCAAGGGCTGCGAGTCACTGACTTGCTTAGACTCTGGTCAGGACTCAGGATGGAGCTAGTTTTTTTTTTTTTTAATATTTATTTATTTCCATTTGTAATAATTATTATTATTTTTAATTTTTAAAAATTATTTTAAAATTTGATCAGAGAGAGAGAAAGAGAAAGTGAGGAAGCAAGCCACCAGGTCTGGGTCCCGAACCATGGTTGGCCATGTGAGAATCCTGTACCTTTAACCACCACGCCACCTGCTGGCCCCTGGAGCTAGGTTTTAAAGCACTGTGTGGGTACAAAGTAGCGCTGTCTGCTGGGACAGCAATCAGCAGATCTGGCACACACACTTACGTATACGTGTTCTGTCCATGCACGGATCTGAGAGGGAGAGGATGACGGTTCATCACCTGGGTCACAGAAAGAATTCGGGGCCCCTGAACTAGGCCAGGGACAAACTTACCAACCACCCACCTAGGTCTTCATCTCCATCACCATCACCTCTAACTGCTACGAGCGTCCTGTCATTACGGAGCTGGGCACGAAGCCACGGTAGGGCCAGCAGTCCCTGCGACTCCGTTGTCGTTGGAAATCATTTCACATCACTGCTGTCGTACATGTCTTGAGAGATTGTTTATGCTCATCACTACTTCAAGGTGACAGCAGTGATTAGACCTCCCATGAGATCTTGTTAATTTTTAAAGAAATACATACATCATAATTTAAATTAGTATTGTGATAATCGCCCTTCCTACTTCTATGGCAAGAAAACCTGTAATACAAGTAAAAAAACAAAAACAAAGCAGGCCTTGCTTGACGGGGTTCCAGAAGTAAACTGAACTGCAGTGCTAGAAGCCACATGGTCAACAGGGGACTTGAATTCCCTGGTCCCCTGAGTGGCCCAGAAACATGCCAGACACATGCACGTGTGCCCAGGATCCTGACAAGTGGCAGACGTGGGGAAGTGGGATTGTGGCATGATGAGGCCCCACCCTCTCATGAGTGTGCTCTATCGTGAATAAAATACCTTTAAAATCAGGAAAAATATAAAGGGAAGATACAACAGGATTTAAAAAACAGGGAAACTCAGTGCCTTAGTCCACTCTGTGCAGCTAGAACAAGGCTGTCTTGGCCACAGTTCTGGAGGCTGGGAAGTCCAAAGTCAAGAGGTCTGCATTGGCAAGGGCCTTCCTGCTGTGCCCTCCCAAGGCAGAGGTGGGAGGGAGAGGGGGAGGGAGAGGGAGAGGGAGACTGAGCTTGCAGCCTGGGGCTCATAATGGGTGTTACTCTGCTCGCGAGTGTGGAGCTCTTACAACCCACACTGCAGTAGGCGCCCCTCTCAGCACAGCTGCCCTAGGAGTTAGGTTTACAGTGTGTGTTCTTCGGGGGACACAAACGGCAGCACACAGGAGTGCGGCTGTACCGACGCACAGACCACGCGGTCTCCTTGTTTCCCGGAGTCAGGCCTCAGGTGTGACGCATGTGCTTGTGCCCAAACCCCTGCCTGTAGGGAGTTACATGGATAGTTCCCGAGTTCCTGATCCAGAGGACAGGGAGGCCCCAAGTGGAAACAGCCGGAGGAGTTAAAGACACAGCAGCCCGATGTGCCTTGGGCTCGGCCCCTGGAAGGATGGTGCTGGACCGAGCACTGAAGAGCAGTAATGACGATGACGGCCACATCACGGGACCCAGGCCAGCAATGGGCGGCTTCCCAGCTCAGCCACGGCTCTTGCTCTCACCCACCTCCAGGTGGCGCTAGCTGAGGCAGCTGAGTCTGACAGCGCTGGCCACACCATGCTCCAGGACGCCTGCAGGCAGGCGGAGTCAAAGCCCGGCTCCTCTGTGGGTTCCCTGACTACAGCTGTTGACCTCAAGAAATTCAGCCAAACGAGTCATGTCTGATGGTTAAATCAACACGATTCCCGAGAATCTGACAGACGTTCTCAAACAGCGGCCAGGGCCAGCGGCGGGCAGAGAGGTCACACTACGTTCCTGAGGGTGCAGCCGAGTGGGAAGGCCCCAGTTCTCATCCCAAGGTCTCCTGTGCACGGAGCATGCTCAGGCTGGCCGGCTAAGGCTGGGGTGCATCACGGCACAGAGACCCTGTCAGGGTACCTGCGTGTCACTCTCTCTCATAGAAAAAATATAGTTGCTTGGTCACTTCTGGGTATGCAAGCAACCTTCGAAAGCCAAAAAAAAAAAAAAAAAATTCAGGAAGAATTAACTGCTGGGGAGCGAGTGGGGAAGGTCTTGAGCATCGGGCGGGCTGTGGCCGACAGGGAGGCTGCCAGCCTTTCTCATCGCCCATGCCCCTGGCCCCGAGAACCCACGGTGGATTTCCAACAGGGAGGCTGCACCGAGGCAGTTACCGCTTTCGCACACGTCGGCTTGTCACACGGAACAGTTAACGAGATGATCCTAAATGGGAAGCCCCTGGGTGGCGCAGCACGCCCACCTCAGCAGAGATAACAGTTGCTAACGTCTCCAGCAGAGGATGGGCGAGTCGGCCGGCTGCTCTCAGTAACCTCAGCCCACTGGCGTGGCGCCCTCACATCCACGCTGCTCCTGCTGTGGGCTGCGGCCAGCGTGCGGCAGTGTGGCTCCCTGGCTGCCTGCAGACCATTTCCAGGGGCGACATGGACTGAGGGGAGCAGAAATCGAGTGCTATCCTTGCAGAGAGTCAGCGCTCAGCTCAGGGACTCTCTCAGTAAGGAACTAACGAGATGAGAAGAAACTGATCCAGCACGAACGTTTCAGAACACCCGGCAGAGCGGGCTTCCTCTAGTCTAGACAGTTGTGGGGAGCAGGATGATCGTGGTAGCTCTGAGCCCCCACCCTGTGCTAACTCTGAGCTGTTCACGACCGTGCGTGGCCCGCTGCTGCCTGCTGGATGCTATGGAATGTCAGCTGGTGAAGACTACCTGGGAACAAAACGACAGCGTCTAAGTGATGACACCTCAGCCACCAACAGAAATGCCCTCTTCACACCCACGGCCCAATGCTGACACGCACGCCCAGTCTGTCTGCAATTACTGTCCCCACCATGGTTTAAGGCCCGTAGTTAAGGCAGAGCTCATGGACCGGCGTCAGACGCACGAGCTACACAGCAGCACGGCCAGTGCTCCACGTACCCAAGTCCTCTTCACAGTTAAGGCAGAGCTCCTGGACCGGCGTCAGTCACACGAGCTGCACAGCAGCATGGCCAGTGCTCCACGTACCCAAGTCCTCTTCACACGGCCTTACGCTGTGGCCACGCAGCCGCAGTCCCCGCCCGTGGGAGGGACGGCCGCCTTTCAGTGCTGTGTTCCTTGATGAAATGCCAACGCCAAGGAAATATCGACAGACGTGCCTCCCATACCTGCCACCTCCCTCCTCCTGCCATCATGGTTCCTCTAAAGAGTCAGCTCTTTAAAAAAAAGCTGAACATTTAGTCTGTCTAGAACAATATTTATCAGTGCTGACGGCAGGAATGAGCTCTTACACTGGCAGAGCAGAGGAGTACTGTACGCAGAGCTCATCAGATGGAAAAAAGAAGAAAAAAAACACGGAAATTAATTCAACTCCATATAAAAGGCTCATGGAAAATGTGTATTATGGAAAAACTATGGATTTTAAAATGTTATTTTTTTTTTTGCCAAGGTAAACCCACATTTTAATTTCATTTTTCCACAGTCTTTATGAAACACACACACACACACACACACACACACACACACACACATGTAGTTATAAAAGCATACAGTCTTCACTGAGGCCATCTGCATTCCTTTGGTGACACAGTAGTCCCTCGGTAGGTGTTTGTTAGTTATGTAAGGCTTGGCCGGGGTCAGAGGTGCTGTGCTTTTTATTTATTTTTTTAGCAACAGGGTGTGTGTGCTCACCCAAGAGAGGGAGAGGAGCATGCGCTCCCTGGGGAATGGCCACACTGCACCTTACACATGTCACCTCCTGTCCTGTGAACACACGTAATCTATGTGCACAAGGGCACTCGGCCAGCACGATTACAGCTGGCCCCTCAGCCCTGCTGCCTGGGTCCCTGCGTGACACCCCGACACCGTGTGGAACTGAATGCCGCAGAAGCTTGGAAACAATACTTAGCTTGCCTGGGTCATCCCCCAAGGCCGTCGGTATTCAGCCCATTTTCCTGGGACACCCGGAGAAGCCACAGCAGATGAGGTGTGGAGGAACTTACAGGAAGTCAGGGCAAGAGATCAAACGGAACAGCTCTGCAGCGTTTGCAGTAAAGAGACCACCACATGCTACCGTCACTAGAACGTGGCACCTTCCAGGGGAAGACTGTAGCGCAGGCCGCGGGCTGGACACTAAAGAGAAAACACAATGTGCGAACCAAACTCCTGCCTCATTAGAACCTGGTCCGAGTTGGCTATACACCGTACTAAATGCCATTATCTTCGTCCTCAGTATGGGCTGCGCTATGCCACCTCGGGTTGGACAGAGTCTCCAAGGACACATAGAGCAGAGACTCCCACACTGTGCTCTGCACCTTGGGGGCTGTGTGCTACCTGCACGCATCTGCCAGCTGCATATTTGAAAGATGATAGAAGCAGATGCCAAGGTGCACGTGGCGCGTTGTCTGGGTGGAGGAAAAAGGCAGGGCGCAAAAGTCAACCGTGAGATCTGCTCAGCACGCCTCGGGCATTCCAGCTTCTTGTGCTAGCCTAAAAATGGCTACAATAACTTCTGGTTACAAACCCCAAAAAACCCCAAAAACAAAGTTTAAATCAAAAAGATTTGAAAGCATCTTGGGCTGGCTCAACAGCCTGGTGGCTAAGGCAGCTGGACCCTACATGGCCGACCCCACTGACTGAGTCCTGGACACAGCGGCTTGAGAAACACACCAGGTGCATATGCAAGTGCGCCCCAAATACCAACAGGACAGAG
This sequence comes from Tupaia belangeri chinensis, assembly GCF_000334495.1. Classification (NCBI taxonomy): domain Eukaryota; kingdom Metazoa; phylum Chordata; class Mammalia; order Scandentia; family Tupaiidae; genus Tupaia; species Tupaia belangeri. Next base: position 2,211,864 of record NW_006159558.1, on the reverse strand, counting down.
AGACGGAGATGAAGGGGAAGGGACTGTGGGGTGGCTAGCCTCCGCCAGGGGTGCTTCTCCCCTCTCACTCTCTACCTCTCTCTCTGGTGAGTGCACCTATCATCCAGCTATTTTAAAAAAGAAAAAGAAAGGAAAGAAGGAAGGAAGGAAGGAAAGAAGGAAGGAAGGAAGGAAGGAAGGAAGGAAGGAAGGAAGGAAGGAAGGAAGGAAGAATGAAAGAAAGAAAGGAAGGAGGGGAGGAGGGAAGGTAGGCAGTGACAGAGGAGGGCCCTCGTGTCACCCTAGGGCCTGGGTTGTCAGCACCTCTCTGTCTTGTCTTGTCTTTTCTCTTTTCTTCCTTTTTCTTCCTTAAAATAACCGGATGGCATGTGCTTTTTAAATATCTAGATGCTTTCTAGACCTCTGAAAAACCCGAAGACGTGAGGGCGGGGTCCCCCACTCCTGGAAGGGAAGGTGGCGCTTCCAGAGCCTGCTGGTCCGAATTCCCTTCGCTCCACTCTACCCAACCCCCATGGGCTCAGACTCACCGGAGCTGGAAAAGGCCGGTGCTAGTTCCTATCTACAATCACACGTGGGGCCTCTGGCACAGTAACAGACGGGTCCCTCCTTCAGCAGTATTGTTGGGCCCACTGGCACCACCCTTCCTATTAGGGCTTATTATTTTCTTTTCCACTCACGGCCCTCCCGAGCTGGGTCGCAGTGAGTCATTGTTTTCTCCGAATCCAGCTTCCTCTTTCTGCATCTCCCTCCCGTGTGGTTGCCTCTCTGCAGCTCTCTCCAGAGCTCCTCAGTCTTGGCCTCTGAAGTGAAGTCACACCCGCCTCCATGTCCCGCAGCACACTGGGACAGGTAGTTCCTGTGTTCCTGGCCCTGAGGCACCGGCCAGATACCCAAGTATCCCTGAAACAGCAGCTGTCACCAAGGCTGAGGAGGGGGGTGCCTTGTGAAGGCCGGTGCCACCATGGAGCTACTGACGCTGCCCTGGGGCCAGCAGGACCACGAAGCTGGAGTTCACAGCCCGGGGTGGGAGACCACAGGAGCACTTCCATCTTCAATGAGCCCAGACGGGAGCCTATACCCAGGAATACACTCTTAGGGCTGTAAAGCCGTCCTTGAATTTAAAAATTTGAAGTAGACTTTAGGCTTTCTTCTTGACAATGCCCTTCAGCTCTGAGAAAAGACCTCTGGTCGTCAGAACAGGAATGGTGGCACTTGTGTGTTCGTGCCACATATCCTGAGAGGAGACTAGAGAAGGGATACATTGATGAAGAGTGCGCTGCAGAGCCCGGATGGCACGAAGGCCCTGCCACTGCTCACCGTGTGGGGCAGAACATGCCACTCTGAAGCTCGTGAGAAACGCAGATCCCAGCTCCCACCCCAGACACACTCTGTAGCTTGGCCCAATTCCCAAGTGATCTGTGAACACGTTCAAGTCTGAACGGCTGTGCCCACTCCTCTGCACCTGTTGGCATGGGTGATAGCCCAGAGGCCCAGAGGCCGGAGCCTGGAGGCCAGGATTCTGCTTTCTCGCTTTCAGCTTCCATGCATCTCCCATGTTAAATCAAAAACTGTGAAGGGCCTGAGATTTTATCCCATTTGTCAGCTAACAACTTAGCCTACCACTGCATGTGTGCCTGTGTGCATGCACATGTGTGTCTGGGTGCACACGCATGTGTACACACAGAAGAGGCAAGATCTCTGGGTCAGAGAAAAAGAGCATGTATCACTCGCAGCAAAAATAAGCAGACAGAGCAACACCTTAGCACCAGACCCCAAGTGTCAATCCGTCTGCCGATGGTGTCGTGCTGGGGGCCAAGTGTCACCTGTGCATGCGATGGAGTCGTTGCAGGGGAGGAACCCCAAAGTAGGAAACCCTGATCTCACACAAGGCTGCCGCGGCCTCCCCTTCCTCCTCTCTGAAGGGACGGACAGACTTATCCTGACTGGAATGTAAGCAGCGTCTTAGGTGAGGGGAAGGGCCCTTAAAAAAAGAAATTCCTGCACTTTGAAACTGTCCTCTAAGAGAATAAGCATTTCCTGTTCTTCCAGCTCCTGGTCCACCTCCCTCGGAGGTGGTGGGAGCCAGACTAGGGACAGACGCGCCCTTTGTCCCTCCTCTTCCCCGAGCCAGTGCCGCCTGGGTGCTTCCTGTCCTTTCCATCTCGGCCTCCACCTCGTTCCGTGTCGAGTGCGTGTGCGTGCGTGTGGACACCTAAATACACTCAGAAGGGACACCGCCTCCTCGTGTCTATGTCTATTGGGTCTGGGCTACTGGTACCCTGGGTCAGGGTTAAAGCAAAGATTTTTAACAACCGTTTCTTTTTTTTTTTTTAAGAGATTTTTGCTATAGAGCACATGTACTCCCCAGAAAAGACAGAGACATACAGAAAGGCAGAAAGTGAGAAATCCCATCCCAGAGGAGATGGCTACACCACAATCCCTTCTCCTCCATTCTCCTCTTGGGATCTTGGGCATGCATGCACATGCGCCCAGTGTGAGTTTAAGCCACCGTGTCCAGGACTCGAACCAGAGTTGACCACATGGGAGTCCAGCGACATAGCCATCATGCCAAATGCTGGTCCCGATTTCTTTTTTTTGTTTCTGTGAAGGGAAGACTTCTCTAAGCTTCACAGTCCCAACTGGAGTGTGTTTATAGATCTCTCTCCTTTTTTTTTTTGTTTTGGAGAGGTTTTTGCTATAGGGCACATGTACTCCCCAGAAAAGACAGAGACATACAGAAAGGCAGAAAGTGAGAAATCCCATCCCAGAGGAGATGGCTACACCACAATCCCTTCTCCTCCATTCTCCTCTTGGGATCTTGGGCATGCATGCACATGCGCCCAGTGTGAGTTTAAGCCACCGTGTCCAGGACTCGAGAGACCGCATGCACCAGGGTGGGGCTCTGAGCACAAGGCAGGCAGTCACGTCATGTTTTACCCAAGCCAGGATTTGAACCGCAGTCAGTCATGCAAGATCTGGCTCCCTCAGCACCATACTACAGGGCTGGCCCAGGAAGTCTTCTATGTAACATAAAAACCTTGGTGGATCCCAAACCAACTGATATTTTGCATTTAGTTCTAGATTGTTCTGCATAGACCTGACGTCTTCCTCTCAAGGCGCGACTGGGAGCACTGGGGTTAGGTGACCTCTGAGGTATCCCGCTGCAAACCTAACGACTGTGTTGAATTTCTTGAGTTTAACCACCCCCTGGACTCCAGGCCACATTCATCCTACATCAGCGACTATAGCCTTCTTGGGGATGAACTCAGCCCCAAATCAAAGCAGACATCCGGCCTACAGAGAGCTGAGAGCCCAACAGGACATGCCTGCAAAGAAGTTTCAGGGCCAACTGGTGGTGTGGTGGTCAAGGCAGCTGGATCCCCATGGCTGACTGTGTGGTTTAAGTCCCAGACCCAGTAGCCTGAAAAACACTGCCAGCCCAAGTGCAGGCATGTCCAAAATCCCAAAAGGAGGGAGAAATGGAGGGGAAGGTGTGTAGCCACCTCCCAGCCCCCATGGGGGCGTGCTTCCTTTCTCGTTCTCTCTGGCAAATACATGCACCCTCTGGCAAATTAAAAAAACTAAAAATAAAAAGATAAAAAAAAATTCTTCCCCAATACCAATACTTCCCCATTTACTTCTTTTACCAACTGGAAAACAAGAAGCAAGCAAGACGGTAAGTCCATTACCTACTCTAGCACAGCCTCGGCTCGTGGCTACCAGCTCGTCAAGCATATTCTGGGTGGGAGGCACTCAGAGTTGGCATCAGCGAGGCTCACTGAGATAGAGAGAGCCTGACCATTTCAGGCACGGTCATCTTAATGTCATAAACTCAACAGAGGGCTCTTGTGTCTACGTAGTTATTATTAAATGCTTCGTTCTATAGAAGAGAACTGCTGCAGGGCTGATTTAAATGCAGGCCCTACGTTTGCACAGTAAGTACACATGTGCCCCTCTGAGTTGCGCCACAAAAACATGAGAGTGCCAGTCCCCTGAGGCCAGCTCCAGCGCGGTGCAGAGAAGCATCGGAAGGGAAACTGATGGCTCTGTGTCCTCCCCCTTCCATGGGATACAGAGAGCTCTCCTGGCCTAGGCAGGGACTGAAGGTTCTGTAAGAGGCTGGAGGCCGGCAGAGGAGGAGGAGGCAGAAAGGGAGGCACTGGGAGGTGTGTCGGCCACGCCTGCTCTCCACGTCCGCAGTGGACCCGCGGACCCAGGTGCTGTAACAGTCGCCGAGCGACCTGCAGCAGCAGGCCCTAAAGGCCAGTCGGGCCTCCTGCGCTTCCCTTACCATCCCCACATCCAGGTCCAGCTGAGTCCAGGGACACGGGTGGCCACATGCGGCATCCCCTTGAGGTGAGGCCTGATTCACTCTCTGCCAGACTTACACCTCCTTCCGCTGCCTGTCAGTGTGAGAAGTCACGCTGCGTTGGCGGAAATCGGAGGCCAGGTTCTGGATGTCGCCAGGACCCACGACTCCCAGGTGTCCCTGCGGCATGGACTGTGTGCCACGGTCACAGAGCGGTCCACTGGAGGCCAGCAGAGGAAGAGGAGGCAGAAAGGGAGGCACTGGGAGGTGTGTCGGCCACGCCTGCTCTCCACGTCCGCAGCGGACCCAGGTGTTGTAACACTTGCCCAGCGACCTGCAGCAGCAGGCCCTGAAGGCCAGTCGGGCCTCCTGCGCTTCCCTTCCCATTCCCACATCCAGGTCCAGCCGAGTCCCGGGACACGGGTGGCCACATGCGGCATCCCCT
>NW_006159558.1:2203915-2206721 GCF_000334495.1 Tupaia belangeri chinensis | reverse complement strand
TAGCGGGGTCACCACCCCCAGGCCTCTGTGCCTGTCACTTGCTTTCAGTGTCTTGCGACATGTATGACTCCGGTTAAGGGGCAGTCAATTAAATTCTCTGGTTTTATCCTCGACATAGCCCACGCACTTGGAACTGTGCTTGAATGCTGTGATAGGGATGAATTTAAACTGGCTTTTACAAAATGAATGTGTGGCTTTAAAAGATTCCTGTTCAGAAACTGGATGCGGGGCCAGCAGGTGGCACGGTGGTTAAGGTGCCGGACTCCCACATGGCCGACCACGGCTCCAGGCTTGGGCGCAGCGGCTTAAAAGTCACACCAGGCACGTGTTGCGTGCATGCTCAATCCCAGGAGCACATGGACGGGAAGGGGCTGTGGTGTGGTCACGTCCCCTGGGGGTAGTTCCTCATTCCTTAGTCTCTCCAGTGAGTGCATGCACCCTATGGCAAAAACCTACAAAAACAAAACAAAACACAAACTCCCAAACAAAAAGAAACAAAAAACACCCTGTGGATGAAGCTAACCCTGCTGTAAACGCACCTGAACAAGGAGAAGAGAGAAGCCTGGCCCGCCCACCCTTCAGGAAGCACATCACAAATATGCCAACAGTCTAATCAGAGCTGACGAGAAGCAGCCCTCCTCCACGAGACCTGAGGTTCCTGGGAAGGCCATTAGAAATTTAGATTTACAGCCTGAATCATTAATGAGAAATTTCACCTCAAGGGCATGTGGACCTTGAGCTATTAGCTAATGACAGTGGAAGTCGCCATGATTAGCGAGATGCACGCGTCACCTCTATGTAATGGCGCCATCCGTGTGTTCGCAGGCCGCAGCTGACACAACGGTGCTGCAGTGCAGTGCGTCACGTAGAAATAAACAAACGCACTGGCTGAAACAGGAAACGCAGAACGCATTCTCCTAAGTGCGACGGAGGCCCGTGGCCACAGCACGGCTGCCACGGTCTCCGCTGGGCCACATCAAGGCTGGCACGGGGCGGGAGGGTCACCTGCATGTAAGCTCACAGCTCACTGGCAGTGCCAACTGAGCTGAATGTCGGAAGGGGCTGCTTGCTTGGTGGGTTAACTTGTGCCCTTTCCTGAAAGTGTGTGGCAATCCTCACCCCTAGTGCCTGGCGCGGGACCCACTCGGAAGCAGGGCTCCTCACTGATGGAACTAGTTCTCTGAGGAGAACTGGAGAAGGGTGGGCCCAAGCTGATCTGACCAGCGGGCTTACAGACAGGCCTAATCTGGATGCAGACATACACAGGAAGACTGGGGTGACATTGTCGGCAGCTAAGGGACTGCCAGGAATGAGAACAGGGGCCAGCCTGTGACCAGGTGGTTAAGGCAGCTGGAGCCCACATGGCCCACTGTGCGGTTTGAGTCCCAGACTTGGAGACTTGAAAACCACACTGGGCATGTGTGCATGTGCCCAAAATCCCGACGGGAGAATGGAGAAGGGACTGAAGCATGGCTGTCCCTTCCCCTGGGGGGGGGGTGCTTTCTCATCCCAGTGCTCTCTCCAGAGTGCACCCAGCCATAACAAATTAGAACACGGCCTCCCCTCGGGCCATCCGAGAGCACCGCCCTGCTGACACCTGGATCTCATACTCCGGCCCCTGCAGCTGCGAGATGACACGATGCTGTTGTTCAGGCCACCCACTGGGTGCCTGTTGAGAGGCAGCCCCGGGACCTGGTGCACTGCTTCCCGGGGCAGGGGCCGCAGCTGCTGGGAGGTTCTGCCCGAGCACCTGGTGAAAGTGAGGGCAGTTTGCTGGAGCTTTGCAGAGCAGTCCAGGAAGGGACGCTGCTGTTAGGATGGATTTCTGAGCCTGTGGATGCCACCTCCCCAGGCAGCCCCTCGTGATGTCACCTGGCCCGGTACTGAGTGTGCAGCTGCTGCTCCAGTGCACCCGGGTTCTGCCTAGGGATCTGGGGCTGGCACCAGCTGGGCTGACTCAGCAGCCAAGGGCAAAACGACTCCTTTCAGCACCCCCTTGCTGGCACACAAGCTGCAGCTCCCCATCAATGCACCCGCCCCGCCCCGCTGTGTCAACAAACCAGCACGTCATCTCTGAGTCTCACCTGGGCAAGCCTCAGGAAGAGCTGCCCAGCAGTAGCCAGAGCTCCCTGCCTTCCTCCCCTGCCAGAAGAGCCAGCACGAATCAGGCCTCACATGCCTTTCTGTCCCGAGGGTCTTGCTGTGCCTCCATACAGCTTCCTCTGGGAGAGGCACCTTAGTCCACGAGCAGGTGACAACCACGTAGTCCCTTCCCAAGGCCACTCTGGCACCCAGGCCCTTACCATGCCCACACTCAGCCTTTGGTCCAGGGCAGGGCTCTGTGTCTCACTGCCTTCCCACCCCTAGATCAGCTGCAGCTGCCATGGCAGGGCCCCACTGCCAGCACAGGGAGCCCCACCCACACAGCCTGCAGTTGGCACCCCTCAGCCACTGGCCCCTCCACACACGTCATGGGGACAAGGATACACCTCTTTCTTTTTTGCACTCCACTGTGTTGCTCTATCAAAATCCCCCTGCCTCAGTTTCCGAGTAGCTGGGACCACAGGAGTGCACTGCTGTGCCTGGCTTTTAGAGTGGGCAGGAACTGAACTTGGCCTCCTGTGTGGCCACAGCCTGCAGAGTTGCATGCAGCCTCTGCCAGTGCATGCTACAGTGGCTGGGCCAACACACCTCTTTCTTTTCTCTTTTCTTTTCTTTCATTCTATTTTTTTAGAGAGATTTTTGCTATAAGGCATGTGTGCTCACCAGAGAGAGACAGAGAGACAGAAAGTGAGAAATCATCCCC
>NW_006159558.1:2203057-2203562 GCF_000334495.1 Tupaia belangeri chinensis | reverse complement strand
AGTACCGTCGGCTGGGAGAACCGTTAGCCATTCCCACAGATACCATCTGGCATCTCTGATGGCTTGGTTGGTGTCCTCTAAAAAGGATATACTTAAGTCTGAGTTCCGAGTACCTCCCAGTGTGATCTTAATTGGAGACTGGGCCTTTACAGAAGTAATCGAGTTACAGAGAAGTCACCAGGGAAGGCCCTAATTTAACGACTTGAACACAGACATGTGCATGGGGAACATGACGCGAAGTACACAGGGAGGGCACCAGGTGAGGGCAGAGGATGGAGTGATGCAGCTACAAGTCCGTGCATGGGGAACATGACGTGAAGTACACAGGGAGGGCACCAAGTGCGGGCAGAGGATGGAGTGATGCAGCTACAAGTCAAGGAACACCGGAGATCACCCACAAACCACAGGGGGGCCAGGGGAGCGGCACGCAGTGTACTGTCCCCCAGAGTTCACAGAAGGAAACACCCCTGCTGATACCCTGAGTGCAGACTTCCAGTCTGCAGCA
>NW_006159558.1:2180748-2202507 GCF_000334495.1 Tupaia belangeri chinensis | reverse complement strand
ACTAAACACAAATAACTATTATAAACCAAGCTATTATCGTGGCTCAGCGTCGGAGACAATCATGGGACAACTGGCTGAATGTGAAGAAAGTCTGTGTATCAGATAACAACACAGTTTTGATGTTAATTTCCTTTTTTCAAAAGAAATTTATTTATTTATTTTGCTATAGGATACATGTACTTGCTAGAGAGACAGAGTGAAAGAAGAAGAGAGAAAGTAAGAAATCTCCCCCTCATCCCGGTGGGGGCAGGATGGCCACACCACAATCTCGTCTCCATTCTCCTCTCAGAGTTCTGGGCATGTACACACAGGTGCCCCGTGTGTTTTTGCAGCTCCCAAGTCTGGGTTTCAAACTGCGCAATTAGCCATGAGGGATGCAGCTCCTTAACCACCATGCCCCCTGCTGGCCCATGTTCATTTCCTGATCTGGATAACTATGCGGCCTTTGCTTTTAGTAGACACACCCTGAGGTTTCAGGAGGAAAGAGGCACCGGGCCTGGCACTCACTCTCCACTGGCTCAGGAGAAAGTTCAGACAGACAAAGGGAGAGTTAGAAGTACGTGAGGCAAGCAGCCTGAGGAGCCCTGCCACAGTGGCGCAAGCAGGAGGCCACTGCTGCAGGGTGCCCGAGGCCACGTGGGGACGCAGGGTTCCAGTCCCGCCTACGCAGGCTGGGCGTGGTGTGCACCTGCGGTCTTAGCTCACTGGGGGCCGGAGCAGGAGACTGACGGGGTGAGACCCTGTGAGACCCTGTTAAAAATCCCTCCTCTCATTTAAGAAAGAAAGAAAAAAAAAAAGAAGGAAGGAAGGGAGAAGGGGGGAAGGCGGACAGGCAGGAAGAAAAGAGGTGAAATTTACCACGTGGGGACTATGATGAGGAATAGGTAAGGTTTTGTTTGTTTGTTTGTTTTTACAACTTTCCTGGCTATCTAAATTTATTTCAAAATAAAAAGCTGAAAAGAAATCACCATAGCTTCAGTAATAGCCGGCACTCAGCAAGTTCCTCATTGTTTGATGTATTATTGCTCATTGGCAAGTCGATTAGAATCCATGAGGCAAATACGGTGATTCTCACCGGCACTTCCGGCCTCACCAGAGTTTCACACAGAGGCCCACCTCAGTTGGGGAGGGACGGGGGAGGTAAGACTCTCCTGCCCTGAGGGTTAGACACACACAGAGCCTGCAGAAGTCAGAGGGGCAGAACAGGAACGAACCTTCCGGGCATTCACCCTACGCCTGGCTTCTACTGGGAGGTTAGGTCCCACCTTCAACTAGTTTAACCAAAGCAATAACTAGACCCAGCTCAATTATAGATACTAAAGTGCCTGAACATCGACACACACACACACTCACACACCCAGCGCACACTCACACACATACTCTCCCACACTCAGACACTCTCACACACACTGTCACACACGCTCACTCACACACACTAGCCCGACAGAGACGGCTGTGTTCTTTATTCACTCTCTAGTGTTCTTCCTTCCGTGTCTATTCCTTTACACATGAGATCTTACTGAAATGAAAAATGATTAGACACGTGAAGAAGTGATGTGGCTCACTGTAAATCAACAGTTAACAAGACCGGGGACCAGACCCAGGTGGCCTGATGTTAAAATCGTCAGATGGGGAAGTTTGACATAGGAACAGAAACTATGTATTTTAAAATGAAAATAGGAAAGATAGAAATAAAAAAAAAAAAAAACAGAGTATTAGAGATGAAGAATTCTTTCAGTGGGCTTATCACCCTGGAGGAAATCAGGTTCAGTTAAAAACAAAACAAAACAAACAAAACGAAACCAATATACAAAGAGGACAACAGAGTCGGGGCAGGGTGGGGAACAGCACACCCAGAGCTGTGCGCATATCAGATGTTCAGTACAGGCAGCTCTGGAGTCTCAGAAAAAGGAGAGGAAATGAAGCAGAGATTTTTACAAAGATAATGACTGGGACCAGCAGATGGCGCAATGGCATGTCGCAGGACACCCACACAGTCAACCATGGTTTGAGTCCTGGACCTGGTGACTTAAACGCCGGACACCAACACAGCACCATAGTTTTTGAGTCCTGGTCCTGGTGACTTAAACTCACATTGTGTGAGTGTGCGCACGTGTGTGTGACAAAGCTCCTGAGAGGAGAATGGAGAAGGGACTGTGGTGTGGCCATCCCCCCAGGAGGTGATTTCGCGCTGTCTCTCTGGTGAGTGTATGCGCCCTATAGCAAAAATCTCTCTCTCCAAAAAAAGGGTAATGACCAACAACTCTTTTGAATGAATGATTCCTAACCACAGACTAAAAAGGCTTAGCAAACCACGAGTAGGATAAATACTAAGAAAACAGCACAGCCAGTGGTTGAAAACGGTCAGAGATAGATGAAAACGCCGCATCCAGGCAGTAACGGTGAGGACTACGGCTGACCTCACATGTACGCCGTGAAGGCCACAAGATGGCGGGAAGCCACTTTTTAAAAGCTGTTACTGCTTCAGGGAGAGAGCACTCCCACCAGGGCTTTACCACTGCGGTTGGTCCACCCCCGGCTTTCCCCAGCTCCAGCTCGCGGGTGCACGTCAGGGTTCCAGGTATGAGCCCGGAGCCTCCCCGTGGGTCGGCTTCACAGAGCACCTTGCTTGGCTGCTGGGCCAGCATCTGGACCAAACGCCATCTTTAAATCGTTGACAGGAAAACCTTTTTATGAAAAAAGTATTATTTTATTGATTATTTTAATTTGACCAGAAAGGGACAGAGTGAAAGAGAGAGAGAGAAAGTGAGAAAGCAAGCCACCAGGTCTGGGACTCGAACCATGGGAGTGCAGCACCCTAAACCACCTTGTCACCTGCCGGTCCCTGAAAGGAAAAATTTCTGACTGGAAATTCAATGTACGGTGAAAATATTTCTCAAAAATGAAAGCAAAATAAAGACATTTCAGACAGACAAAAGCTGGGACAATTTATCTCCATCAGGCTGTCACTAAAAAATATATATATATTTAAAGGGATAAAACAGGTAGAAACCCAGCTTGGTAGGAAGAAATAAAGGACACCAGAAAAAATAAATATGTGGATATATACAGCAGACCTTTAAACTATTTCACAGCTACCTTTTTTAAGCCCTTTTAGAAAGACTACTGACAGGGACCAGCAGTTAATGTAATGGCTATGTCGCTGGACTCCCCTGTAGTCAACCGTGGTTCGTGTCCCGGACCCGGTGGCTTAAAACTCACGCCGGGCGCGTGTGCGTGCGTGCCCAAGATCCCGAGAGGAGAATGGAGGAGAAAGGATTGCGGCGTGGCCATCCCCCCTGGGGGGTGATTTCTGGCTTTCTGTCTCTCTGTCTCTCTCTGTCTGTCTGGCGAGTGCACGCGCCCTATAGTGAAAAACCTCTCAAAAAAAAAAAAAAAAAATTAGACTACTGACTAGTAACAGGGAAGCCGGTGGCCGCTGAGTAGACCCACACCAGCACGTGACGGCTCACTGCTGGCGTGTCTATGCAGTCCGTGTTCAGTGCTCACAGGTTCTAGCTCAAAACTGACTGCGGTGGAGTATTTACAACGCAACAGTGAAGGCTGTAGATCAGGGCTTTCCTTCCTGGAGTGGCTGAGTGTATCTTAACGATCATTCTTTGTACTACAGGCAGAAATAGAGGACGTGACAAAGCAGAAAATGGGACGGTGGCAGTCAGATGCGAACTGGGAGGTCCTTACACTCTTGATGAGGCAGTGGAGTCATTGTTGAAGGCAGGCTAAGTTAAAATAGGGGTATGGGGCTTGGCAAACTTTTCTGGATAGGACCAAAACCCAAATACAATCTTCACTATCTGTGCATTCCAATTCCGTGAATTTGCCATTTGCTAAAATGTATCTGTAACCCCCAAATAAACAACTCGCGGCACTTGCGAGGTCATTCACAGACATGCACAGGGTTCCCAGATTTAGTCACCCAGTGTGCTGCTTGCAAGCGGAGGTCAAATAACATGACATCTTTTCTTCTTTCAGCTTTTAAACTAGTAACAACTGTCATTCCCATGGCTTCCACTATCAAAAGACTGTTTTGTAATTGATATATTATAGAAGAACTTGAGATGATACAAATACCCTGGCTCTCCTCAAAACGTCCCCCACTAATTCTAACACCCAAGGGCGGATTTTGTCTGCCTTGATTACTGAGCTGTTTGCAGACTGGGGATTCGCTTCTTCCCCTCCTCGCACACTTCCTCACGGGAACTCTTCCATGCAGAAGAGCTACCCCGTCTCCCGCATTTATGTGTTTAATTATTCATCTTAGTGTGCACTCGCGGCTGTGTCCTGGTCATACTCCAATGCGTCCTATTTACTCTGTTGCAAATTCCCGCCTTGGCCACGAGCAGCTTCAGGTGTTACTCTGCCGCGTTCAGTCCTTTCTACACGCGCACTTCTGTTCTGGTGCTACAACGTGTCCAGGATCATCTAGTATTTTTTTGGCCCTGGCCTTGGAAGTAACCATGTTTCCAAGGAACTCTGCCCCCCCCCCCAGGGAATGGTTCTTAGACACCAAGATCTGTGATTTCTGGATGCTCCTGGCTACACGGGTATCAGTGAACAGAGCTAGGAAACACGGGTCTACCCTAACTCCTCACGGATCAACACATTGGTTCTGTATGTCCGTGTGTGCATCCATCCACCCACCATCCCTCGAAAAGCACGAGCTCACACAGATACCTCCAACTCCCATCCAACAACACAAACTCATTTCCCTTTTCCCCTTTCCTATCTGTGATCTCTCTGCCGGTAAGAAACTGGGCCCATGGTTCACGATGTATTTACTTATTTGGCCAAGCCTAGGGTCCACGTAAGGCAGTTCCAGAATCGCTGACCCAGACTCCCAATGGAAACCCATTTCCAACTGCAGTACAACACTGGTAGTGTCTTTCTTGCCGTAGCCTTTTAAAATATATATAATCAAAGTACTGCCTCCCACAGTTACTTAGGTGGTGCCTTATTCTTTTCAATGTGGTTATACGAGGGAGGTCTTCAAAACATTCACAGAAAATGTGTATCATGCAAAAACGGCATAGATTTCAAATTGTTTTGCACCAAAATAACCTTGTACTTTGATTTCATTTTTTCACGAACTCTTTGAAGCACCTTGCAGCGCCCGCCTCTAATTAGGCTCAGTTGTTACTGTCTGTAAGCCATCTTGCCTCCCTCCCGGTCCTGGCAGGCGTGAAGGGTTGGCGGGTCTCTCTGCTACGTGAGGAAGGATCACAGTTCTAAGTCAGAGTCACACAAAGAGCTGCATACAGAGGGGCCACTTCCTCCCCATCTCCTCCTTTCCACCTCTCCCACCCAACCCTGGGAGGGGACAAGCGGATTCGTTTCGGGTTTGCCCCTTCTGCCACCAAGCTCAGTCCGTGGCCGGACCTCAGTCACGTTCCATGTTAAACAGGTGCCTTCAGAAAATCTCGACTTCTGAGTCCGTTCCACGTCTGCAGCTTTTCCTTTACAGCACGGATCTGGGTAATTCAGCTTATTACACTTGACAAAAGGCTTTGAGGAAAATCACTGCTCTCCTTAATTGGGTGCAGAGATGGAATCTGGCAGCCGCTTGGGAAAGTATTTGCTAATAATCACGATGAAGCCTAGGACTTCCTGGGGAGGAGGAATCTCAGGTAACTAGAACGCAGCTTCATGGAAATTCTTGAGCAACATTTTCACATTCTGAAACTTTTTTTTTTAATTCGGCATCTCAAAACAACTTGGCCCCATAAGAAATCCTTTTTAAATCTCTGGAAAATTACCAGGTTGGGGGGGGGAGTGGCATAAACATTTGCAAGAGAAAGCATGACTAGTAAGAGTCCCAGACCTTTCTTTGGTGGTTGCTTTTGTTACATAATAACCTCTTTAATGCTCCAGTTGTTCCATTTTCCAATTAATGGGGAAGGAAGCCACCAGAGATGAGTCAGTAAACTTTAAACTTAAAGCTCATCTTTACTATCTGGGAAGGAAAATAGAGTCTTGCAAATGTAGCCCCAGCGCGAGGAAACTGGCAGCTGACGCTGTTGTCTTATTTTGTATTTGGAGAATACTTGGCTCAAAACATGGGAAACAATACTTTAGGATTAAAGTGTGCAGATAGTAAAGTTACATGCCATAGGCATTTCCAAGAGGATAATCAGATGTTTTATAAATTCGGCAAATAAATAGCATAGACCTTTTCACCCATAAAGAAAAAGCAGCCCCACCCCGGAAGCCTTGCTGTGATCTGAGGAGACTAGCCGTTGATGGTGAGGCTGCAGACAGGCAGTGTAACAGGCTTGAGAATGGCCAAGGCTATGGGCAACCCCAGAATCAGTAAGCTGAAAGGGACATGCATTGTAGTCTATGTCAATCAAGAAGTTTCTATAACATATTAGAGGACTGAGCTTCCAACCCAAAAGAGACTCAGGACTAACTCCTGGCCAGGCCATGATGCCTGACTACAAATCACTCCTTAAGCTTGTCTTTTAAGCCTATATAATGGGCATAGTTATGCCAATTTATAGGTGGTACAAATATTAAACTCAATGGGAAGACCTTAGTAAGGGGCCAGCACACAACATGAGTTCAACCGGTAAAGCGTGGCTTTGTGATAGGGTGAGGAATTGAACTTGTCACCTACATTGGAGTATTGGCTCTGCAGCTTATTTGCTGTGTGACTTGAAAACGTCACTTAACTCTCTGAGCCACTGAAAGGCAAGTGGTAATCTGTATTGGCGATAATATTCAGTAACCAACTTTGAAATAGGGATGATAGCAAATAAAATACTTTCAAGGATCAAATGGATTGATACAGGCAGAGAACTTAACAAGGGGCAGGCTCACTGCAGTCCATTTGAACTAGCCATGATTATCATGAACTATGATTATTCAAGCAGCCCACGGAGAAAAATGGGGTGTGCCCAGTGGTAGCAGGAAACTATTACAGAGAGTGCCATGCCAGGACTGATGCAGAGTTTTAGAAGGTGCTGTTCTGGCAACATACATTGATAGCTTAAGCGTACACATAAGCTCACTCAACTCTGTAAACACTGTGTCAAGTGGCTTAACCCCAGTGGAGAAGGGCCATGTGGAGGTCAAGAGGATGGCAGCTAACACACCCACAGCCGTCTGGCCGCAGAGGACAACAGCCCTGTTGGTGTCTTATGCAAACCCTCCCCTCCAGGAGGCATGCTTCAACATATCTGGTTCTATGGAGATAGAGAACAAGTCCTTATGGTGAGTGAGACGCTGAAATCTTAGTGCTGGGGTGCTCGGTCTTTCCTCTTGCAATCATGCATCCTCTGGTATGTTTATTTAAGTTCCAACTCATGAAAAAAAACAATAGAAAGAAAACTAATGGGGCCACTCTGTCCTTATTTCCAAACACACTGAAAAATGGTCATCTCCTGCTATACTGATACAGTTATGCAGGGAACTAAGTAGCTGTTTGAGCCTTATTTCACTTAAACTCACACAGAAAAGCATGCATTTCAGTAACTTTCTAGGATTGTTTTTTCCCAGACAAGGTTTTGTCTCTCATCCTTTTCCTTCTTTCTTTTATTATTATTATTGTTATTATTATTATTTTAGGTTTTTGCCATAGGGTGCATGTGCTTGCCAGAGAGACTTTGAGAGGGAAAGTAAGAACTCACCACCCAGGGGAGATGGCCATGCCACAATCTCTTCTCCATTTTCCTCTCGAGATTTTGGGCAAGCATGCACACATGATAAGTGTGATTTTTCAAGCACCAGGGCCAGGACTCAAATTGCAGTCGTCTAGGTGGGAGTCCAGTGCCTTAACCATCATGCCACCATTGGGTGTTTCTTCTTTCTTACAAAATAAGCTGATGTAAATAAGGGTGACGACACCCCAGGTTTCCTGGAGGAGGAAATTCCTATAGTCCCACACGCTTTGTTCTCTAGTCCAAATTCAAGAATGTTCTGGAAACCCAAAGTTTCCTTATAACTCATGGATGCAAAAACTCAACCTGAGCTGACCCAAGTTCCTAAATTTTAAAAACTGATCTCGCTCGGTTTGAACGTTACACAGATCACAACATACTGAGACCCCGCCGGGTGCAGTTTTATCCTCCTGCTATCTGCACTGTGCTCCTGAAACCCTCACAGCTTTGAATTCTGAATAAACTGGGCCCCAAGGCTTCCAGACATGGGACTGTGGACCTGCAGGAGTCACTGATGCTGCTGTGTTCCAAGCCTGGCTTGATGGAAACTGTCAGTGACAAGGGCCACTACAATTTTCTTTAAACCGTCTTCTTTTCAAACCAGAACTTGGGTTGAGCCTTCAAGTTGCTGGCCTCATGATTTAAAATGAGCAATAATCACTCAGAAACGTCACCCACAATGTCGCGCCCATGGAGTGACTTCACTATAACTCAGACCATACAAAGGTATACAGAAAATACCCAGCAGTGGGGACAGAGTCACAGATGTGTGGAGTCACCAAGACCGCGTGTCCTCCTTGGGGCGCACGGTGTCCTCAGGAGCTGCTCTTTTGGAAGCCTGGCCATCCTGGACACTGTTCAACCCTTCTGCATTAACTGGCAAGGTGCCCAATGGGGCAGGTCTATTCCTCTGCCGGGTTCCATTCCCTCATGGGGGAAGCAGGGAGCATGCCACCTGCTACTCAGGGCTTCTGGGATGAAATCCTATGCCCGGCAAGCAGAAATAGCACTTAGCTTCTTCCACGCCCTCTTTTCCCCTCCCCTCTTCCCTCCCTCCACTGGCTGAGATGACATCTGGAGACGAGCTCCAAGCAGAACGTGCGACACGCCCCTTATTCCACGTGGGTAAAGAGGTACATGCACCGTGGGGCAAGGCTGAGCATTACGAGGTGAAGGAGTTGACTTTGTATGGAGGTCTTCACCAACCTCGAACTGAGAACTTCCAAGGAAAACAGAATGGGATGAACTGCAGGGAGACTCCTGTCAGGACCGAGGAGGGCTGGGGGCAGTAATGTCATTTAAGGGTACCGGTCACTCATGAGCGTGTGGCCTCACTGAGCGTAGATGTGGCTGAAACACAAGGGAGCCCAAATTCCCGCAGGTGGTCCTTAAACCCGAAGTTCTCTGTGCTGTCCGCACGGCCAGCCGGCCCAGCCCTGAGCCTCGGGTGCTGGGCGGCCCTCGAGGTCTGCAGGTGGTTTCAGTATTGTAGCTCAGGTTGACTCCCGCCCCAGATGGCAAGCCTGCACCTCTGGGATGATGAATGGAAACAGCCAAGGACCTGCCATTGCCTATTTCCCCCACTCTCGCGGTCCTGCCTGCCTGGCGGCGGTGTGCTCCACCAGAGAGCCCAGAGGCACAGAAGCTGTTCCCGGGGTGCCCCGCCTGCTCTGTGAGGCCCCTAGCTTCCCGTGGGGAGCACAACTGGCTTGACCCACAGGCCCAGGCGGAGGTCTCCACCCGCCGACCTGAATGCAGCTTTCCTGCCCCGCAAGACGCAGACGGAAAGGCGCAGCGGCCTTGGTTGGTGGGGTGGGGAGCGGGTGAAGACTGATTGGAAGCACAGAACAGAGAACGTTAATGTTTAACCGACAGTGGCTCCACGGGAACCTGCCCGACGGGCACCAGCGCTCTCCCACCTGGGGCTTTCCCACTCCTGGTCATCCTTGTCTTTGTCTTCCTTGGCGTCTCCAGCATGTGGGTGTTTCTGCACAATCCGCATCCCACCAGCTTTCACTGGAACGAGAACAGAGGGGGTGTGAGGAACGTGACAATGGGACCACTGCCACAGCAGACCAGCTTGAGGGGCCTTGGCGCCCTCTGGCCACTGGTCAGAGGACCCAGCCGTGACTTTCCTTAACTGGGGCAGGTTAGCGTCCTTTGGGGGAGACTGCACATGGCCAAGTGCTCAATGATCGCTCCCCCCAGATCCACTTAGAAACCTTCCAAGCCCTTGTTTTGTTTTGTGCTTGCTTCTCAAGAGATCTGTAAGAGCAACCAGAGTCCGAACCGCGTGGAGAGAGCGGCTGCCCTGCAGTTCCCCTCAACCTGACACAGGGCTCGGTTAAAGCTTGCCCTGTCATATTTGCTCTCTCAAACATCTGTGATGCTCGTGATGGGTGCCAGAGCCATGGGTGACCTGGGACAGCTTCTGTGCCAGACACAGTCTAGTCAAGTGGCAGCAAAGACTTCCATGGCAGCTTTTCCCGAACTGTGTTGTGAAACTCTACTGCTGTTCGACGTTAATTCAGCTTTCACAAACAGCTTCATGGACGTAGCAGTCACGTAGGACACAACTTACCCATCCATGTTAACAGGGCAATCAGTGGCTTGGAGCACAGAGGACAAGCACCATGACTATTCTCAGAATGGGTCCATCATCCCAACAGAAACCCTGCACCCTTAGCAGTCCCTCCGCACTCCCCTTTCACCAGCTCCGGGCAGCGAGTCACCTGGACAGCTGGCCGCTGATATCAGAAAACGCGCGTTCTTTGGTGACTGGCTCCCCTCACTTGGCATATTCTCCTTGTGCTCTGTGGCATGACGCAGTGTCTCACTGCTTTTTATTGCTAAACAGTATTCCGCTGCACGGATATCCAGCGTTCTAGCCGTCCCTTCATCCGCTGGGGGATGCCCGGGCTGCTTCCACTTTGGCTGCTCTGAACAGTGCGACTCTGAGCAGCTCGCACTCAGGCCTTCCTGTGGACGTGCCTTCACTTCCCTGGGAACACACTGTGGGGGGGGAGCTACTGGGAACAGGGTCACGCTGTGTCTACCCACTCGGAGAACTGCCAAACTGCTTTCCAAGGCCACGGCACGACTTTCTTTCTTTTCTTTCTTTTTGGAGAGGTTTTTGCTATAGGGCATGTGGGCTCACCAGAAAGACAGAGAGAGACAGAGACAGAAAGCGAGAAATCACCCCCCAGGGGGAACGGCCGTACTGCAATCCCTTCTCCTCTATTCTCCTCTCAGGATCTTGGGCACACACACACACATGCCCCGCATGAGTTCAAGCCACTGGGTCTGGGACTAGAACCATGGTCGACGACATGGGAGTCCAGCGACATAGTCATTACGCCATCTGCTGGTCCCCATGGCACTACTTTCCATTCCCATCAGTATGTGGGTTCTAGTCCCTCCACAAGTTCGTCTATACTCATTATCGTTTCTCTTTTCATTGTAGCCATCCTAGTGGGTGTGAAGTGCTCTCACTGCGGTCCGACTTGCGTTTCCCTAAAGGCTGCCATGTTGACACTGTTTTGCAAGAGGGGCAGGGAGGACCCAGGGTTCTAGGCTCTCATAAGGGACATGCTAGGCTGAACACGGTTAGGTGGGTTTCCTCAGGAGAGACCTTCTTGGCCTCCAGCGTGCCAACCTGCCCCAGGAAGATGTGAAGCGGGCGGGGCACGCGGTCCCTTCCACATCCATCTGGCCACAAGACTTCCTTTCTCGTTTGTCTGCAGTCATACCAGTTACCGTCCTTGAGGATGACCATGATCCATGGAGAAGAGCTTGGGAATGCTGGCCCTAGGTCCCAGAGTGAGCCTTGCGCTGTGGTCACCAGCACGTGCTTTGAACCAGCAAGTTCCTCCATGTGCTGGCTGTGAGGTCTCAGACTACCACCCAGATTCTCAAGGCCTCACCGCTTCATCCACAGAAAGCGGGTAAGCCTAAGTGTGAGATGCTCACAGGAGGAAGGAGGAGTTCCATGGGTCCTGGCACGGGAGGAGCACTGTGCAGATGGTAGACCCCTCCTCTCTCTCTGCGGGCCCAGGTCCCCGGCGCAGGCCTCCCCGAGCCCCACCCTTCCCCGAGAGCTACTCAGTCCTCTGCCTCTCTACAGCTGGCACCACATGATGCCGTCCTCCAGTGGGGGCCGGATTTAGCTGGACTGCTGAACTACCACAGCCCAGGACGCGTGTCTACACTGCTGATAAACAGACTGGCAGTAGCCTCAGGCTTACACGTGTCACATTTATTAGCCTTTGATGTCCCCGGGAGCCTTTGCCTGCCCCTGACCTCGGGGAGATGAAGACGCCTGTGCCTCAAGGTCTCATGGCAGCTGCCCATGTGCGAAGGGCAGGAGAGAGCCCGTCAACTGAAGAACTGTGCTCACACAGCGTGCCCGCCAGCCGAGTGTGGACCCTCAGTCTCCCTCCCCCTCCACCCTCCTTTTCCACAGAAGGGGACATGCTGCTTTGGAAAGAAGAAAACAATGCTGTTCAGTAATCCCAAACTCCGCTTTTTACCCCATCAATTGACTCCTAGTTTTATTTCCATTTCCAGAATTCATCAGGTCTTCACTGGACGGGGACTTTATGTTTCCCATCCCTTCCTCGATGTAATCATTTTAGGCTTACTTGTCTTGCTTTTTGTTCAATAGGGTTTCAAAAAGCTCATGGAAGTGTGTATTATGAGAGAACACTGAATAGATTTCAGCTTTTTTGGTAACAAAATAAGCTTATCCCTAATTCCATTTTCCATGAACGGCTGGAAGTCCCTTCATGTATTCGATCACTTTATTAACCGAGGCCCCTGGGAGTCGACTCCTGCTGTTCCTGTCTGTCTGCCAGTTCTTGCTCTTGAGCTGGGTGATCATGGATTGTGAGCCTGTCTTCACTGGGCCTCATCAGGGAATCCTATGGGGCCTGCAGTGTGAACAGCAGCCCTCGAGTGAGACGGGTTACTCTTCGACTAGGAGCACGGGCACCTGCCATCCTTCTACAGCGGATTTCTCATAATAGAAAACTCCAGAAGAAACAAATTCTCGAGGAGATGTGGTCTCCATTTGGACCCGGGCTGGGACAGCCCAGGCTCCTGGCCATCACGCTGTGCTGCTGGGCAGCTTTCCTTTCTGCATCCTTCCTGGGTTTAGCCTCTGAGTCCCCACTTTATGCTGGGGCCTCGAGTGCTCCCCGCCTCCCGTGAGCACCAGCGGAAGGCTAGCCGTCTGAATTTTGGCTCCTTCATTTTTAGTTCCTCAGGACTCCTCCTCACGAGCATAGGTTAAAACCAAAACCAAACCAAACCGGAGAGGGGCCATTTCCAGGTAGCTTTTTAATCTAAGATTTCCCCGGATATGTAGTCTACTGCACCATTAAATATGGAGGTTGGCAATAAAACGAGTGTGTTAATTTCCCACTCTCCTGAAATGTACGTTCTGACAGCTGTGAATGTTTTTGGCTACAAGAGCCTAGAACCGTCTCACTGAGATTTTTGTTTGTTTGTTTGTTTGTTTATTCACCCTCGCCCTCATCCCTCACCCACCAGAAATCGATCCAAGATGTTGTAATGGGCTGAACTGTTTCCCTAGAATTCCTGAGTTAAGTGTCAACACTCATAAATGCAGGCTGGGAGACGGGGCCTTTAAAGAGGGGACGAAGTAAAAGTGAGGTCCACAGAGTGGGCCTGAATCTGCCAGGACTGGTGTCCTTGTGAGAAAAGGAGGAGGTGCCAGGGTGCACAGAGCACTCGGAGGAAAGGCCACGAGAGGATGCAGCGAGCAGGCAGTGGACCGAGGAGAAAGGCTCAGGAGAAGCCAGACTCAGCAACACCCTGACCTTGGACTCCCAGACTCCAGATCTATGAGAAATAAGCACCTGCCGTCTCGGCCACTGGGACAATGCTATTGTTGTGGCAGCCCAGCAAACAAATGCAGATGCCTGTTCAAAGATGATCTTCGAGGGCCAGCACACGGCATAGTGGTTATGTCGCTGGATTCTAACATGGCCAACTATGGTTCAAGTCCTGGATCCTGTGGCTTGAAAATCACACCATGTCAGAGGAGAATGGAAGAGAAGAGACTGTGGCACGGCCATGACCCTGGGGGTTGAATTCTCACTTTCTGCCTCTCTAACTCTGTCTCTTTCTCTCTCTGGAAAGCACATGTGCCCTAAAGCAAAAACCTGTTAAAAAAAGAAAACCAAAAAATGATCTCTGAATCATTTCAACTTTAAACTACAGCTCAGATGTGTTCTATGAAGGGACCAGAAATAAAAGAGCTGCATGACTAACTGCAGAGAACATTGGCAAGGTGTGACAAGGGGACACCGATGTGACAGAGTCTTCGGAAGTGGTCATAGTGCAGCGCGTCTGCTCCTCTGCTGAGCAAGCACAGCGCCAGGGCCCAGTCGCCGCACGAGCCCTCGTCCAAACGCGGTATCTAGAAATAATTAACGCCATTAATCCCTCTCGGTCTGCTTGGTGATTAATGTGGCAATAAAACGTGGCAATGATAATAATAACTCAAGGCTGAGACAGATCCAAGAAAGACAGCAGCACCTGTTTACCGTCGTGTCACACGGTGTAGACCTCTCACTTGTGAAACCACAAGGCAGAGCTATTTTTGTAGAAATCTTCGCAGATTTGTACATCTATGTATTTTTAGTTGTGGTTGATACTCTAAGGAGAGCTTCAAATGCAGAGACTCACGAGCTTCCTTGGGCAGGAGTGCTGTGCAGAGGTTAAGGGCATGGATCCAAAGGGTTGGAACCCCAGCTCTGCCTGCGTGTGTGGGCCTGTCTGCGCTGTGCCCGGAGAGGTGACAGCGATCCTCCCCACCAGATGGAGCTGAGGGGAAGTGAGTTAGCACCTAGGCACTGTCCCCACTGCCTGGCACACAGGCATGCTCACCACTGCCAGTCCGACTGAGCACTGGTGCCTACAGACCCGCAGTGCTCGCACCTTAGTGCTTCGCCGTCTCTCCGCCAGTTCCCCCCCACGTAAACAAATGAAGACGATGGTACTGACTTGGGGGTAGTTGAGGAGTGGAGAACGAAGCCCTGTAAGGTGCCTGCCCACTGCGGTGCTGACCGTGTGGCCGGTGACACCCACTGAAAGCAACACCATTACATCACCCCTAAGTCAGGGAGCTATGGAGAGCCATGGGTCCTAGGTGACCCTCCAGCTTTCGATCTTCTCCATCACTGCCCTGGGCCAGGCACTGCTGCCACCACTGTCTAGTCCTCAGCCATGGAGGGGACCCTGGAGCTGGCTGCCCCAATTCACACAACTCATGAGAGCTAGATTTGATCCAACAGCCTGGCCCTCTTACTTGGACAGAGACCTCTGCTTGCTTGGCCTCCTTCCAGAAAACAGCCTGTGGCTTCTTAGGGGGAAACACAGGGACAGCCTTCTGCTAGGAGCTGGTTATGACACCGCCAAGCGAAATAGCTCCCCACCCACACGGTAAAGGGATGCGGGGGCTTCTTCCATGGCCATGCTGGCAGGGGTGATGGCATGGAGGGAGTGGATGGCTACCTGTCACCCCAGCCACGTGCCCTGCAGGGTGCCTGTCTGTCACAGGCTTGGTTCACGCTTCTAGAAGAACTGATCGCTTCTAGAAGAACTGATCGTGGGAAGAGGGACAGCGTCACTCACTGTACTGGGGAGGCCCTGGCCCGGGGCGCACCTTCCAGGGAGCTCAGGAGGGGTGTTCACCCACACATCTCACGGGCGTTGGAGCACGGCTTGCCATTGGACGCTACCTTTGCTCCTGCCTGAGGAGAGCCACTGAAACGTCATCAGGGAGGTAATCCACCTACAAGAAGAGGTGAGAGGTTCTGGGGGCTGTTCAGGTGGGAAAAAACAAAGAAAATGAAAGCGCAAACGGCACCCTGGGGTTAGGTCAGCCCGGCCATCTCAGGCAGAGCAGTGCGGAGGGAAGCTGGGGAGGCCGGGGTCGGGACAGGGAGAGCGGGTGACTGCAACTTCCTGACTGCAACTGGACGAGGAGTGTGGTCTGTCTCAGCCAAGAGAACGGGCTCCAGGAGGAGAGGGGAGACAGTCCTGGCAAGCAGAGACTCACGCCTCTGGAGGCTCCTGCACCCAAAGGTGGGCACCCTGCAGAGAGAAAGTGGAGCGGAGACAGGGCGCGAGGCAGAGTGTGTGTATGCGGGGGGGCGACAGCCTAGCCCTGCACACGAATGTGGGGGACCCTGTGAGAACCCCGTCCCCAGGACTAGGTGGGTTCTGACAGTGTCTTCTGGGTGAGACTGCACAGCTGGAAGAAATGGCTGGTCCAGGCACTGACCCCTGAGCATCCCTGAACTTGTACCCGAGGGCTTCCTCTCTAAGGAGGCCAAGGAGAAAGAGAGGAGACTGCTATTCTGCACCTGCACTGTGAGGTTTCAGGGCTCAAACCGCACGGGGGTGGTCCTTCGCTTTCCAGAGGGGGAAATGCAGTTCAGGGTGTGGGCCCGGGCCCATGGCCTCTGACTCCAGATTAGAAAGACGGGGCGGTCTTCCGCTCACTACACTTTGACCCAAAGGCAGGCTAGGTGTGACTGGGCCAGGACCTGCCCTTCTGAACTGTGTCGGCTGTGGGAGGTGGTGGCGCAGAGGAGTTATCAGGGTATCCCTGGGTGAAAGAAGGGGAGTAGTTTCAAAAAGTCCAGGGGAAAGTAAGATCCACTGGGAAGGGCTCCGGGGAACTCTGCTCTGGGGATCGGAGGCCGAGGCGGGGGAGTGTGGGGTTTGCCAACCCCATTCCCAGCTCCTTGCAGTTGGTTTGGGCTGATGAACTGAGTCTGGGACGGCAGCAGGGGAGATGGAGACCGTGGCAGGCGGCTTCACTGCTTCCCCCCACCCCTGGGGCCTACGAATGTGCTGGGTTCCTCAGCAAGGAAGGACTAAGGTCACAGGCCGGACACCTTAAATTGGGATTATTCTGGAGGACCCAGTTGGCTTCACGCACAAGAGTCTTTCAACATGGAAGAGGGAGGCAAAAGTCAGGGACGGAGTGAGAAGAGCATGAGTGCGCACTGCGGGCTCTGAGGACCGAGGGGAGGCGACAGCCCAGGAGTGAAAGTGACACCAGAGGATGAAAAGTCAGAAAAATGAATTCTCCAGAGCCTCTGGAGGAACCAGCTCAAGTTCCACCTGGATTTTGGCCCCCCTGAGCCCCATTTGGGTTCTCACAGCCACAACTGCAAAGTAATTAAGCTGTTCTGTGTCGAATCTCTAAGCTTTCTGTAACCTGTCAGAGTGGCTGTCGGACACTCAGGAGGCCGTGTGCCACTCCAGGCACCCCTGGACGCTCCACGGGGCCTTGGCATGGGGACTGTCCCCTCAGCAGCAGACACTGCACTGCTGGGATGGCAGTGTTTCATACTGGAATGGTAGTGTCCCATGTTAGCACAGCAGTGTCACGTGTTGGCATGGCAGTGTCACGTGTTGGGATGGCACTGTCATACAACTGGAGGTACCTAGGCCTCTCAGTTGTCCCTTGTAGGAGGAGGGCTGTCTAGGAAAGAAATCTTGATTTGTTCAGCTACAACAATTCTGGGTCGTCTGTTACAAACACAAGTATCGCTTCATATCTAAGCTAATCCTTTTCAACAAAACCGAATGCTCCATATTTAAACTACAGGGTTGCTGACATCGGCAAGGGAGAGGCAGACACCAGGCCAAGTAGCGGGCTCAGGGCTCTGGCTGAGCTGAAAAGACTGCCCCATACAGAAGATTCTGGAAGGGCCGGCCAGAGAACAGAGGGAGGTCTGCAACCACTTCAGAAATCTGATGGCCTGCCTGCACTGGAACTTCTGAGAAAACACAGGACTCAGGCTCTTTCTCTCCCCTGGCAGGCTGGGAGGCAAAGCAGACCCGTTCCCTGGCCCCTCCATCTCTGACTGGTAACTGAGCCCAGAACCCTGGGGCCTGCTTGGCAAATTTGTGGCCATTTGGTTAACTTGATGGAGACAAATCAGACTTCTGTTTATAACAAAAGGAAGGCCTAGATAATCTGAAAACCTTCCCGAAAGATAATTCAGGGAGAATGATCACCCACAGACATTTCAATACGTCTGTACTCACGTCTGACTGATTAACATAATCGAGAACTGAATTACTTTACAGTTACTGAAAACAGCCAAATGGTCTATTTCCTATTTCATTTTAATAAATACAATCGTGTTTATCTTTCCACTTGATTCAGTTTCTAGAAAGGATGTAAAATCTACTTGTCAAGGAAAACCATATGTGAAATTAGTAACATTCAAAGCTATCACACATCAGAGTCTGGAGAACTTTACTGACACATGGTTTTGGGCTCCCCTGGGGAATGGAGGGGAATGGGCCAGTGAAATATATTTAACAGAGACGGTGTCCACATCCCTGCCACAGCCTGGTGAAGACGGCGGGAGTGGGGAATGGTGTGGCTTACAGTCATGCCCTCCTCTCAGCTGTGGACTGCTGCCCCTGCCACTGCCCGGGACAGAATCTGGCGGTGACTTTGCCAATCTGCATTTGCAGTAACTCTCAAAAAACAAGTAGCGTGACTCCATGTCTCTGCAAGTATTTTGCAGCCCATAGCAGCTGTGAGGTCTCGAATCAGACTGGGTTACTCCCACAGAGGACTACAGACACCCGCATGTTTGCCAGACCAGCAGCGGGCAGCCGGCCCTCATAGCGACACTTGGTATTTGCACAGAACTTTTATTACAACCTTGGAAGTTGGGCTGCTGAGGTTCACAGAGGCAGAGGCCCTGCAGGCTGCTCCCTGGGTCACCAATGGCACTGTCCATGGTATCTCATTGGGAAGGGGACTGCTAATTGAAGGAGTTAAAAGTAGTTAAAGTGCTGGACTTCCACATGGGTGACCATGGTTCAAGTCCCAGACCTGGTGGCTGGAAATTCATGGCGGGCACATGTGCCTGTGTACCCAAAATCCTGAGAGGAGAATGGAGAAGGGACTGAAGTGTGGCCATTCCCTCTGGGGGGTGATTTCTCATTATCCTTCTCTCTGGTGCGTACACATGCCATAAATACATACATACACACACAAAGTGCTTAGATCTACACCACTGGCACACGGTAACAACCCACTTCAGTTACAATTCTACCTTAACAGGCCGTGAGGACCACAGGCATGTGCAGCCTGGCCTGCTCTCTAAGAGAGTGGGGGTGAGAGGTGAGGGATGCCCTGGGGACATACCTGGGAACTACTGACCCTAACCTACTGCCTAATCCAGTGCCGGCCCCTGGGGATAAAGACGTCAGTAAGACCTCCCAGCCCTAAAAGCAAGAGGCCAGTCCGCAATAACTGCCGTAAGGAAAGGAGGCGTGTGGTGGGTGGTGGAAGTGGGGCGGGGGTACAGACAGCGATAAAGAGAAAACGCAGGAGAACACCAGGAGAGCCACTGTCAGAGGTTTTATTATTTCCGACTGAGGATTTAAGCACAAGTCTTTGTTATCCAATTTAAGCGCTTAATGAAAGTGCTCCCAGTGTCTTTGAGGCAGTTATTTTGATTTATGGACTGTGCTGTTGGCGCCTGCGATGATTATCCCTTAGTACAGGGGGTTGCCCTTTTTCCGAAACGTCCCCTCTGTAGAACCGCCTACTCTCCAGCAACGCCAGACTAAACAAGGACGCCATGAACTTCCTGCTAAAAACGCCTTCGGCCGGGTCCTGAGGAACGTGGGAGAGCACCTCTGGGCAGCTGGGAGAGGCCAGATGCCGTGCTCCACCAGGGTGCCTTCTACCCTCCAGGCCTCGCCCCTTCCTCAACCTCCGGCCGCGTCTACCAGTCCTCGGAAAATGCTGAATGACACGACAGCTGTGGCCGGACCTGCCTCCAACCACTACCGGGGAGTGGAGTCCACCTGGGAGTGAACTGCCCTGGGCTGTGGCCCTCAAGAGGGGCCCCCTGAAGCGGGACTGTGGGAGCCAGAGCTCCGGCCGGGTCCCAGCAGCAAGGGCCACCCACCCTGTGACTGGCCCAAACCTCCAATTCCACAGAAGAGGAACTCTGAGCCTAGAGAAGTGAAGTGGCACCCCTCAAACCGAGACCCCAGGATCACTGCTACGGCAGTAGCCAAGGTTGCCTCTTCTCTGGCTGAAAGAAGCCACATAATTTGTCGTTCACAAAGCTGTTTCCTTCATGACTTACAGAAAAACCAGGGTCCGGTGTGCCATTTCACCCAGGAGTTAGTGTGTACACGCTCGTACCTCCAGTCTCAAACAGCTCCGTGTCTCTCTGTGCAGTTTACTTACTACTGCTCAGGCCTGGCTAGCCCAGCAGATACCCTTTAACGCCTCTCCCGACCCTAAGGAATGGAGAGCCCCGGGCCCCTCTGCCCAGTGTAAACGGAGTGGTTCCAGGCGCTGCCTAGAACACCCAGATCTTCAGGGCACTGTGATGTGGGCCCCCTGTGGTAAGAATTAAAGGTTAGACTTAATTGTTTTTTCTTTTTTTTGGAGAGGTTTTTGCTATAGGGTGCATGTGCTTGCCAGAAAGAGAGAGACAGAGAGATAGAAAGTGAGAGATAACCCCAGGGGGGATGGTCACACAATCCCTTCCCCTCCATTCTCCTCTCGGGATCTTGGGCACGCACGCACACACGCCCAGTGTGAGTTTAAGCCACCGGGTCCGGGACATGAACCGCGGTTGACTACATGGGAGTCCAGTGACATAGTCATTACACTAACTGCTGGTCCCCAAAGTTAGACTTATTCTTAAAGGAAATTCCCTTGAGGTGCATTTTTAAAGTTTACTTCTTCCATGAGAGATGGGCAGAGGGAGGGGGCTCCAATGGGTTTTGCACGCTGTGATCCACTCAGCCTTACCCAGCATGCACGGGGAGGTTTTAGGGTACCAATCCGGACCTTCCACGTCGTCTCAGCAAGGCAGAGAGAGCACTGGTACTGCCGTGTCACCAAGGCTGGCATTACCGTGGAATGATTTCCGAAAACCCTGTGTCTCAAGTCCTGTCTCAACAGGTAGCCATTTTTCTACCCTCCCACCAGATTTGTTGTTGGTAAGAGCCCTGAAAAATTACCTACTCTAGAAGTTAATCTACGTAAAGCGCAGCTCCTACTCGGCGTGTCAGGCAGAGAATTCGTGGCCCATGGGGGACAGCAGGTAAAAGCAAAGGGAATTTTCACTGCAAGGAGAGGGCACAAACATGCCGTGAAAAGCCATGTTTCTCCAAGGGTCCTGCCTGTTCCTACAGGACGGGTTTATAGCGTAAGGTACACGATAAAGACCCTAACGGACACCGCAGAGCCTTGCCCTGCTCAGCAGTGTCCTTCCATATGGATGGCTTGTCACTTTAAAGCGGAGCAAAAATGAAAACCCACGGGTTTGGACAGAGTCCGAAAAGCAAACAGGAACTGTGGCAGAAAGCAGCCGCTGGCACAGAAGGGCTGCTTGGATTCCTATTTTTCAAAGAAAGAGGTTCCTATCTGGATTTAACATCCTTAGCTCAGAAGTTTAGGACTTGGCTTTTTTTTTTTTTTTTTTAAAAAGCACTTTTGAGAAAACTCAACGTGAAAGAAATTGGGAGTAAAAGAATCATAGAGTGACTAATGATAAAACTTGTTTCCGCTCCTTTGGTTCTCTTGTCCCGGTGAAATGTCAGCCTTTAATTAATCATCACCATCGTATTAAAAACACTGACTTTTCATTGTTTCTGTTTCTCGTTTTCTTAAAAAGCTGCGCATTCGCAGCAAATCTGAACTGTCAACACTTTGTTTTAAAACTTGTGCGACAGGACTTAGTCTGGTCTCGCATTTGCATGCAACTCCCACAGGTAGCCACGCTCCGCACACTTTGCAAAGAAACGGCTGAGTCTGACTGTCCCGGGAGTGGCGCTCTTGGGCTGCCAGGTGGCGGGTCCCGCAGACTGTGTCCTCCGCGGAGCCCACACTCACCTGCGCGCGAGCAGGAGGGCGTTGGGACCCGGTCCTGGGCCCACAGACCCCTCTGTGGAGCCCCCGCCCGCGCCCCCAGTCCCGGCGACCACCGGTTCGAGCCCGCCCTCGGCCCGCGCGCGAGGAGAGAAAGTGGAAGCGATCAGGACCAGC
>NW_006159558.1:2171915-2179950 GCF_000334495.1 Tupaia belangeri chinensis | reverse complement strand
GGCCCGGCCCGCCCCGCCTGCCTCCGCGCGCCCTGGTGCGGAGCATGCGCAGTTAATAGCGCCACGTAGGACCTCCCGGCCGCGAGCGGATGCGGAGGACAGGGGCGGGTCGCTTGGGGGAGCAGGAAAAGGGACCGGGGCTGGCAGGGCGAGAGTGGCAGCCCGAGGTTTAAAGGCCCAGCTTGAAGGCGGTTCCTCCTTGGGCGCCCTAAGCCTCCCGACAGACGGCCGACGGTGGTGGGGTAGCTGAGCCGCCCCGGTGGGGCGTGGGCAGGGCAGGGCAGTCTGCTGCACCCGCACAGCTCGCACTGCAGCGCCGGCTCCATCCCAGATGGCAGCGATTAGGCCGAGAAGAGCCCGGCTTTGTTTAAATTGGATGCAAAGGGGAGGGAGAGCCTTCCCGGCTGAGAAGGGCAGCGCTGAAACCTGGCCGTTCTGTGGCACCCCCCAGTTCCGCTGCCCTCTCTTCCTGTGTGGGTGGCAGTTGATTCAGTCCGGAGCTGACCTTTGCTCTTGGGCTCTAGGTCGCACCTCCCTGCTCTCCCCTTTACCCTCGCATCTGCAGATAACACCAGCAGTGGCCTCTTGCTGGGTTGGCATTGAGATCTGCCTGGTGTCTTTAGACAGGAAACACAACCCCCTCTTGGCTGTACATGCATGCTTGACAATAAAATTGCTCAGATGTTGAGCACCTCGTCCCTCCTCTCTCACCAAGTCCAATTTATCTGGTTTTCATCCAGCTTCCCCCGGTTGTCCCCAACCACAGACTTTCTGTGACTTACACAGTGCCAATTCCAGAGGTCACTCTTCCACTTCCAACCTGCTCCACCTCTCCACCAGCGCTCAAGGCTGCTAACCGTCTTCCCTCTCCGCTTGGGGCTGCCACATCACTGCCTTATCATCAGTTCGGGCCGCCCTGCCTGCTCTTTCTGAGTAGCTTGGCTGGCTCCTCTCTAGGTTTTCATTTGAGGGCCCTCTCTGCCTGGGTTTCCCCACATGCCATCAGGTGTATATGACTATCATCCATAGTTACAGAAGGCACAACGGCAAACCCATGTATCCCTGCCCTTCTACTGGACTCGACTCGGTTCCTCCTGGACTCATCCACCCAGATGTCAAACTTGGTGCTGCTCAGCTCTGCCCCGTGGTGCACATAAGAACGCTCGTGGAAGCACACATACCATACGGTGATCTTGCACACCCCACCCCAGTCATTTCAGCCTCAGGAGCAGCAGGGAGCTGTCCAAGTGACAGACGTGATAGAGTTGTCATTGTCTTCAATATGCATCAGAACTTGGGGGTGGGTGTCGGTAGCTTCAAAGAAAATCCTGAAATCAGTAATGGAGCCCTCCTTTAAGAGACTGCATTGCTCACACTCTTGATGGAATAAATCCAGACGATTCACAGATACCCACTTGAATTTGAATGGAAAGAAGCTTTAATACCTAACCAATTAATTTTAAGAAGATTTTTCTTTTTATATATGTGCAAAGTGCTATATGGTTAAAAACTCATGTCTTAATAAGTTTAAAAATTATTTCTGAGAAGTATGAAATAAGTTCAGGTTGAAAGAAAACATATCAGTGTTATTATCTAGTATCTTGGCTTTATTATCAGCACAATTTAGTTCATTTTTTTCCCTTAACACTGCATGAAGTTGGATGTTATCAGTGATGGCATCTCAATGGCAACTCAATGGCATGTGACATGGTAGGTAACTCAGGGGTAGCACAAGAAGCCTTTTGAAGGAGAACGATCCAGGTATCCTGATGGCCTCAGACACCTCTGGGCCACCCCAGGCCCAGTGAGAAGCCATATCTTTGCCTGTAAGCTATTGTTTTGGACTACAAAGAGTGGCTATGCCATATCTAATTTCACATGTTCAAAGCAGAACTCCCAATTCACTTCCCCACCCACAGATAACGTCCCATGTATTCGTAGAATACACTCCAAGCTACTCAGCACAGGTGGAATAATCTGCTTACTCAAGAGCATCTTTCCTGAGGAAATAGTGTTGTTGAAGAAATCAAATAAGAGTATTCATTCTGCAGTTCTAATAATATGTATCAAGACTGCACATCTGCATTGACGTTCTCCACAGTGGTCTTCAGCCCCAGGACTGGTGGGACTGTGTACACCCACTCATGCACACACACATGCACACACCATGTGTGTGTTTAAGGAAGCAGTGAACTTAGTGTGAAAACAAAGCATATTTTTCAGCCTTCCTTGTAGCTGAGGGTGGCCAAGTGATGTAGTTCTCGTCATTGAAATGTGAGCGGAGCTCTACTGGGAGATTTCTGGGGAAATTTGCATCATTGGTATGAGGATGGCTGCTCAGCTTGATGACTTCAGGCTTCATTCCTCCTGAATTCAGTCAGAAGACAGAGCAATCATCTTGCAACCATGGGATGGCCAAGGCATGAAAAGCATCTGCCCCAGGTGACAGAGAAGAAATAGCTCAGGCACGTAGGCTCTGGCGGATCGGCGAAGACTGTAGAGAAGGGGACACCTCCTTTAGGGTTTTCTGTTGTGCAAAAAATGAACCCTGTTAGGTGAAACCCCTGTGGTTGGTGTCTTTGTGGGCAGCCAAATGTAACCCCCAGCACTCACACCTACCAGGCCCTGCATGAGGGGGTCCTGCCCACTGTGAGCTCATCGCTCATGGCTCCTCTGGCCTCACTGGCCTTTCAGACAGTCTTCTAGTGCGGCAAGTCAATTCTTCCTCTTGGGCCTTAGCATTGGCCACTCCTATCACTGGGCTCATCTCTTCCAGGCCCTTGTATGGTTGGCTCTTTCTGCTTCTGGAGTCAACTTTCCAAAGTCCCCACCTTGACCAGCAGATCTGAAGGAGGCACTTGGCACTGGACTCAAGCCACTTGTACTGTCTTCACAGCACTCCATCCTCCTCGGACGCTCCTCATTGATCTGCTTGTTTGCTGCCTTTCTTCACTGACTAGAGCATGGGTTCCCCGAGGAGAGGACCTGGTCCATCTTGTGCACTGTTGCATTCTCAGCACCCCAAGCCACAAGTGGGCGCTGCTGCATTGATAGAGTGCTTCTCCCTATAACTTCAGAACACTTCTCACAATGGTTGCCCAAACGAAGAGCAGCACGTGGGAACTAGACAGAGCCTGGAGACGTGTGCAGTGTGCCCACTAACCACTAGCACATGGCCGCCGATGTGTCTGACATTTCCTTCCACTCGTGAGCACTTACGTGTGTGTGCGTATGTGGGTGTACCCAGCCCCACCAGCCCTAGAGCTGAAGAGCACCGTTGGGAACTTCAAAGCAGATGTGCACTCTCGATACATATTATGAGAATTGTGGATCGAATACTCTAATTTGATTCTCACAGTAACTCTGGGGGGTTAGCAGGTTAACCCACTTTACCAAGAAAAACAAAAACAAAAACAAATAAACTAGGGCCAGCAGGTTAAGGTGCTGGACTCCCCCATGACTGACCCTGAGACTTGAAACTCATGCTTGGCACGTGTGAATGTGTGCCCAAAATCTCGAGAGCAGATTGGAGAAGAAGTGGCCATCTCCCACCCCCCGGGGGAGGGGTGATTCTTCACTTTCTCTCTCTCTCTCTGTCTTTCTCTGTCTCTCTGAGGAGCACACAAACCTCATGGCAAAAATCTCTCCAAACAAACACACAAAACGGGGATGAGGAAGATTGTCGGACAAATGTGGGCCCCATCTCTGGCGAGTGTGAGCTGAGACCGGAAGCTGAGTTTTCAAAGCCTGATACCGTTCCCCACAGTTGGCTAACTTCTAAGGACAATGTGGGGAGCCATTTCCCTCCTCTAAATAGGCTGTTGTCTAACCCGGATGTTGCTGAATCTGAGCTACTACTTACAGTGAGTGTTGTAACACTGGGAAAAGTATTTGGAGGAGAAAGAGAAAAATGCAGATCCTCTTCGCCCACGTGCGTATTTCGTAACCCTGGCCACTTCACTGACCCTTTCTGAGTCTCCGCTTTCCTATCTTTAAGTCAGCGATGTGGACGCTAATACCTTTCTCAGGGACACAGTGAGAGTTCAAGGCTTTGACTTGGTGAACGTCAATGTCCTGGAGAACATTCTGTGTTGTTTGATTTACTCTCCACAGGATCCTGAGGCATGAGTTCTCTGCCTTTTTTTGATGGGGAAATGGACTGGCACTAGAGTAGGAAGGCCCAAGAGAACTTGCCCCCACACTGGTAGCACATCTCAGAGTGCTTGGTGAATGTCAATGTCCTAGAGAACATTCTGTTATTCCTGCAAAGGG
The DNA here is from genome assembly GCF_000334495.1 of Tupaia belangeri chinensis. Lineage (NCBI taxonomy): Eukaryota > Metazoa > Chordata > Mammalia > Scandentia > Tupaiidae > Tupaia > Tupaia belangeri. The sequence goes on along the minus strand of NW_006159558.1, from coordinate 2,175,678 downwards.
AGCTGTTCACAAGCATTCATGAGATACACGAATTGTCCCGTGGTGTATTAAATAATCCCCCTCATCAGTCAGTCCGACCTGCACTGCCATTCTGGTCCAGGCCCTGCTTCTGTCTTCTTGTGCTGTTGTCTGATGGGTACACACTTTGATACTCTTTTCTTTTTTTAAAGAATTATTTTCTCTAACCTTATGTATTTATTTATTTATTTGCTTATTTAAATTTGACCAGAGAGGGACAGAGAGAGAGAGAGAGAGAGAAAGTGAGGAAGCAAGCTGTCAGGTCCAGGATTTGGATTGTGGTTGGCTGTGTGGGAGTCCAGAGCCCTTAACCACCACACTACCTGCCAGCCCCAGGATTTTATATTCTTATTCACAGCACAGAATTTCTTTCCCATGGTTGATTTGCTCATGAAGAGAGTGCAGTATCATTCTTGACTTTGCTTTGTAACACTAGGACATTTCTTACTACATTACGTTATATAAGCCTTACATAGTATTAATTTAAATATAATTTATTTGACGCAAACACACATATACATACGCCACTTGATGAGGACATGTATGTCCCAAAGTCAAACAAAGATTATAGAGTATTGCACGTCATGCGTGTGTACATGCATGTGTGTGCACATACACAGGTAAGTGTGGATCCCTGGGGGTTTCATTGGGCTTCAGCTCGTTGCTCACTCACAGGGGAATTGAGAAACTCCTGGGGCATTTTCCAAACGTAGCTCAACAGCTAATAATGAACACAGGTCAACTTTAGTCACATATGATGTTACACTTCAGTTTAGGATGTATATATATTATGTATATGTATATGTATATGTATATTTAAATTTGTTATAGGGTGAATGTACTCACTGGAGAGAGACAGAGAAACAGAGAGGGAGTGCGAAAGTGAGAAAACACCTGCAATCCCTTCTCCTCCCTTCTCCTCGGCATCCTGGGCACTCATGCACACGTACCCTTCATGCTTCCCAAGCTGCTGAGTCTGGGGCTCAAAGCACACAGTCAGCTACCTTAGGTAGCTGTGGGATCCAGCTACCTTAACCACTACGTCACTAGCTGGCCCTAATTAAAGATATTTGAAGAAAAAAAAAATAACCAGCCTGGGCCCAGCAGGGTTATGAGGGGTCGGTGACACCCTGCAATGCTGGCAGATTGAGGTTCCGTTTCTAGTTTGACCTGTACATGCCAGACGTGCACACCTGTCCTCCTGGCTGGCTGGAGAGCTGGGGGAGGAGTACAGTGTGAGAGCCTGTCGAGGGTGCCTGCTCTCTCTCTCCCTGTCTTTCTCTCATGAAGGGAACAAACAAATAAGCTTAAAAACAAAACAAAATTAGCCTGAACCTTGGCCAATGTTCTTCTTATCTTTATTTAGGAGTTAGGAAATAGAAACTGCAAAAACAGAGACAAAAACTACAATGGTGACTACTGATTTTCTAGACTTTAAAATGCTTTGTAAAGTTACTTATTAAAAAAATGTATTTTAGCAGAGAAATGGGGCGAAGGGCAGGGTAATTCAACTTTAGCTCTTCACCAAGTCACTTGCACAAGCTCCTTACTCAGCCCGCGGTTACAGTCCCACACTGAAGGCAGTATTACATGGGGAGTCAAAGAGTTTTTCAATATTATGTCTTAGCATTCATCTCCGTGTATAAAATTCTTACGAAAGAATATGAGCTGCTATAAGTATAAGAAACAAACATGGCAAAGACATCAAGAATAAAGAGCCTTTCAACAAGATGAAATAATCTCGAGGGAGCCTGGAATTTGAAATTGAAGAACAACTTACTTGTTCCCTGTTTCTTTTCTTTCTCTTTTTTATAGGATATATTTATTTAATGTGTCTCAGTCACTGTGCTAAGTGTGTCCTTTTAAAGAGAATTATTAATTTAATTTTATTTATTATTAAAATTTTAAAATTTGTTACAGGGCGTGGGCACTCACCAGAGAGAGAGAGAGACAGGAGAGTGAGAAAGCAAGCCCTCAGGTCTAGGATGTGAGCCGCTGTCAGTCATGCCATAGTCCAGCGCCTTAACCACCAGCCGCCTGCTGGTCTCTTCTTTTTATTTTAAAAAAAGATTCTATCCAGGATTCAGATTCTGTGACACTGAAGGGCATTATTCTACCCTTTTGCATATATATATATATATATAGCTTTTCGAAAGGCCTTCAGGTATGTGTCACATTCAGAGCATGTGAGAAACATGTCGTAGAAGAACACTGAGGAGTTATTCTTGCCTTTTCAGGCCCACAAGATTCTGCTCAGACTGTTGACGTGGGATCGATCTGAAAGGAAAATCTGTAAGTACAGAGCACTGGGTGTGGGGTCCTAGACCGAGCTTTGAAACTAGCCTGACCACACGCCAGGTGGGTGAACTCGGGAGCGTTGCATCTTCTTGAAGTCCAAGTCCCTTACCTGGAGATGAAGACATGGATGCTCCCCCTGGAATGTGTGGGGGGAAGTACAAAATGGCATATTGAAAATGGTGGTAAACTTTCAGGGAAGACAGGTCTACTCCAGGTACATGACTTACTGTTAGAGATTTTATGGAAATAGCAAAGCAAACGTGTGCTATACGGCAGGGCATGATGGATGACTGTTCGGAACAAGGAGAGCACCTGCTGGTTTGTGGGTGGGGAGGAAAAAAGTACACTTTTGAAAACCTGAATCACACATAGAGTGGTGCCCAAAGGAAGAAGCAAGTCACCATTTCCAGCAGTCCTACCAGGTTGAAGAACACACCCCTGATAACAAGCTTCCCACTGCATATCCCCTGGCCTTCCAGAAAAAATAAATAAGAACTCCTCTAACTATGTCATTTCACAGATCCGTATTTGATGTTTTTCTCGCTGTTAAACAGGGCTTAGAGGTGTTCAGGAAGAAGACCACAGTGCATTTCCATCATGTCGTGTCAATCTGACTTTTCCCCAAAGATGTTCGCCATAATTGCCTGGCCCAGAAAAGAATATGTTTTGTCTGCTTGCTTTGGTTTTAAATGTATTTCTTTGATGAGAATCATAGAGACAGAAGCAAACACCCTCAACAGGGTCTCACACCAATATAGTCATCCCTCTCGCAAGCTCTCCTAGCCCCCCAGGATCATGAGGGTGGACAGATGGGCCTGGAAATCAAACTCGCAGTCTTCCATATGGATCCAGCACTGCTTAGGACGCGCATTCCCCCTGCACCACTGGGCTGGCCCGGAAAGGTGAGGGAGTTTTGTTGTTCTTATTTTTTTTTTAATTTTTTGCCACAGGATGTGTGTACTCACTAAACAGAGACAGAGACAGAGAGAGGAGGAAAGGGAGAAAGCACTCCCCAGTGGGGCGTGGTCATGCCACAACCCTTTCTGCATTTCTCCATCTGGTAGAATTTTGAGAGTGCACATGTGCCTGGCACGTTTTTCAAGCCACTGGATCTGGGATTTGAACCTCATGGTTGGCCGTGGAGGAGTTATAAGCGCCAAGACACAGGGCTGGTCTACAAAGTATTTTCAGTAAGGTTATTTTATGAGATTTAAGTAAATACGTTATTGAGTTCAGCTCTTTACTAGAAATCAGTACGAACCTGGGCTGATTCTTTGTATTACAGCCTTAGGTTTTCTGATCCTTGCTAAGAATCTGTATTAACAGGCATATAGAAGGGCACAGTCTAGAGGAGACCTTTGGGTTCTCTCCATCTTGGCTTTGTTCTCTCTCACTATTCTGGGTTTAGAGTTAGCAAGTAGCTTTCTAACAAATTTAAAGCCTCTTT
>NW_006159558.1:2133971-2171884 GCF_000334495.1 Tupaia belangeri chinensis | reverse complement strand
TGAAATTACTTGGGCTTCTCTTAAAGCCATCTTTCTTCTTAGCGAGCAATTTACCGTAATTGATTAATTATTCCATTCAGGCTGAAGTGTCGTGTGTGACTCTGCAGGCTAGAACAGGTTGTAAATAACAACCAGGATTCTGTTGAATCCTAGTCCTCAGTGTGTTTGCAGAAAAGCCAGTTCTGTTCTTGCTCAATTTTAGAAAAGGCCTGAGCGTGGGAAATGAGATTGCTGTTAATTCAGACAAGAACAAATCCCAAACCCAGCCTTCAGGTTGGAGGGAACCTCTGGGGCACCATTCAGGAGCTATTCACTGACACAAATTAATAAACTACCTTTGGTCATGGAAAAAATAAAAGAAAATATACAATCTTAGTAGCTCACCGGAGACTTCCAACATGACTATTCATTGCCTTAACAAAGAACCACGGGGCATCTGGGTAAAGCAAAGCTGCTCTTAAGCATTCCGTGCCAGGTTGCGGGAGAGGTATAGCCTGCTGCGACAGCGCTCAGCGCACACCGACACTCACGTACTGAGCCGGGCTCAGTCTGAATTTGGTTTACTTACTGTTCTCCTGATACTTAAGGATGTTTTATTCTCCTTTTGTCATCTCTCTTTTTTTCAGAAAGAGAAACGAGCCATGAGTTTTTATTGGGATGTTTACTGCATACTGGAGGAGCTCATGAAATTAGGGAGAGATTCCTGCAGCCTCAGGAAGGAGGAAAACCAGGGAGACTCTGGGAAGCCGTGTCCCTCACCCTCACCCTCACCCTGACCTTCTTTCTCTGCATCACTGCCAGTGGATGACTCAATGTGATGGTTCCTTTCATGGTCAACTTGGTTGGGCTGTTGTACCCAGATTATTCTAGATGTTTCTGTGAAGGTATTTTTTAGATGAGATTAACATTGAGCTGGGTGTTGGGGCCAGTGGGTGGTGTGGTGACTAAGGCACTGAACTCCTACATGGCTGGCCATGAGTCCCAGACCTGGCAGCTTGCTTTCTCACTCCCTCCTGCCTTCATCCCCCCATCTCTCTCTGGTGAGCACATGCACCCTATAGCAATTTTCTTTAAGTAATCATAGTAGTAACTACAATTAAATAAAGATAATCATTAAAAAAGAACATTCAACTAGGTGAACTTTGAGCAGAGCAGATTACCCTTGATAATTTGATGAGTTTCATCCAATCCGTTGAAGGCCTAATAGAAAAAAGACTGATACCAGTTACCACAATCTTGAGAGCCAATTCAGTAAAACAAATATCTCTCACTGTGCGTTTCTGTCTCTGTCTCTCTCTTTACATAATTTGTCAGAGGGTGTGTGTGCTCACCAGAGAGACAGAGAGGGAGAGGAAGAAAGCACCCCATTCCATGGGGCATGGTCACACCACAATCCCTTCTCTTTCATTTCTCCTTCGTGTGGGGACTTGGGGCACTTAAGCACATGCTCCTGGTGTGATTTTCAAGCCACCAGGGCCTGGACTTGGGCGGTATAGCTAGCCATACGGGATGCAGCTCCTTTAACCATCAGGCCACCAGTTGGCCTTGTGTCTCTCTCTCTGCCTACACACAAACATGCATGCATGTGTGTGCACACATTCACACATACACATTCTGCCTGTTCTGTTTCTCTGGAGAACCTTACCTGGCACACTCAGCTTGGGTCTCCATTCAAGCTGTGACTCAGAGGGCATGCAACACCCTTGGGCCCCGGCCTTCAACCCGAGTGTTGTGTTGCGAATGGTCTTTCTGTGGCTAATGCATAAGGTGGGGGTGGGGTAGGAACCCAGCAGGCTGTGCAGGAGCCCTGTTAGCTAACTAATCAGCTAGACGGTCTCGAGTCCTCCACATTTTAGCTGTGCTCTGTTATCGGGGTTTTACAGAATTTGACGTCACGGTGAGGACACTCCTGGTACCCAGTAATTTACCCCAGAGCCCGTCCTCACCCATCAGGAATGTAACCCCTTGCCCTTATGAGCCTTGTGAAACTCCAAGCTGTAAACCACATTTAAGAGCATAAAGCCGGGGCCTCGACCTGCCAGTGTAGGCCAGTGCTCACACACTGTGCTCTCTGTGAGTGCGATAATCTCAGCAGCCTCCTGTTGATTTCGTCCTCCGCCACAGACGACTTACCAAGCTTAAATTCTCCCACTAGTCAGAAGGTGTTCAAGCCTCAGGTCCAACTTTTCTTCTTGCTAACTTGCAAACTGCACATAAATAAAAAGCAGTGCCTCAAATGGATTTTTTTTTTTTTTATTGTGATGGGAACGTTAACCACAGGAGCTGCCCTCCCTGCAGGGCCCAAGCTCGCATATCTTACGTAACCAAGACTTTACGTCCATTGAACAGAAACTCCATTTCTTCCTCCCCAACCACTGGCAACCACCATTCCACTCTGGGTTTCAGTGAGCTTGCCTATTTCAAGAACCTCCTATAAGTGGAATCGTATAGTGTTAGCCCATCTGTGCCTGGATAGGTCACTCAACATAATATCTCTTGATTCATCCACGTTGCCACATATGGCAAGGTTTCCTCCTTTTCTGAAGTTGAATATTATTCTATCATATGTATACATATGCGTGCCATTTATATAGTGTACACACATTATTTATATATATACACATGTGCCATATATATATATACACACACATGCACCATACATATATACACACCAAGACCATATATACACACACACACATTGTGTATACATATTATATATATATATATATATATATATATATATATATGCATACACAGGTACCCTACATATATACACACACATGCGCCATATATATACACACACACATCATATATATATATATATACTGTATCTATATTCACACAGACACTTGTACTACATACACACACACATACACACACCATATATACACATATACATACCATATATATATGCACACACCATATATATACACACACACACATGCACATCATATATATACCCACACACATGCAGCATATATATACACACACCACACACACACACCATATATACACACACTATATATATATACACACAATATACACACATGCACTATATATACACAGATACATGAACCACATATATGTGTATATATACACACACATACACACATGCATCATATATACACACACCATATACACAGCATACCATTTATATATACACACATCATATATACACACACACTATATATACACACACTATATATACACAAATACATGCACCACATATATGTGTGTATATATACACACACATGCATCATATATACACACACACCCTATACACAACATACCATTTATATGTACATACATCATATATATACACACATATATACACACACCACACACACACACCATATATACACACACTATATATATACACACAGTATACACACATGCACTATATATACACAGATACATGAACCACATATATGTGTATATATATACACACACACATACACACATGCATCATATATACACACACCATATACACAACATACCATTTATATATACACACATCATATATACACACACACTATATATACACACACACTATATATACACAAATACATGCATCACATATATGTGTGTATATATACACACACATGCATCATATATACACACACACCCTATACACAACATACCATTTATATGTACATACATCATATATATACACACATATATACACACACCACACACACACACCATATATACACACACTATATATATACACACAGTATACACACATGCACTATATATACACAGATACATGAACCACATATATGTGTATATATATACACACACACATACACACATGCATCATATATACACACACCATATACACAACATACCATTTATATATACACACATCATATATACACACACACTATATATACACACACACTATATATACACAAATACATGCATCACATATATGTGTGTATATATACACACACATGCATCATATATACACACACACCCTATACACAACATACCATATATATGTACACGCATCATATATATACACACACCCACATACACTACACATACATATACACACATACATACATACGTGTCGTGCATATACCATATGTGATATATGAGGGTGTGTGTGTACAGAGACAGAAAGAGAGTGCACAGTTTCATTTCCCTTCTGTGGGTGGACACTGAGGTCGCTTCCACTCTGAATGACGCATAACAGGTCTCGCTGTCCACCCGCTTCACCACACCTGCTCCCCTTCCTGCACCACCTGCTGGCCTCTCCAGTACTGTACACTGACCTGTCCCATGAGACCCGGGGTCACTCCTGACTCTATCCACCAACAGCCTAAGATTCCCAGGGCTTGTTTCTAACTTCTCCAACTCAGAGTTAGGAGCCTGGAGGACCGAGTGGTCCTTGAGACCCGAGACTCAGCGGTGAGCTGTGCTGCTACAGGAGCCTGGAGATAGCAGGACCCTGTGCCACCTTCTCCTCAGGCGTGCTGGTCCTGTGGGTGCACACTGATGCTGAGCCTCCCCAGCCTCTCCTCCTCCAAGCCCAGGGCTGTCACCGTGGGGAGGAAAGGCATGGCGGGTCACAGGTTCTTAGAGTAAATGCAGAAATCTCGAGCTGGGAAGGCCGTCATAGACTTCCTTTTATTCAGCAAACACTGCTGAGCACTTAGGCCAGGCCCTTGTCTAGAAAGTGAAAATAAGGTCTGAGTTTTCTTAACGCTTACACTTCACGTTACTGGGAGTGAAACTACGTGGTGACATGTGACAGAGGTAGGCCTCAGTGTTCTCCAAAACAAACGGAAATGCTGAGTAACACCTTGGTTTCTGAGGCTTTATGATGTTACCGTGTGGTGTTGCTTCTGCACAAATACTACATATGGTTCCTTGGGACCTGTTGCAGAAGATAAAAGTGAGGTGTCACAGCCTCTCTGCTTCGTGTTAAGTGCAGGTGAGAGCCTTCAGGAAGGCACTCAGGCTGGCAAGGGGTGGGCTCACATTCATCTTGTCCTTTCAGTTGTTCGTGCCATGGAGACGAGGAAAGTCTTTGGAAGACAGTATTTTGCTTTTTTCTAGCAGGGTCTGCAAAACTGGGCCCAACACCAAACCCAGCCTGCGGCCTGCGTTTGCAAATACTCTTACCAGCGCTCTGGGCACGTCGTCAAGGCTGCCTTTACTACAGCAGCATGGCTGAGCAGTCACACTGGCAGTGGTAGGAGTTACAAAGCCAAGATATTTGCTTGGCCCTTTTAGAAAATTTGCAGACCCTTCTCTAAACCATTGGTTCTCCAAGTGTAGACCCCACACCAGCAGCAGCCTCAGATCACTGAACGCTTGTAAAGAAATGCAAGTTCTTATTCTACTGCAGGCCTGCTAAATCAGAAGTTCTGGAGGTGGGGCCCAGCCATCTGCTTCTTTTTTGTTTGTCTTATTTTAATTTGCCAGAGGGCATGGGTGCTCACCAGAGAGACAGAGAGAGAGGGAGAGGGAGAAAGCACCCATCAGTGGGGCTTGGTCACACTGCAAGCCCTCCTCCTGCATTTCTTCACTCTGTTGCTATTTTGGGTATGCATGCACACATTCTAGTGTTTTTTTTTTTTTTTTCTTTTTCTTCAAACTGCTATATCTGAGACTTGAACCAAGGTCAGCCATGTGGGATCCAACTCCCCTTGCCACCAGGCCACAGGCCTGGCCCAGCAATTTGTTTTACTATGGATCCCAGTAAGACTATGCACATTAAAGCTTGATCTATAGTTTCTATGGAACTCTAACCTACCAAGACATCAAACTTGCCACAGTTTTGAATTCCTGATAGGCCCTTACTTTTTCGTGCAGTTGCTTAGAAAGTGAACGCTGGGTGTTGAGATGTGTTGGGTGAGGCATTTCAAGAGAAACCGCATGTAATGGCATTAGTGATTAAGAATTGTGTTTGTTGCAGAAAGGATCATTAACTGATTTTATAACACTTATGAGGGTTACTACTTAGCTCATTGATTTATGAACGTCGCATCATATCCCTTTTTAAAGTTAAATCTCTTTAGACTAATTTTTGATCACAGTTGAGGAAAAGACACTGACTGGTTACACGTATTAGTGTGCTGAGATTACAAACAACTCCTTGTGTTGTCGCAGAAGGCCATGCAGGAACCTGATTTACAGATTCCCGTGAAAGACACGAGGAAGGTGTGACTGTTGCTGGGCCCTTCGTGGCTGGGGGAGGCTGTGATGCTGCCATTGGAACTGTGTTCTGTTGCTCACTATCACCTTTCTCTCAGGGGCGAAGATCTTCACTGTGGGCACACCCCCCCGAGCTTCCATGTTTGGGAGATCCCAGTGCAGCCAAGTGGGGAGATGGAAGGGTCAGGCCCGGGAGCTGCGAGCCTGTGGTTGGAAATAACAGCCTTTCCTGATTAAATGGGTGGAGTGTGAAGGAGGAGATTCATCAAACATCTTCGAACTTGTGACTTGCCTGAGTCTTGTATCTGGGCACTCAGATTTAACAGTCTTCGTGGTCAAAACACTGCCTTTACTTTCATTTCAGGTTTCGTAATTATTATTATAAACTTTAATTTTTACTTATATAAGGGGACTTTGCAATGTTTATGGGAAAATGGAATTAAAGTAAGAATTAGTGTTGGTAAAAAAATGTGAAATTCCAGTGTAGTTTTTATCATAATACACATTTTTCATCAACTTATTGAAGGCCTTTGTATTTGTATCCCCCAAACAAATGGTATAGTTTTTTGTCTTATCATCAACCAAAATCAATGAATGGAATCACTGTTTCAGCTCACAAGGTGGAACTTCATCTTCAGGATGGCAAAGGGAACATTTCAAATCTCACTAGCCTCTTCCCATTGGCTCCACGGCCTCATGCAACTTTTACAGGACAACAGGAGAAATGCACTCACAAGCCTCCTGCAACTTTTTAAATGATTGTGGACCACGAGAAGATTGCACTCACAGGTCACACGTCCACTGCTTGCTGCTGGTCATCAGCATGGCCTCCTAAATAGCCTGCACGTAATTATGATGAAGCATTTTTTAAAATGTCCTTGTGTACTCTTCCCCCTTGACTGTGGGCTGTATCTACAGAGTGGCATTTAAAAATAAATTCTGGAGAGCATGTAAGCTCACCAGAGAGGAGAGAGTGGGAGAAGGCAACCTCCAGTGGGGTGCGACCATGCTGCAATCCCTTCTCCAGTTCTTTATCCTGCCAGGAGTTGGGGCAGGCACGTACCCCTGCCTGGTGCGTGTTTCAAGCCACTGGGGTCAGAATTTGAATTGCAGTTGACCATGTGGAATCCGGCTCCCTTAGCCATGAGGCTCCAGGGCAGGCCCTGTGGTGAAGCCTTTTAGCCAGGAGCCATCTTAACGATTTATCAGTTATGGTAACATCTTAGCTCTGCTGTAACTTTATTGCTTGATTTTGTTTTAGTCTCAGAACTACAGGCTATTTCCTGCTGCAGGGTTTGGCCTGTGAGTCACATGTGAGTTGGTGCCTGTTTGTGTAAATAAAGTGTTGCTGGAGCCCAGACATGTCCCTCGTCTACCTGTCACTTGTGGCTGCCTTTGTGCTACTCTGCCGGGCTGAGTAGCTGTGGCAGTGGCCACGCGACCTCCAGGGTAAGCTGTACCTGCTCTCTGGACCTTTGCAGAAAGTTCGTCTAGCCCTGTTCCTCTTCATGGCACCAACATACAGCATTTCAGAGATAGGTGTGGACTTGTAGATCCTAACTCGGCCAAAGATACCTTCTGCTTGTTCAAGCAGTTTCAGATATCAGTAAAGAAGTAAGGTCAAAGCACTTTTGTACTAGGTAAGCATTTCCAATAGTAGGCCAGGTAAGGATTTTCCGTGGTTAATTCTAATCCTTAATTTCTTGCATGTCTACAAACACAATGTCAGTAGACCCTTCCAGAGAGAGCTGTCTTTCCTACCTGTGATGTGAACTGTCACAAACAAATACTTCATGGAGAAGTGCCCCAGTGAAACAGTGTGTGGTAGAATGCCCATGCTGAAATGTATTCAGTCCAGAGTATGGTAGACAGCCTGTAAGGTAGCCCCCAGCCATCCCCTCCTCTTCATGGCCATGTCCTATGTACCCACCCCCTCTGCTGTAGGCTGCATCTGGGAATGGCTTCTATATTGATTAGACTATGTCAGAATGTGATGATGGGAAGTGACAGCTAACATTAGGTTATAAGGATTGTGCCTTCCTTCCTTCCTGGGGTTTCTCTTTCTCTTTGCTCTTCCTTTCTCTTGCTCTCTCTCTCTCGTAGTTGGCTCAGATTGGAGGATGCCAGCTGCAGGTGTGAAGCAGCCGTGTTGCTATACTTTGAATGTATCTCTTCTAAGACAAGTGTTGGAAACTGAATCCCAAGGCTGCAGCATTGGAATTGAGATGGGGCCAATGAGAGGTGATCAGGCCATGAGTGTCAAATAAATGAGTGAATGACATTATTGTGAGAGTGGGTTCAGTAAAAAAGGCTTAGTCTGCACTCCACCCCACTGCAAGCCTCTCTTTGCCCCTCCTCTAGGGGAAGATGTTGCAAGAAGGCCCTTGCTGGTTGCTAGCTCCTCAATCTTGGACTTCCAAGGCTCCAGAACTCTGAGCCAATGAATTTCTTCTCATTATAAATTACCCAGTCTGTGGTATTCTATTACAGCAGTACAAAACAGACTAAGGCACTTGTGAAGAAATGTGAAGGCCAAGCCTTGCCAAAAACCACAAGAGTAAACTTGAAAGCAAATATACCCAATACCCCCCGAGTTGAGCCTTCAGACGAAACCACAGCCCTGGTCAGCAGCCTGACTGAAAACTGGGAGACTTTGAGGCAGAGGCATCAAACTAAGCACACCTAGATTCCTAACCCTTGAAGACTGAGGTACTGAGCCCAGAAGTCTTTCATTACTGCTGCTCTGGACTCCCAGCCAAAGCCAGAAGTGGGAATTGGGAAGCAGGAAATGCCAGGGGAAGTGGCTGTTTGTGTAGCTTGAAGGCAGCACGAGGACGCAGAAAACTTCTAGCAGGCCATGAGCAGTACAATTAAGGATGTAGAGAATCTTGGGTTAAGACATAGAAACATTTTCTGGAAAACTGTTGATTAAGATGAGATTTCAGGTACTAGAGAAATAAAAAAAAAATGTACTAGAGATGGAAAAATATTGCTGAGGGGTCATTGTCGAAGTAATGTTGGTAATGGCTGTCAGAATGACTGTTCATTGCGGGATAGATTGCTACCTCCATGCATTAAAACATGTCTGCTTTGCTTTGAGGAAAGTTTTCTGCAACTACAGAGGTTTAATATGACGGATGAGTCCCAACTTCCTGATGTGTCCCTCAGATAGCATGGCCTAAAACCCAACAAGACGGACGTTAGCCTGTGATAAACATGGAGTGAGTGCCCCACTGGGGACATTGTACCACATGTGTTTCTTCCTCTCCATAGCTGACCTGTCATGGAAGAATTGAGAGGGCAAACAAAAATTTTCCACGTCACTTAGTACTTCAAATGTCCTGGAAGATCTGCCTCTCATGTACGGATACTAAGGGGGAGGGATGAAAATTCAAGAGGAGGAATATGCAATAAAAAGAGAGAGAAATTTAAAAAAATGCATCTTTGTATAAAGCAAAGTTATACAATGCTGAGATAAGCAGTATGTCTTCAATATTAAAATTTCATTGGGGCATGAGGAGGCTAAAACTGTCTAACAAGGCTCATTGTGGAAGAGGGGAGATAATGATGAAAAAATGTTGAGATCCACCATTCTAAATGGATAGTTTTGTGAAGCTTTTCTATTTTAAAGGGCCAGGTCCTAATTAATTTTAAATAATAATAAAAAATGCTCATATTTTGAACGCGTTTCAAGTGAGGCAGTGTAGACAGTCCCTTGTGCTAGACAGCAGCATCCATCCATCTCAGCCTCGTGTGGAGGCCCCGGGGAGAGACTCCAGTTGGGATATCTGTGCGGTGTTATTATAAAATAATAAGGCTGCTTGTTGGCCACAGCTCATGGAGGCAGCCTCATTACTACTTTATAGTCAGATCTCTTTAGTAACAATAGGACTGATAATTACAAGCCCATATTTCATCCGATCAAGACTCCACTGAATGTAGGATACACCATTAAAATTTGACACAATGACAGGATGCTGTAGATTGTCAAGTGTGCTGAAAAAACGTAAAAATGAGAAAAAGATGTGCATTTGGGGATTGATGAAATACAGAAATAATAGCTCAAAGCCACTGAACCTTCACCACGCGCCCAACAGTGCCTGGTTCCTATCATTGAACACTTCCCATGTGATGACTACTATACAGGATGATATCTGTTATTAATTCCAGTTTACCAGGAGGACAACTGAGACTCCGAGAGGTTAAGTCATGTGCCAAAGACCGCAAAGCTCCAAAACAGTAGGGGAAGGAATCAGCTTGAGGGCTCAGGACCCTTACGTCTCAGCCTTTGGGTGAATACAAGGTTGCGTCTTTCTGTTATCCCCATTCTACTCCTTTCTATAGAGTTCTTCCTGTTACCCGGAAAAGCAGATTCATTTCATTTCAGTCGATACACGTGTTTCTAGCAAGTGCACAAAATGGAATGCTTATGTCTTTTAAATTGACAAAAAGAAGTTATGTGTGTGTGTGTTTAAGAATTATTTTACTTAACTTTATTGATTTTAATTTTTACAAGTGGGGAGTGGAGAGAGAGAGAGAGAGAGAACATGAGAAAGCAAGCCTCCAGGTCTGAGACTCAAACCGTGGTTGGCCATGTGGGAGTTCAGCACCCTTACCCATCACTCCACCTGCAGGCCCCAGGGAAGTTGTTTTCAAAAGCATGTCATAAAAAGTGTTTTCCATAATGTGGCATCTGCACACCTTTCTGGTATGCTGGGAAGATAACCCATCTTGGAGTCAGGCCAGCTATTCTGCCTCTTCCACAGAACAGCCTGGGGACCGGGTGGACTTTCACCTTTCTGATTCTTGGTTTCCTAACTCAGGAGCCTCTTCGGGTTTGGTTCTGTGAAGCTTGACTAGATCACATGTACAGTAACCAGCTGTTTGCCAGCTCTTTCTACTTATTTGCGTGTTTTATAAGTCAAACTTTTAACTACTATGTCTACTTACAGTCCCACCGAGCCGTCAATCCCTTTCCTCTTACAAGCTGAAGGTTAATGTCTGTCTGAAGTTGGGAAGAAGCCTATGCCTCCCTCGGCTGGGCTTTGATGGCCCCGTAGGTTCGTTCATAAACTCCCGTACGATGAGATGTTACACCCACACTTGTAATAGGTTTATAGCCTTGTGCTTGGGGGTCAGCACCAGGAGGAGGGGCTCTATTTTTATCTCCTCTTTGCCTTTGTCCTGATTGCTGTTCTGTAGAGGGTCTTGGCCAGCCAGAGTATATTTAGTTCATTCTAGTGGGACTCTTTCATAATGGTACAGAGATAACCAGTTGTATGGTTTATATTGGGAATGAGGATTTTGCCTCCCTCAAGAATATTGTAATCTTAATTTATTATTTGAGACACCACTGCTTTTGCATAAGTACAGAATGCCTTTTCCCTTCCCCTATTCCAGCAGGCAGTTTTTCCAACGGACTGTAACAGGTGCTCTCTCAGTTTGCACTGGAGTCATCTCAGGTATACATCCAGAAAGTCTAACAAAAATGTGAGCTGCAAACAGCTGAACGGAAGTATAGAAATGGAAAGAAGTTGTTTGAAGAGGATTCTGCAGAATGCTGGCACAAGGCTGTCACCTGCAGAAGGATTTAGCCATTTCTTAGGAAGGGAGAGCTTGCTCTGTCCCCACAGCCCGTCATCCTGAGGGTTCACATGACCTTAATCCCTCTTGCAAGTCTACCCTACACAGAATGGGAGAGAGCTTCCCAACTGGCATCACTTAGGTTGGGTACTTTTCTAGAAAGATCTCCTTTTTTTCTTAAAAAAGACATAAAGCTGTTCAAAGTTATTATACATGAAACCAAAACAAAGAAAACAATCTCATAAGAACAGATGTCTCCCAATGCTGATACTGTAATAGTTATCATTTTGCCAATTTAGGGCTAGAAAAAAATGTTTAAATTTTTTTACTTTGTACTAGAAATCAAAAGGGAATTTTTCCTTCTTAAGATTTCCCTATTGTTTTAGTTTATTGCAGTAAATACTGTCAGTTGAACAAATAAATTCTGGCCAGTAGATGCAATTGCACGCCAGCTCTATTTCTTATTGGCTTTGGTATCCTGATGGTCTTTTGATTAGGACAACCATTCTTTGCTATTGACTGAACTATGACCCTGAGCCCCTGAGCCAGCTGTATTGTCTGTGAGAGCTGCCTGATAGGGTCTCTCTGAGTTCCACTTTCAGTGACATCATGTTGGTAGCTTGAAACTGGCCATGAGGGAGAATTTACGCTGCAGAAATCAACAAACCCTACCAAAAGGGCTTTCTCTTCTTCCCCTCTCCCCCAGACAACTGATTGCTAAAGGTTTACAGCCTGCCAGTGCCTATGGCTGTCAATCCTCAGTGCCTCAAACCCTAGGAGATAGGTGACAAGCATTGGACAGAAAGTGCCTGTGTCAGAAACTGACCGGAAGCTTCATCAAGCCTCCGGAAGTCTATTGAAAGTCAAGGTTTCAGGCTCTCAGGTCTCTCTGTCTTAGTCCATTATTGTGTTGCTAATAGAAATACGTGATCCTGCTGATTTAGAAAGAGAGTGGAGCTGGATGGACATACTTGACCCAGCCCCTGGCTCTACTCTGGGGGAAACTAAAGCCCGGAGAGTGAGAGATCTACTCAAGTAGAATGCTGAACTGCAGGCGCTATTGGCCAACCCGGGCCCATCTGTGTTCTTCCCTGCAGCTGAGGATGGAGACCTGGCTCTGCTGGTGGGTGCAGTGTGGGTGCGTGGGGGAACTTCTGAGGAGGAGATCATGAACACAGTGAGTGATAGCGGAGGCTGCTATTGGCCCCTGGAGGAGCTACACCAAGAAGCACAGAGCAAGTCTGAAAAGAGATGCAGAAATGTCGGGCTGGCTCCCTGGTGCAGCGGTAATCCACTGCTCAAGAGAAATTGGGTCTTACGTAGCAACTATGGTTCAAATCCCTGCGCTCAGCCTGAAACACGGCCAGGTGCACATGAGTGCCCAAGGTCCAATGGGCTGGAGGGCAGGAAGAAGGGATCATGGCACGACCACCCCCTGTGGAGGCTGCTCCTCTCTCTCTTTTTCCATATTCTCATGGGCGTTCACCTGTGCTCTATCAGGAATAAAGGGAGAAAATGTTCTGGGTGCACGATGGGGCTGCAGATACCTGCGTCAGCGTGGGCGATGGTGAAGGTCAGCGTGGGCGATGGTGAAGGTATGTGAAGACGGTGACGCAGGGCTGGGGCCTCTCTGTGCTCCCCACAGACCCCAGATCTCCCAGAGCTGTAGCAGGGCTGGAGGGGATTATTTTTTAACCCCTGGGGTATTGCCTTGTGCAAACAAGTGCTCAACAGTATATGATAATGAGTGAATAAAACAACAAAGACATCAACAGGAGTGTTGCTGATTCCTCTGCTTGACGGTTCTCATTGTCGTTTTTTTCCAGGGCATGAGTCTTCTAATAGGTCTCACCCAGCAAAGATCAAACAAGGCCTTGCCTGTATTCCTTTTCTTAACTGTAATCACTTGTTTGTCTGAGCACAGCTGTCATCATATTTTCTGTTAGTAAAAGGGAATGCGCTTGAATTTTGTACGTTTATGAATTTCATAAATTTTTTATTTTAGCAGGTGCTCCAGGCTGACTCCACACCTTTCACATAGTGACAGTTGTTCCAAAGGTAGAAGTTCTTATTTAATCATAAAGAAAACTATTCTTTAAATAAGAGCACTTGCATGATTAGATTCATTGAGAGGTGCCTTTTTTTTCTCCTAGTTTTTTACTGTTGCTAGGTGCTGTATCATGTCTAATCTTTAGCATTCCATATAAAAATGACTGTAATTAGACAACTACAAAGATATGTTCAGAATGATGTATTTCAGATAATTTTTCTCATGGTTCATTTTTTGAATAGAATGCCAAGCTTTAAAATATTCTATAGCTCTGAGGGGCTTGGTTAGAAATAATGATGTTCTTCTTGTGGAATACAAAATAGAGAGGATTTTTTTTTCTTAACTTCTCTAGATAAAGTGTTCTTATAAAATATACCCCAAGGGGCGAAGTAACTTGCCCCTAAATCTCATAGCCAAATGTGGCAGAGGCAGAATTGGAAGCTAGAGTTTCAGGCTGTCACCTTAATCTTTGTCTTACTCTGTTACTGCGCTGCTAATGGAAATCGAAGAGATTCACCCACCTCCCTCCTTTCAAGCCCTTGGTCATGTGACTTTGTGTCATTGATTTCCCCATCCCTCATTGTGGGTCAGCCTTGGGACGTCCCTAGGCCCTATGAATACAGCAAAGAGACCACATTTTGACTCACAATTCTGATGGCCAACAGAAGCACAGAGTCTGGTAGACACATGAAGAGAAAGCTGTCAAGAGCTCTCTTCCAACAACTAGCTCTGGTGAGAACTTGCTCCTTCTTGTAAGAGCAAGAACACGCTGGGCCTTGTGAGACACATTATTCATGAGACTATTGCCTCCAAAATGCAACCACCATAATCCAGTCACCACCCACTAGGATTCATTACCTTCTAACATCAAATTCCAAAACATGAAACTTTGGGGGACAAACCATCATTTGAACTATAACACAGGCAGACCTAAAATTCACTTTCTTCATTAGTGTTCTCAAAAGTATGTGAATAAAGCTCAGAATAGTCCTTGTGTTTAGGTGTAAGAATTATGAACAACAATGTGGACAGTCCTTTTACATGATAGACAGGCACTACATCTGGGAATGCCAAGAGGAGGTGTTCTCTGAACTCCCCAAAGGGGGTTGTCCCGGGGCAGCTGAGCGCCTTGGCCTTGACTGAGGGTATCCTTCCTGTTCGGCTTATTTATTTTGTAGATGTGAAAGGCGTCCACTCTCCCTTATGTAAAATATGCCATTGACTTCTTTGACATCAAAGACGTCTCCAGTGATGCTTTTCTAATGAATGGTTGCGGTTTTATTCTGTGTACACTAACAGGTCACAGGAGTGACCTGTGTAAGTACTTGCCACATGTCAGACTCGGGCACTCTCGTCCCTCTCATCCCTCAACATTCAGTACATCATTCTCCACCCCTCCCTCCTTTCAAGCCCTTGGTCATGTGACTTTGTGTCATTGATTTCACCATCCGTCATTGTGGGTCAGCCTTGGGACATCCCTTGGCCCTATGAATGCAGCAAAGAGACCACATACAGGCCTGAGCCTGGGGCTGCAGCGAACTGGCAAAGTTCTGTGCATTCTCATACTTACCTGCTTTGCCATGAGACTGGACCTGGATAGCTGTTAGGGGATGAAAGACCATGTGCTGCAGAGTCAAGTGGTTCCAGCGGAGGCCATGGTAGACCTGCCTGCCCCAGCCACCCTGGCCACTGACTGCAGATACAGGAGTGCACCAAGCTGAGGTCACCGACCCTGGCCCCGATCAGCAGAAGGCCCCAGCAAACTCAGAAATAATGAATGGTTGCGTTTTTAAGACGCTAGATTTGGGGACAATTTTTTACTCGTCAATAATTAATTGATATACTTGGGGCACATGTGTAGGTAATGATTTTAGTCTTTTATTCATCTCACCAAATAAGTCCTGGTTTCTTCATGGTGAGTTCCCTACCCCTTTCTGTGGTGTTTTTCACTCTAGTCCCTGCTGGCTTCTGCTCTCTGCATTAAGCACAGAGAACATCCTCTACTTCCCACTTTGAATTTCTAATACAGAGAGCTCACGAAAAAAAGAAGAAATCCTAAGAGAGTCTTCTTAATAGAAAAGAGAGCAGAATATTTCAAAATCCTGGAACTGCATTAAATTCTCACAACTAAGACAAAACGCAAGGCCACTTGATTGCAGGCACTGCTAGTTGACATCAATTTGCCCTCCTTCTACTGTTTAAGCTGAGGTATGAACATCAGGCCTCGTCCTCACAGTCATCCCAGGCCAGCCCCAAAACGCCGAGCACAAAGGAAGGCCTGGTTAAATACGTGTGGAATGGAATTGAATCAGGTGGACCGGAACTCCAGTTAATTCTGAATTGGATTTCTACTTGTGCCAGCTATCTGCTGTTTGACCTTGGCCCAACCAGTCATCCTCCTAAATGTGTTTCTTCTTCTGTAAAATAGGAATAATCATGTCTGCTCTGGTTATCTCATACATCATTGCAAGGATTAAATTAGACGGCATGTGTGGAAATGCTTTGTAAACTATTGAGAACCATGCAATGCGATGTAAGGCATTGTTACAATTGCTCCTATTTCAGGTCCACCGGGGGAGACTGGAACTGAGAAGAATGGCAGGTGGCCCAGGATTGCAGAGAGGGGAGGCTGACTTGTTTCTCTATCAGTAGAAAGCATTCTGACTCATATCGGAAAATAATTCTGACAAACAGAAGAGAATGCATTCTCTAGAGAAAGCTGATGAATTCACAGTTGGAATTTTCTACTGGGGTTTAGAAACACGAACACCAGGATACTGAAAACACTGGATGAAGTCCAGAGAAAAGCAATGTAGTGGTTGCAGAACAGAAGGCCCAACTTGTGAAGGGTTCACTGTGAAATATGAAGACTTTTTTTTTAACCAGAAAATTGCACTGGTATGAAGAGTGCCAACATGTAGGAACCCCAAAACTCTACCCCAGTCTGAAGAAAGAAGACAGTGAGAGTGTACCAGACAGAGAGAGGCCCAAGTTTTTAAATGAAACAGAGTTATACTAATTAGAATGGTTTTGGCTGCAAGTAATAGACAAATTAACAAAGAACTGCTTAAGGTCAAAGTCACTCACTATTCTGTTAACAAGAAGTCCTAAGATAGGCCAGTACTAGGATTAGTTAATTCAGTAGTATACAAGGTCCTCTAGGACATCATTCATTCCACCTCCCCTCTCTGCTATCTTCAGTGGGTTGCTCTGTCCTTTGAGGCTTGTTTCCTGCATGGTGCAAAGATGGTTTCTACAATTCCAGGCATGTTATGCAGATGGCAGTGTTTCTGTTTTGTTTTTTGAAAGCAGGTAATAGTTTTCCAGATGTCTCCTAGAAGAAACCCCTCCCATCATACTCCTGACTGTGTCCTCTTCTCATGCTATATTAGGGTTCTCCAGAGAAGCAGAACCCATAGGATGCATTAATATTTGTGATTATATATAGGATAAGGACTTGGTTCACATGATTATGGCAGCTGAAATGTTCCAGAAGCTGCAGTCTGAAGACCTGAGAGCCAGAACCCCTGGTGCAAGTTACATTCTGAGTGAGAAGTCAGGAGGAGGCTGGGGTCCCAGCTGGAAGACAGGCAGAGAGTGAATTATCTCTTGCTCAGCCTTTTGTTATTTTTTCATTTCTTTTTCATTATTCTAATTTATTTTATACATTCAATTATTGTACATCACTACAGCTTATATAATGAATAACCCAACATGGATACAGTGCAGTTGAAGATATGATACATGTTATCATCAACAATCTTCCATTTCTGTGTCCCCTAAATGTCTTCACTCTTTATTTTTCTCCTTGATTCCTTTCCTCTCACTCTCCCCCATCTCCCATCCACTTTTCATGCTGTCTCCAGTATCCCTTCTCCATGATTCTACATCTTCCATTCTTTCAGTTTCTGCCACAGAGTGCAGACAGTGAGTATATATTAACTGGAGACATACGATGTCTCTCCTTCATAGCCTGGCTCAATTCACTCAGCAGTAAATCTTCCATTTCTAATCAAGCCTTCCATAGATGTCCTCAGGCCCAGCCACACTGGGGAGGGCCATCTGCTTTCTTCAGTCTACTGATGCAGATGTTAATGTCACCTGAACTGCCCATGCAGTTGCACCCAACAGGAACGCTTATCCAGAGATCTTGGCACCTCATGACCCAGTGAAGTTGATACATAAAATGAACCATTCTGCAACAGCAATGGGAATAAAACGACTGTGACTGACTTAGGCCAATCAAGATTCATCCTTGGGCTGGAGAGGGAACTCAGCTGAGATTCTGTTGGTTAATCAGGAGGGAAGAGCTGTTGGGTACCAGGGAAGAATAGCAGCACCCTTCTGGTCCATAAGACTCATAGATGAGGCTCTCAAATGTAACGCAAAAATATACGATGTTAATGCAGCCATGACAACCCAGCAGTTACCCCCCCACCCCCTTTTCTGACTGAGCACATTTTACGTGTCATCTTCAGTCGTCTCAGCAGCCTGAAGATCCTGGTAGTGAGCTTTTTTTTGGAAGGTTGGTGGGAGGGACCTTTAGTAACTCAATCTCCTTGGAAGAGTTTAAGGTTAATCCTCCTTTTATCAAATTTCCTTTTATCAAATTGCTTTTTACAAATAGCTACTTTGCTATGGTTCTGGTGAATTTCTATGTCTTTTCTTTTAAGCACTAGGCCTCATCTTTGACTATTATGATTTTTCTATCCTAGATTGGTTTATCTGATGGTATCCACAACATATGTGTCCAGGGGTCAGGGAGGGAGTCAAGTGATACACGGTATCAGCCCAGATACGAAAGCTTTTTGAAGTTACCAAGCTATTTAGTTTTCATTTTTGTCTTTGATTTTTGGAATTAGTTCACATAGTTTTCTGAAAACTTGAAGCAATATGAAAGTGCTATCGGCTAAGTGCCTGCAGCTCTTGCCTGTCTAATTTAGCTTTCCCGTTAATCCATTCCTTCCTTCATTCCGATTTACTGAGCTTTTTATGATGCAAAATCTGTGCGAGGTTTCAGCAGCTCTAGAGTTCTGCCGAATTATCTCTGCTTCCTTCTCTCTCACGGTCTCAAAATCCCCCAGGTGCGGCGTCCTGAGCGTTCATCCTCACAGAGTCCTGAACGCCTCCTCTCCTGCCTGTTCTCGTTTCTCCTTGGACTCATCATGCCAGTCTCCAGTGGCCTCCCTGACTCCACCACTCCTCTTTTCTGTCCCAACTCTGTAAGAGAACTTTTTATGTAGACTCTTCTACGGGTTCAGTTGTGCCCTAGCCCCCAATTTTACCTCCAAACAGGACTATATTTGGATGCTGTCATCTTCACAGCATTCAAAGAAGTGATTAAGATTAAGTAGGGGGGCTCTAGTCCAATATGACTCGTGTCCTCGGGCTAGCCTTGTAGCCTAGTGGTTAAGGGAGCCAGATCCCACGTGGCTGACTGCCGTTCAAATGCTGGCTCTGGTGGCTTGAAAAACATGTCAGGCACATGTGTGTCCTTCCCCAAATCCCAGCAGGGTAAATAAATGGAGAAGAGATTATAGCGTGACCACTCCCCTTAGGAGCTCAGTTGCCTTCTTCTTCTCTCTGTCTTTGTCTATTTCTGGCACACACATGTACCTTCTGAGAATAAAACAAAATGACTGGTGACCTTTAAAAAAGAGCGAGGACACAGACACATGAGGGAAGGTGGCCGACTGCAAACCAGGTGGAGGGGCCTCAGAAGACAAGCCCACTGACATCTTGATACTAGACCTCTAGTTTCCAGAACTGTCAGCAAATGAACGTCTGCTTTCTCAGGCGACTCAGTCAGCACTAACAGATGAATACAGATGACCTAAAATCAAGCCATTTACTTGTTCAAAAGCCTTTCAGTCAGGTGGGTCCCTCCACAGAAAACACTTTTACATCCCCATATGCCTCTCCCTCCTCCACCTGTAGAAATCAAGTTCATCCCTCCAACCCAGTCTGAGCAACATCCCCTTTATAAACCCATCTCCTTTTCGAAACATCTGCTTTCTCAAAGCCACAGCCTAGTGGGATCATTATTTGCAGTGGGCTTAGCCTTTGCTGTGGGATTGCCCTTTGCTGTGAGATCACCCATTGCTGTGGGATCACCCTTTCCCGTGGTATCACCCTTTGCTGTGGGGTCATCCTTTGCTGTGGGATCACCCTTTCCCATGGGATCGCCCTCTGCCATGGGATCACCCTTTGCTGTGGGGTTGCCCTTTGCTGTGGGATCGCTCTTTGCCATGGGGTCATCCTTTGCTATGGGCTCGCCCTCTGCCGTGGGGTCATCCTTTGCTGTGGGCTCGCCCTCTGCCGTGGGGTCATCTTTTGCTGTGGGATCATCCTTTGCCATGGGATCGCCCTTTGCTGTGGGCTCGCCCTCTGCTGTGGGATCACCCTCTGCTGTGGGGTCACCCTGTGCAGTGTGGTTGCCTCCTCGTAGCCCTCCATGAACTCTCCCCGTGGGCCTCATATCTGCCCTGCCTTCCAGTCAGGCGTGTACCCGGCTGCCTTCCTGCCTGACTACTACCCACTCAAGGACAGGTTCTACATCTCACTCATCTTTCCATCTTTAATCCAGGAGGTTTAGACAAGTAGTATATTTTTTAAAATGTGAGTGGAATGAACATGACAGGCTAAATTGCAAACTGGGATAGAAAACAGGGCAAACATGAAACGAGTGTCCACAGAGAATAACACGTAAGAAACCTGGATTAAAATTGTGTCAGTCTCAGGATGATGGGAGGAAGATGTGAACCCCGGGGAGGAGAAATTCTGCATGAAAGGAAGACTTAACCATCTCCCCTGATACTGCAGCTATATTTAAAAATATATCTTAAGGCTACTTAAGATAAAATTTTGGCTGTGTATTCTGGAGCATCTTCTGAAAGGAAAACATTTGATCCCTGGAGACAACGCAGCAGAAGCCTTGCCTGGAAAGCTGGGTGGACTAGGGGTTTCTGAAGTCTCTTTACTCCTTGCTCTGAGACACCTTGGCAGACCGTGAGCAGCAGTATTCTGCAGGGAGTGGGCTTTCAAGTGTGAAAGTACCCCCTTGAAGACCATCTGCGGTGCAAACACGCAGGCACCATTAACGACGTTTCAGGGGGGTTTGCCCAGTGCTGCCGCAAGATGATCAAAGGGACGTGGTCTGCGCGATCTCCCCCTTCCTGTTTGCTCCTCGAGCTGTCAATAGAGTGAGGAACCTGGAAGAGAAATAAAACACAGAAATGCTACCTCTTCTCCAACTCTCCCTAAAGGAGGAAAGAAACTCTTTCCTCTCATTTCTGAGAGAGAAAAAAGGAGAGTTGAAGCTGTTCACCATGAGAAATCTCATGAGGAACCTGATGGTCCCCTGGAGAGTCTGAGAGCAGAAAGACTTCCTTCCCCACCCTTTCCTTTCTATACTCCCTCATCCGTCACGCTGGCGAAGCTCACTGACAGGGACTGGAATGGGTTGTGTCACCATGCCCAGGCATCCCCAAACATGGTGGCGTGTTAGAGTGGGTTGCAAGTTGTGCAGGATGGGGAAGCAGCCATTGCAGCAGTGTGACAACTTCCAGGGAAGGACAAGGGTCAGTGTCCCACGGGATTCCGCCTTGTGCTGCTGCTCAGTGGGGAGCCGCGGGGGAGCCGCAGGATTCCTGGAGCTGCCAGGCATTTCTGAGTCTGCCTGGTGCCTGCTGTCATAGTCACTGGGATTCTTAGAGGAAGGAAGTGAAGAGAGACCCTGAGACAGGCATGGAGGCTGCCCGAGCAGCAGGAGGGAGCAAGCACCTCTGAGCATGGACGGTCTCCACCCACAGGGCACTCTCTCACCCAGGTGCTGCCAGATGGGGACTCCGCGCCAGGGCTTTATGAGGAAAGGAGAGGAGGAAGGATCGGGGAAGGGCACTCTCAGTCGGAGCTAGGTGAGGACCTGATCTCACGGGAGACTAGCCTCAGCTGATGCCACGGGAACTCTGTGGCGTGAAGTGACCACATGGTCCGTCCCTTTCAAGGCAATGACATCGGTCTTCTGCACCTCCATGGTCAGTGTTGGATCACTGGCCCCGGGGGTAGGGCGGGAGCAGTGGTGAGTTCCCTAGTTGGCTAGGGCTCCCATGACAAAGCAGGGAGCTTAATAACAGTCTGGAGGCTGGAGTCTGGGATCAAGGTGTCAGCAGGACTGATTTCTTCTGAGGCCTCTCTCCTGGGTTTGAGGATGGCGTCTTCTCTCTGTGTCTACATGTGGTCTTCCCTCTGCTTTTGTCTGTGTCCAAATTTCCCCTTTTTCTGAGACACCAGTCCTACTGGGTTGAGGTCTATGCTAATGACCTTACTGTAACTTGATTATCCCTGTAAAAACTCTATTTGCAAATAAAGCCACTTTAGGAAATATCGGGAATTTGAGAGGTGCAGGTGGGAATGACACAGTTCAGCCCATGACACCAACCCACACTTTGTTAGCAGCTGAGAAAGAAGCGATGCACCTACTCAACCCGCTCCACTAGAACCTGAAGAACCAACACCCGAGATGGGTCACCTCGTCAGTTTCCTCTGGAGCCTAACTGTCAAACCCAGCTGACTCTCAGATCGGCACTCCTGAAAGGCACAAATGCTTGCTAAGCCTAATGTCGTAGCACTGATTCATTTTGGAAAAATCACTTTTCTTCACAAAGATGCCGTGTCACTGAGAAGGAAGTGGGCAGAAGTGAGAGGATGGACAAAGCGCTGCCAGCTCCCCACGTTCACCCAGGCAGGGAAGGCAGCCGTCCTGGGAGATGAGAAAAGCAGCAGGAAGGAGAAAGGAAGATCCTAGTTTAGGAAGAAAGGACGGCATGATGGACTTGAGAAGGTGGGGAGTGTAGAAACGCAGGAGTCTGGATGCTAGGGCACTGGGGCTCTCACATTCCTGGGGGGAGGGGTGGAAGTTAAAGCAGCCTTCCTAAATTCCACCTGCAGCTGGTGCATACACAGGAGGGAGAAACTGCTTCTCTCTTTGTTAAAAATAAAAAGGAGGACTTTCTGCTCATCAATGGCACCTTAGTCCTGAGGGCTGGGTCGTGAGCCTTGCAGAGTAGACATGTGTTTTGGGGGCATCTATTTTGTGAAAAGGAGGCTGCAGTGAAGGAAGGAATGGCCCCAGTGCTGGGAAGGCAAGCTAGCGGTGAGGAGGGGCAGAGTAACACAGTCCTAGGTGTTTATTGCTTTAAGAGGTTGGTAAGAGCAACCGTAAGGAGGTCCTAGGTGTTTAAAATAAAGTACATTTATGAGTCCCGCAGTCGTGAGTTGCTCTAATGATAGGGACACATTCTGAGAAACGTGTCATTAGGTGATTTTGTTGTGCAAATGTCACAGGGTGCACTTACACAGCCACGATGGACCTCCTGACGGCCTGGGCCTGCTACACCCTTGGGCCACTCAGGGTAAACTGTTGCTCCTGGGCTACACTCGGGGACAGCCCAGTTACTCCAGCCAGTGCTGTAGGCAGTTGTAACACCGCGAAACTACTGGTGTGTCTCCATGTGTCTACGCAGAGTAAAGATCCAATAAAAATACAGAAAAGAGAACAGTGTTTTACCTGACTGGAGCTGGCAGGACTGGAAGCCGGTCTGGGTGTTGGCGCATGAGCAGGGAGTGGGTGCGGAGGGGAACATTACTGTATGCTGCTGTCGACTTTATATAAACACCGTACGCATAGGAGATCCTAAAATGCACACTTTTTTCTTTCTTCAATAATAAGTTAACCTTCATCTATTAAAACTTTTGAACGTACAAACCTTTAAACTTTAAGAAAACTTTTTGATTTCCATAATGATATTTAGCTTAAAACACAAACACATAGTTCAGCTCTATGGATTTTTTTCTTATTTTTTAAATTGCCACAGGGCACATGTACTTGCCAAAGGGAGAGAGAGAGAGAGAGAAGCAGAAAGCACCTCCCCCCACCCCCCATGGGGCCTGGTCATACCACAATTTTTTTCCTCCATCTCTTCATCCAGTAGGATTCTGGGCATGCACACACATGCTCCTGGCATATTTTTCAAGCCTCCGGGGTTAGGATTTGATCTGTGGTCAGCCAGTGGGATCTGGCTTTCCAAATGCAGCACTCAACCACTGTGCCGTGAGACAGGCCCTCTTGTGTCTTTCTTAATCCACAGGTTTCCCTCCGTCTCCTGTCCCCTTTCCCAGCAGTTGTCTGTTAAAGTGACTGACTGTTCATTCTGCAGTCTCCTGCGGTCTGGATTTGCTGGTCATAAACCCTAAGGGCATCTAACCTGCCCCTCTGCCCAGTGTCCTTCCTGGGAAGTGGGAGGTGGGTGGGAACAGGGGCCCAGTCAGATTTGGATTTGAGTAACTTGACAAGGTGCTTCCTGTGCTTCCTGGCAGAGCTGTCCCCCAGGGGCGGTCACTGTTTGCTCAGCTCTCTTCATGGCATCAGATGCGATGGGTTACACAATGGTTGGAGAATATTTTCTGTCCGGAGCCAGATAGTAAATATTCAGGCTTGCAGGCTGCTTTTGATCTTGGGAGCACATTCATCTTTGTTTTGTTTAACAGTTCTTCAAAAAAATTAAAAAAAAAAAAAAAAAAAAACTCTTAACCTGGCAGCTGTACAAAATAATCCCTTATTCGGGGCCAGCAGGTAATGTAGTACTTAAGGCACTGAACTGTCATGTGACTGATGGTGGTTCAAGTCCCAGACCTGGCAGGTTGAAACTCAGGCTGGGCGTGTGTGTGTTTCTGTCCAAAATCCTGAGAGGAGAATGGAGGAAAAAGGATTGAGGAGTGGCCATTCCCCCCGAAGGAGTGATTTCTCACTTTCTGTCTCTCTGTCTCTCCGGCAATCGCACATGCCTTATAGCAAAAATCTCTCTCTCTCCCTCAAAAAAAAAATCCTAATTGACTAAATTCACTTATTTATTAAGGACTGCAAAATTGTGATGGCCTAACTCTTCGCCCTTCATTTATTAGCTGAGTTATTCCTGTACCCCCATTGTCACCCATTTTATTATCCCGAGGAACGTTTAGGAAAAGCAGGATAAATACTTGAATCTTTCTGTTTACTTACTGATTTTCATCGTAATGGGTTGATTTCTAGATATTCTCCAAAGATAACCAAGACATTTTATTTTTAGTATCATTATGAACGTATGGATTTAGCCATGTTTGATGTGTTTCAATGCAATGTGTTTATCAGCCTTGTCAAGGATGAAATGTACCATCTTTGACCAGATTGGTGCATGAGTATTTTTTAACAGTTTTATGGAAATGTGTAATTCACATCCCATACAATTCGCACACTGAAAGGATTCAATCCATGATGTTTAGTACATTCATAGAATCGGACCACCAGTGGAGGGAGATTGCACAGCAGAAGCATGGCACAACCCACTTATGTCCCCATAGCCTGTGACAATCCTATAAAGTCAGTGAGTCACTCCAGGAAATGAAATAATTCCTGAGAGATTATACCGAGAGAAAGTGGTGGAGCCAGGATTCAAACCCAGGTCTTCTTTAAAGTCCTGTTCTATCTACTTGGGGACATTTTCTTCCTAATATAACAGTTGCAAAAGTTTTCTTCTATGCATCTCTTTTTCGCATCCTTTTCAGGCCTAGACATTTCTGTCTGAGAGAGTTAAATGGTATTTGATCTTTCTTCTTTCACTTGTTTCAAAATTATGCATTTATCCCCCTAAGGTGTGCCCCGCACTGTGAATCGCACCATGGGGGAGAGAAGAGGTGGACGAGAGCCCTCTTTGAGGATGTTTTTAGATTCCTAATAAAGAGAAGGCAAGATTTACATTTAAATGATTGAAATCCAAGGATTTCCACTTTTGAGAGGTTTTGCTTATTTCTTTCAATCACCTGAAAGAAAACAGCTACTCCTTTTTAAAGATCAGCCTAATCTGAGAACCAGAAACAAACAAAATATGGGATTCCCTCTTCAATATTATAGACTTTGACTTCCAGCTTGACTGTTCAGTAGTACTTTGAGGTGGCTCCCTCCCTCCCCCGCCCTAAGCCGTGCAAACCCGACCTGTGATCAGAAAATCCAGCTGTGCGCTTTCTATTTTTCGCTTCATTGCCAGGAATAAAGATTCAGCAATCCCTGCTAATAAAGATTCAGCAATCTCTGCTGAACTGACAATGCTGGCAGTGACACCTGCGGCCAAGGAAGAGCCAGCTCAGCAGATCGCTAGCCCAGCAGCAGGGGCCCTGCAGCCAGAGCGAGGCTGCCTCCTCCCCGCACCTTGGGGCTCCCCGCCTCACGGCTTCTGTGGTAGAGGGCCAAGAACGTGCGGTCTCAGAGTCTGCTGCTCTGACTTCGACCAGGAGATACGACCAGGCTACGGGTGGTGTTGAGACAAACGACATGCTGTTCACCTTGGGTCACTATCTTGGTTATTTTCAGGGCGTGAGTCTGACTGTTGTATCCCTGGCCCTCCTGCAGGAGACTCAAGGAAACATCCCATTTTAGGAGAACCAACTCCAGATAAGGATGTAGGACACATGGCTTTGAGATCTTTCTCTGCCACCACCTGCCCATGGGCCACTCAATCTCCAGGATATGAGTATGAAGACCTCTAATTTTGTGTACCCCACACCAGCAGTATTTGGGTCTTACAGAGTCTACAATAGGAAGCCAATCGCATCTCGCCTTTGTAGCTCTGAAAACTCCCACTTTAGGTAGATACCCAGGAGTGGAATTGCTGGATCATATGGTCGTTCTATTTGAAGGTCTTTGAGGAACCTCCATATCATTCCCCACAGTGGCTGGACCAATTTACATTCCCAGCGGCAGTGTTAATGTGTGAATGATAATTTTAAAAATAAATAAAAAAAGAAGGAAAAAATTCCCACTTTAGAAAGCCTACCTGTATTCTGCTTGGGTTTGGCTCCTTGCCTTATGCGAACATGTACAGTCTCTGGTTCTATGGATTAGAATAACCCACCCTGGTCCTTACAAGAAATACACACTCACTTTCATCTTGGCCAGTTCTCAGCGAATTCATCCTCTCAGGCCCGGGGACTTGCACACTGCCTGTCACAGCGTTCCCAGCCTTCCCTGGTCCTGATCTGTTACCCTTCCTTACCACAGCCTCTTACACGGCTGTGTGGGTCACTCAGGTACTCACTCACTCACTCAGTACATGCTTATGAAAAGCTTGTTATGGGAGCCAGCAGGTGGTATGGGGTTAAGGCACTGGATTTCTATGTGACTGACTCTGGTTTGAGTACTGGACCCAGCAGCTTGAAAATCATGTTGGGTATGTGTGCATGCAAACCCAAAATCCCAAGAGGAGAAGGGATTGCAGCCTGGCCATCCCCCTAGAGGGTGATTTCGTGCTTTCCCTCTCTCTGTCTACGTCTCTCTCCGAGGAGTGCAGACACTCTATGGCAAAGACCTAAAAAAGGAATAAACCAAAATCTTCTTATGTGCCAGGTGCTGTAAAACCCAGCATCTGTCCTGCTGCTGGGGGAAGGCTGTCCTTCAGAGGTTCGCAGCTTATACCCATTGCTTTCCTGTTTGCGTTTGCCGTGCAATTTTAGAAAAGAGGAAGCCTTTCAGGAAACTCTGTTTTATCTGCTGGGCAAGTTTCTTTTCTTTTCTTTTCTTTTTTTTTTTTTTTTTGAGAAAGATTTTTGGAAATTGGTGAGTGCACTCACCGGAGAGACAGAGACAGAAAGCGGGAAATCACTCCTCAGGTAGATGGCCATACTGCAATCCCTTCTCCTCCATTCTCCTCTTGGAATTTTGGGCACACATGCACATGCACCCAGTGGGGGTTTCAAGCCTCTGGATCTGAGACTCGAATTGTAGTCAGCCATGTGGGTGTCCAGTGATGTAACCATTCTGCCAGCTACTGGTCCCTGCTGGTCAAGTTTCTATACCTTAAACATTCTCTGTGATTAAGTGTTAGAAGGCAGTATAGGCCCAGTTGCAAGGGCATAGTGGTAACACAGGGGCTCTGCAAGGCTGCAAGTCTCATAGCTGACTAAGGGCTTATTCCCTGAGTCAGCCTTGCAATGGGTTGGTCACATACACCGGCACTCAGGATCCTGCGGATCTGGGGGGTTGGGGAAAGACGGATCGCCATGCGGGGAGATGTTACTGAGAATTCCTCTCTCTCATGTGCCCATGCTTTCTTTATTATGGAAAAAAAAAAGAGAAGGCATGACTATTAGGAAGGCTTGATTCTTTGGTATAGAACAGTCTACTTAGTAATGGTGAACTTTGCCCTTCCAGCGTACAAAAAAAAAAAAAGTGATTTTAAGAAACATTACTTTTAGTCTTTATTTCTCTCTCTTGAATAAGTTGTTTGAGCAAGTTCCTTCGCTACAAAATATAAACAATAATGGTATCAGTTTCCAAAAAACAAAAGTGACAATATTACTACCGTATTAGTTAGTTGAAAATTTCTATCTAGAATAAAGCACACTTGAAGCATGGAGAATTTATCTTGGCTGAGTAATTTTGAAAAACTTAGGGTTCATTTTTAGTGTAATAAATGTAAATTCATGCCTAATTTTTAACAATGTGCATTTTCTATAAACTTTTTGTATACACAGCATACATTTATAGTGTTGTGCATATAACAGTTCACATGCTGGCTCCGTGACTTAGTGGTTAAAGAAGTTGAATCTCACATCGCCAAATAGAGTTGAATCCTGGACCTGGTGACTTGAAAACATGCTGGGTACCTTTGTGTGTATGCCCTAAATCCCCAAAAGATAGAGAAATGGAAAAGACAGGATCGCTGAGTAACCATTTCCACTGAGGAATAATTTTTTTCTCTCCCTCTCTCTGTCTTCTGTCTCTCTTTGGTAAGTGCACATACCCTCTTCCAATCTTCAGTTTCTGTCATAGAGAGCAGACACTTGGTATATATTGAGTGGGGACATACAATGCTTCTCTTTCATAATCTGGCTTGCTTCACTCAGCAGTAAATCTTCCATATTTGTCCACTTTCTATCAAATGCTAGGATCTCTTTTTTTTATTTTTTTTTATAACTGAGTAGTATTCTGTAGTGTGTATATGCCACACATTTTTTGATCCATTCATCTGTTCTTGGACATTTGGGTTGGTTTCACGTCTTAGCAATAAACATGAATGTGCAAGTGTTTTTCTGACTGAGCATTTTCTTATCCTTTGGGTAGATACCCAGGAGTGGAATTGCTGGCTCATATGGTAGTTTTATTTGTAGGTCTTCGAGGAACCTCCATATTGTTCTCCACAGTAGCTGGACTAAATTATTCCTGCCAACAGTATAGGAGATTTCCCTTTTCTCCACAGTCTTGCCAACACTTATCATTCTTTTTTTTTTTTTTTTTTTAAATCTTAGCCATTTTCACTGGGGTATTCGGCATTTCATTGTGGTTTTGATTTGCATCTCCTTTATGATAAGTGATGTTGAATATTTTTTCATATGCTTCTTGGCTGTTCATATGTCTTCCTTAGGGAATTGTCTGTTCAGCTCATTTGGCCATTTTTTAATTGGGTTGATCATTTTTGGGGGGGAGAAGGTAACCTGTTTGAGTTTCCTGTAAATTCTGGTTATAAGTCCCTTATCTGAGACCTAATTTGCAAATATATTCTCTCATTCTGAAGGGTGTTGATTCACTCTATTGTTTCTTTTGCTATGCAGGAGCTTTTTAATCTGATGTAATTCTAGTTGTCTATTTTTGGGATTACCATTTATATTTTTAACACAGTGCTTAAATTTATATGTGTTTTTACTAAATAGCACACAAACATAGTCTTTTTCAATTCTCATGTCGCTTTACTTTGTTACTAAAAATATATTTCTGGGCCAATCCCATAGCCTAATCCCTGGTTAAGGGAACTGGATCCCACATGGTCGACTGTAGTTCAAATCCCAGTCCTGTTGTATTTTCAAACACAAAATTTCAACAGGTTGGAGAAATAGAAGAGAAGGGTGGTGGTATGACCACACCCCATCAGCGGGTTCTTTCCCCTTCTCTGTCTCTCATTGGCAAGCACATGCACCCTATGAAAATGAAAAAAAAAATACATCTCTGGTGTCAATTCCCATTTCAATTAAATGTGTGCCCATGTAAAGTGTGAATTTAAATGAAAGTGATACAGTAGACTCTGGAAATGGAAGGATATTGAAGTTTGGGATGAAGAGTTTAACAGGTGTTGTATACTGCACTTCTTCCAACGAAAACAGCTCCGCCAGACCACCATGCACTTTCACATTTCTTACCTCATTTCTGGGCATGTTTTCATGGATGGCAGTGTCATAATGATAGAAAAAAGAATGGAGAAGGCCAAATGTACCGAAGAGTTAAAAATATGTGAAGGGGCCAGCAGGTGGCATAGTGGTTAAGGCACTGAACTCCCACATGGCCGACGGTGGTTTGAGTCCCAGACCTAGCAACTTGCTGTCTCACTTTCCTTCTCTGGTAAGTGCACATGCCCTATAGAAAATTTTTAAAAAACTAATAATAAATAAAAAAAATAAACAACTCTTTAAAAATATGGTATGAGGGAACTTCAAAAGACTCATGGAAAAATAGAATTTAAGTGTGAGTTTATCCTGGTGCAAAAAATATTTTGAATTCATGCATAGTATTTTCATGATGCATATTTTCCATAAACTCTTTGAAGACACCTGGTATTTCACATTCTACTATGTCTGAAATCAGTATGCGTCTTAAAACGGATGAGATGTGTCTTAGATTTGATGAAATATAGTTATCAATGGGCTAGAGTTCAGGGGTTGTAATGTTGGTCACTTGGTCACCTGTGATGATGTCTGTTTTGGCTTGGAATCCCCAGTGTCCCTGGTACACTGCTTTGCACACACATAGCAGACTCTAGAATATTTGTCATTGAAGACAAAGATTTAAGAAATACAGGCAAAGAATATTGGGCAGCCAATAACTCCAGAGAACAATGCTAGCTAATGCAATCAGTTAAGATGAAGGACCGTTTATGTAGGTTGGATTAATAGGCTCATTTGAATACTTTTATCCATGGGTGGTCTTTCATGCATTAGGTCATTGGGAAAGTCATGACATATTTTTTTATGCAAAAATGTATCATGACTTTCCCGGTGACCCAATGTTATCCACTTATGTCCTCTATGGTAGATGGTGAATTAAATGCATCCATTAAAATGTTCTTTACTGAGGCCAGCAGTTAGCGTAATGGCTATGTCGCTGGACTCCTACGTAGTTGACCATGGTTCGAGTCCCGGACCCGGTGGCTTAAACTCATGCCGGGCACGTGTGTGTGCGTTCCCAAGATCCCGAGAGGAGAATGGAAGAGAAGGGATTGCAGGTGATTTCTCGCTTTCCGTCTCTCTGTCTCTCTCTGTCTGTCTGGAGAGTGCACGTGCCCTATAGCAAAAACCTCTCCAAAAAAAGAAAAAAAAATGTTCTTTACTTCCTTTAAATGTGAAGGTCTTGGAGATGTTACTTTTGGGCTCTCAGAGGATTTCCAGGTGTAATAATAAAAAAGCCAATGACTTCTAGGACCCTCAATAGGGAGAAGATTCTTTGGCTTTTAACAAATCCAAAGATGGGGATCACTACCAGGTGTCTTCAGTGGTCCTTCTGATATAGATAGCCCTTATAAAAATTTTTAAAAAATGTTATTGCATTTCTGTGATACGTTTTTATTATTTCTTTATTTTTGTTTTTGCTATAGGGCATATACACTTGCTGGAGAGAGAGACAGAGAGATAGAGATAGAGAGAAAGGCAGAGTGAGAATCTCCCCCTACCAGTGGACTCTGTTGACACAGCAATCCCTTCTCCTAGCTTCTCCTCCCAGGACCTTGACATGAACACACATATGCCCAGTGTGACTCTCAAGCTGCCATGTCTAGGATTCCACACTGTTGGCCATGGGGGATATAGCCACTCCAGACCTCCAATAGATATCTTTTGAGTGCCTCCCATGTGCATCTTATATACAGTGGTGGGTAAGACAGATGAGATCCGTGTGCAGCTGGGACTGACATCCAGTGCACATCAGTGAAAAGCCCAACATGCAGTAGGTGTGCCCTGAGTGCTCACTTCCTTTCCTTGCAGGTAGAGTTCAGAAGCAGAAATGGTGAAGGGGAGGCCCAGCAGCTCCCAATCCACACAGCTGGCTCTTCAATTCCATGGTTTTTTGTTTGTTTGTTTTTTTGGTTTTTTTTGGCAGCCAAACTTTTGCCTTGGTATACTGGGGTAAGACATGTGGTCGCTACTAATGGGAGTCTGGCTGGGACATGCTGCTGCAGACGTCGGCACACATTAGAGTCTAAGAAAACATTTCCAGTCCTTTAAGAAAACCATTATTTGGCTCACTGAAAGCTAATTGCATTTGTTCAGTCATTGTGAAAATGGATGCAGATGGGATGAGCTGAGAAATACCCTACTGTTAAATCACAAAGTAAAGCCACTTGTTCTGGAGACACTAAGGCCTAGGATGAGGTTTTCACCAAGAAGTGGGAAATTGCTTGGTAAATTTCTCTTTTCTGCTTAAGTAACTCTTTTAATTAATTTTCACTGACCTATTCCTCCTTTAACATAAAAGGTGTGAGCATATGAAGCATTGGGCTTGCTGGTAGCACTTTCCAGAGGAAAAATAGTGATATGGAGAAGACATTCTTTTTCTGCTTTTCGATCTGGAATAGAGCTGTGGTTAGGACTTGGGACTTGGATAATTACTACAGTGGACACAATGTTGTCTTATTATCTAACTGTTTCAACCTGGATGTGATCAGAGCTTACTTTCTAAGTAAAATGCCATGAAGGGACCAATAACCAAATCAATGAGAATAGAGCACACAATGTGAAGATAAAACTGTTGCTAAGTGAAGTAAGCAGACTAGGGAAGACAGGCATTGTATGTCCCCACTTATTATATACCGAACGTCTGTGCTTGGTAGCAGAAACTGAAACACTGGAAGATATACTAGGGAGCCAACTGTAGATATTAGATGCAGTAGAGAAGAGGGTGAGTAATAGGGGGTAGGATGGGGTTGGAGGGAGGGGATCAGGGGATAAAAACCAAACAGAACATTCAATAGACACAAAAATGAAGAGTTACGTTGATGATAATGTATATGGTAATGTCTTCAGCTTGACTAATATGCACTGTATTTATGCTGGGAAAAATCATACTGTACACTATAAATATGTACAGTGATTGAATGTAAATAAAATATAAAAAAAAACCCGCAGGAGCTTCCTCTATTCAAAGGAGAGGCTAGAACTCTAGCATAGCTTCCTCCGTTAGGAAAAGCCATCCTCCCTATTGGTTCGAGTAGGTGATGTCATACTGTCACCCTCTCAGTATTAAATATCAAAGTGTAGTGTCATTTAGTGACTTGCTTTTGTGTGGTAGGAATTCTAATTGTTTTCTAAGTTTGAGGAGAGATGCTGATCCTGGTTATTTGAAAGACAAATGTTCTAGAACAGTGTTGCTCACTTATTGTCCCACTCGATATGTATCTAAAGAGAAATGTCCTACTGAAGGTTTGTACCATTGTCTCACATAGCCCAATACTGAAGATGAAGTTCTGAAACAGTGATTAGAAACTTTAATATAATGGGCCATTTCTTTCCAAGTAATACTGTATTCTGTCATGTTAACTCATCTGGGTTAAGCTGTGGTACTGGCCTCAGTATTAACGTAGCTTGGATGTGAGCACAGAATGCTTATCAGCACCTAGAATCTTCTCCCCATCCATCAGGAGGTACATAAGTAATCGAGGAACGCTAATCCCGTTTAAATATTCTCTTAGCAGGGTTAACTGCATGCAGCTGTGAGGGGAGTATACAGGGCAGGCATCACAGAAGAGAGCCCAAGCTTCTGCCAGTTGGCTGGTCAACCACAGCAGGAAGTGATTCAGTCAAGACTGTCCGCTAGTCAGCACAGAGCCGAGGCAAGAATGGTGGGTAAGACAGATGAGATCCGTGTGCAGCTGGGACTGACATCCAGTGCACATCAGTGAAAAGCCCAACATGCAGTAGGTGTGCCCTGAGTGCTCACTTCCTTTCCTTGCAGGTAGAGTTCAGAAGCAGAAATGGTGAAGGGGAGGCCCAGCAGCTCCCAATCCACACAGCTGGCTCTTCAATTCCATGGTTTTTTGTTTGTTTGTTTTTTTGGTTTTTTTTGGCAGCCAAACTTTTGCCTTGGTATACTGGGGTAAGACATGTGGTCGCTACTAATGGGAGTCTGGCTGGGACATGCTGCTGCAGACGTCGGCACACATTAGAGTCTAAGAAAACATTTCCAGTCCTTTAAGAAAACCATTATTTGGCTCACTGAAAGCTAATTGCATTTGTTCAGTCATTGTGAAAATGGATGCAGATGGGATGAGCTGAGAAATACCCTACTGTTAAATCACAAAGTAAAGCCACTTGTTCTGGAGACACTAAGGCCTAGGATGAGGTTTTCACCAAGAAGTGGGAAATTGCTTGGTAAATTTCTCTTTTCTGCTTAAGTAACTCTTTTAATTAATTTTCACTGACCTATTCCTCCTTTAACATAAAAGGTGTGAGCATATGAAGCATTGGGCTTGCTGGTAGCACTTTCCAGAGGAAAAATAGTGATATGGAGAAGACATTCTTTTTCTGCTTTTCGATCTGGAATAGAGCTGTGGTTAGGACTTGGGACTTGGATAATTACTACAGTGGACACAATGTTGTCTTATTATCTAACTGTTTCAACCTGGATGTGATCAGAGCTTACTTTCTAAGTAAAATGCCATGAAGGGACCAATAACCAAATCAATGAGAATAGAGCACACAATGTGAAGATAAAACTGTTGCTAAGTGAAGTAAGCAGACTAGGGAAGACAGGCATTGTATGTCCCCACTTATTATATACCGAACGTCTGTGCTTGGTAGCAGAAACTGAAACACTGGAAGATATACTAGGGA
Source organism: Tupaia belangeri chinensis (assembly GCF_000334495.1). NCBI lineage: Eukaryota > Metazoa > Chordata > Mammalia > Scandentia > Tupaiidae > Tupaia > Tupaia belangeri. The sequence goes on along the minus strand of NW_006159558.1, from coordinate 2,137,188 downwards.
GCCAACTGTAGATATTAGATGCAGTAGAGAAGAGGGTGAGTAATAGGGGGTAGGATGGGGTTGGAGGGAGGGGATCAGGGGATAAAAACCAAACAGAACATTCAATAGACACAAAAATGAAGAGTTACGTTGATGATAATGTATATGGTAATGTCTTCAGCTTGACTAATATGCACTGTATTTATGCTGGGAAAAATCATACTGTACACTATAAATATGTACAGTGATTGAATGTAAATAAAATATAAAAAAAAACCCGCAGGAGCTTCCTCTATTCAAAGGAGAGGCTAGAACTCTAGCATAGCTTCCTCCGTTAGGAAAAGCCATCCTCCCTATTGGTTCGAGTAGGTGATGTCATACTGTCACCCTCTCAGTATTAAATATCAAAGTGTAGTGTCATTTAGTGACTTGCTTTTGTGTGGTAGGAATTCTAATTGTTTTCTAAGTTTGAGGAGAGATGCTGATCCTGGTTATTTGAAAGACAAATGTTCTAGAACAGTGTTGCTCACTTATTGTCCCACTCGATATGTATCTAAAGAGAAATGTCCTACTGAAGGTTTGTACCATTGTCTCACATAGCCCAATACTGAAGATGAAGTTCTGAAACAGTGATTAGAAACTTTAATATAATGGGCCATTTCTTTCCAAGTAATACTGTATTCTGTCATGTTAACTCATCTGGGTTAAGCTGTGGTACTGGCCTCAGTATTAACGTAGCTTGGATGTGAGCACAGAATGCTTATCAGCACCTAGAATCTTCTCCCCATCCATCAGGAGGTACATAAGTAATCGAGGAACGCTAATCCCGTTTAAATATTCTCTTAGCAGGGTTAACTGCATGCAGCTGTGAGGGGAGTATACAGGGCAGGCATCACAGAAGAGAGCCCAAGCTTCTGCCAGTTGGCTGGTCAACCACAGCAGGAAGTGATTCAGTCAAGACTGTCCGCTAGTCAGCACAGAGCCGAGGCAAGAACCCAGGCACTGAGAAATGGCTAGGGCTGCTTCCATGAGAGTATAAAGTTCCTCACCTAGACATCCTCAAAGCCTGTGATGAAAGACAAATCAGAAATCTCAGTACTTCCTAAGATTCTGTGTGGGACAGGTTTCATGAACTGCATGCCCTTTCCCTAGTAATTTGGGTTCCAGTTCCGGATCAAGTAAGGTCAGTGCCATGGGGGCACAAATGACTTCTCATGGTCTCCTTGAGATACTAGGGCCTTTCCTCCCAGGAAATGCATTGCTACAACATTTTTGTTGCATATGAGCATATTGAAGCTAAGTTGGGGTGACCAACTGTCCCAATCTGCCACGAATCTGGAACTTTTCAGTTCTAGGCACACCAAAAAGCTGCTCCTCCTATCTGTAGAAGGAAGAAAATATAAACACTGAATAGCTGAGTATATGTGTGTGTGTGCATATGTGTGTGTGTGTATATATACATGCACACATACATATATATGTATATATACCTGAATATGCATGCATAAATATATATATGTGTATATACCTGAATATGCATGCACATGTGCACACACACACATATATATGTATATATACCTGAATATGCATGCATAAATATATATGTATATATACCTGAATATGCATGCATATGTGCACACACACATATATGTATATATACCTGAATATGCATGCACATGTGCACACACATACATATATATGTATATATACCTGGATATGCATGCACATGTGCACACACACACACACACACACACACGACTCACAGATATGACCTTGAAATATCAGCCCCATGGATACTCTATGACAAAAAAAAAAAGAAAAACAAGAAAAAATTGTGAAAATATTTTGACTAAAACCCTTTTTGAAGTTTGCATAAGTAGAAGTGTTCCCTGTATCATAATTGGATGGCTTTGTATTGACCAAATAAGACATACAGTGCTGAAGTTCGAAGTGGAATTGGAGAATATCACTATTTATGCTTTACAGAGTCTTAAAGATTCAGTAAAGGGTGAGGACAGACTCTCCAAATTGCAGCACATCTAAAAATTCTCCTTCCTCCTGCATAGTGGAGCCCATCTGTTTTTCAACTGCGAGGGAGCTGCTGACACTTTATTAAGCTGTTGTTTTACTTAAATTGCAGTCATCTAGAGTGACACTTCCCCTCCGCTCCTGCTTCCCGAAGTGCAGTAACCATAACTACTTCTTACTTGGGAAATTGCATGTGGCTGCCCCTCCGGTTGATTAACACACAGAGTCAGATTTCCACTTTGTTTCAGAGCATCACTGCATGTGGCTGGGCTTCTTGGATATTTACTTTTTCTGCCTTTCTTTTTCCTTTTCTTGCTTGATATAAGTGAGAACAAATACTGCATCTTATATTTCTAGTGGGGGGAAGAAACCCATGTTTAGGGGAAGTCTTGTTTACTGTTTATTTAAAAATGTCTGTTGATCACAGCCTGCAGCATCCTTAGCTGTAGTCATTATTGCAGATCTGAGTGATACAGAGAAGGGGACTTCCAGATTCCAGACTTCTGGATTTTAGCAACTTCCAGACTTAGCAACAAACAAACAAAAACCAAAAAGCTCCATCCTGAAATTTCAGCTCCATTCTCTTTTTTCTCTTTCCCGCTTTCTGCACATCAGTCCCCCTTGATGTGGGCTGTGACTTTGTGCTCCTCCCCGCCAGGATGCCTTTCCCAGCCATGGGGATGAATGTGTCACGTACAGAGGGAGGTGTTGTAAACGTCACGGTCGCTCAGAGCCTCTGCCTCCAAAAGCATCTCTGCTAGGAACAGCATTGGAACGAATCCTCAGATTCCGGAGTCGGAGTCTCAGTCCATGCTCATGATACTCATTCACACATTTTTGCTTGACAAATGTCCTTAGTTGACTTTCAGCCATTGTGTTCTGAAGAAAAATGAGATGCAAGATGAATTGAGAGTGCGTGGCTTTGGAAGAATCAGAGAGGATGAACACTTTGCATCCCCAAATGTTTGGGGTCTTCCCTTCTCTCCCACCCTTGAGTTTCATTATTTCTTCCTCATCCATCTGCTAGTCCAAGCCCACACTCACTGTGCTGGGGGCGGAGCCCTCAGCTTAGGTGGAGATGAGAGAGTCTTCAGGTAAGAAGATGAACAGGAGGGAGGTCTGGGAACCTGGGTGCGGAAGTGGTGGGACCTGGCAGTCCAGGGTAGAGCCAGGAAATCCCACGGAGCATGGGAAGCAGAGTTTCAAGAGA
>NW_006159558.1:2132349-2133940 GCF_000334495.1 Tupaia belangeri chinensis | reverse complement strand
TTCCTGCAGCATGAAGGCAGATCCCAGAGTGGGTTTGGGGTTCTAGAAGTGGGTTAGTGATACTGGAATTACGTAGTATGGAAGGGCAGGGAAAGCTGTCTGTTGGAGAAACCAAAGGATCAGTAAAGTGAGAAGCCAACAACCAAACACACCTAAACCAATGCACTGTCTGTTACTTACTTCTAATTACTGCAAAGCCCAAATAACTCTTAGGTATCATATGTCAGAATTCTCTCCCAAATTCTGTTCGCCTGCTGAGGATGGATTTCTGACTATTCTTCCTGTTCTGAGATGCTTTCCAAAGGGCTTGGGAGAGTTTATGTCTGTAACATTATGATTTTTTTTAATTAATTTTTTTTTTGGAGAGGTTTTTGCTATAGGGCGCATATGCTCGCCAGAAAGAGAGAGAGAGACAGAGAGATAGAAAGTGAGAAATCACCCCCAGGGGGGATGGCCACATCGCAATCCCTTCTCCATTCTCCTCTCGGGATCTTGGGCACGCATGCACACGTGCCCGGCATGAGTTTAAGCCATCAGGTCTGGGATTCGAACTGCTGTTGGCTAGGTGGGAGTCCAGCGACATAGCCATTATGCTAACTGCTGGTCCCACATTATGATGTTTTTACAGATCACTTAGGTCTAGTGATTGTGGGCAGCTCCTATGTCCTAACCCTGGCATAGCCTTGCCAGATAAATAGCAAGGCCTTGTTACCTACATTCAGGTTAAATGCAGACATTCTCTTCTTTTGGCACCAAGTCTCTAGAGAAAGACTTGCATAGTTTACCAATGACCAACCTTAACATTTCTAAACCCACTGACACCCTACAAGCTCCTGCTTCTGGATGTCCCAAATTTTGGGCCCAGGCCAACGAAGACTCATTATGTTGACCTACAACTTTGTTTTTGTATCTGCTCTCAGAACTGAATAAAAGAACTGCCGCATCTGAGCATCCTGGAAAGCACTTTTGTGCTTCTCTGAGCCTGGTCACTCAGAGCCGTGCTTAGAATAAACCATGCTCATTGTTATTTCTACAGAGCATGGCTGTTTCCCTCTCACTGCAGTAGTGCATTCTACACTAGCCTGGCTCCTGCATCGCGGAGACATGCAGAGCCTCCCTAATGTGTGGAATCCTGGGGACGATGGCATTGTGAGCTTGAGCTCCAGTGGTAAGAAGATTCTACCTGCTCTGTGTCCCCAGAACTCTACCCATGTGTCCGATCTTTCCAGGCCTCTCTCTGGCAAGGAGTCAGGTTAAGATAAGAGAAGGAGAGAAAAGATAACCCTCCCCTACATTTGCTCTTTGACCCAGCCCCACAGTCTTTCTGATGGGATCCCAGCCAGGCTACCCACAGGACAAGGTTTAGCAAGAGCTGAAATGATGTTCTGTGTCGCACATCAACTCTCTACTCGAAGTGTGGACCAGGGCCTAACTCATCTGGACAAATGGAGACCCAAAGGTTTGTTATATACACATGGTGAGACTACCAGTTGGTAAAGGAGTCTTTCTGCCAAAACGTAAGGGATGAAACCAAAGCCTCTTCTGTTTTAACATGGAGAAAAATCAAGACACTACCTGGACACAAAGAGGG
>NW_006159558.1:2115399-2132318 GCF_000334495.1 Tupaia belangeri chinensis | reverse complement strand
AAAGCTGGAGAGTCCTTGGTTAAAGCTTAGAGGTGTAGCTATTTTACCTTCATCTGGACTGGCTTATTGAAGGTCAAGGCAGAAAGCCACCTTAAAGGCCAGCTGGATCCATGCCATCATTTCACAAGTGAGAGTCATGAGTACTCTGAGGTTCAGGCTCTGCTGAGGGTCACTGAGGGTCAACAGCACAAGCGGGTCTAGCACCAGCTCTCTTCTCTGCAGTCCTGTGTTGTTTCCGAGGTCCACAGGGCAAAATGAAAACCGTAGCCATCTTTTCTCCCCGGTCACCACACAGAGGTTGCCTTAGTGGGGTGAGAGGCTGGAGGGTGGAGGGTAATGCATTGGGAAGGCCTAACAAAGGGTTGTAAAGGACTAGCAGATGGTATAATGGTTATATTGCTGGACTCCCATGTAGTCGACCGTGTTTCGAGTCCTGGATCCAACAACTTACAACTCATCTGGGTGTGCATGCATGTGTGCCCAAGATCCCGAGAATAGAATGGAGGACAAGGGACTGAGACATGGCTATCCCCTCTGGGCAGTAATTTCTCACTTTCTGTCTCTTTGGTGAGCACATGTGTCCTATAGTAAAAAATCTCTCTTAAAGAATAAAGAAAGAGATAAAAAAAAAAAGAAAAAGGAAAGAACAAACGAATTAATGAAGGAAAGAAAGAAAGGGAGAAAGGAAGAAGAAGGATTGCACAGCAGAGACACCAGCCATTCCCTAACCAATGCTTTCTGTACATCTTTCCCAGGTCCTGCCTCTATGACTTTCCTGGGAGTGTAATGTGACCCTATTTGTGAATTTTAAAGTTCTCAATGTTTTAATACCTATGTACATTTGATCAATTTGTGAATATTTGTTCTAATTGGCTTTTTTTTTCTTTTAAAACAATTTTTGTGGTTGGACAATTGATTTCTGTCTTACCTTCTTCATCCTTTTTTCTCTTGGTTCTATTTTTTTCAAATGCAGAAACATCTATTATTTTTGATTGCTCTCTCTTTTTATCTGCAACAGAGTCTCAAAAGTAGGTGTAAAATGGAGACCTGACCAGCGTGGAGTAGAGGCAGCTCCCCTCCTTGGGCAGTGCACTTTCTTGGTTTTGTGGTGATCACCAGGTGGCGAGAATCCCAGGTGGGTGTGTATCTCCACACCATTTTGTCTGTGACCCGCAGCCAGGAGTCGCAGCTCTGAGCCTGTGCTCTCCATCTGCACATGAGACTTGCTCAGACAGGGCTCCTTAACTCAGTGCTGGCAAGACCAAGTGCAGACACCGAGCAAGCACTACGCACAGTGGGACCAGGTACAGCTTCCTTCTTTGGGAGACTCCAGGGTGCCAAGATGCCCAGATACCCCTTCAACGTCATACAGGCTTTGGTTTAGGAAATAAGTTAATATTTTAAAAAAATAATTAGCCACAGTGAGGTAGGCCCTGGCCAGACAATAGGATAGGGCAGATAGCAGAAGAGGAGGTGAGATAAAACATTGACCAAGGAAGTGGGATTTGAGGCTGATCAGCCCACACCGACCTGAGAGAAACCTACATTCCTCTTTGCCCTTTGTCCCTCCGGCCAAAACATTGTAACCCTAAAGCACACAAAAAAGGACCATCGGAGTCAAAAACCAAGGTAGGACAACTCCTAAGTCTGAAAATTTAAACACCCAGGCCTAATAGAAACTGTAAACTGATAGGCTGGACTCCTTGGGAAACTGCAGCCCCAAAAGGTAAAGTCAAGAGGGTCACATTTAGGGGCAAAAGCTAGTCATACCCCCCCCCCCAGGACAATCAAACCCCTACCTAAAGGGTGTAAGGACTAACCACTGCTGGCCACAATTAGGGCCCAGAGGGCACTCGTACCATGAATGGCTAGGAATTCCTGGGACCACTGGCACTACGTCTTCATAAAAGCCTTACAGAAATCTGTGTGAGGTAGGAGACTGGAGCCCTAAAGCCCTACCTGTAGCGAGGGTGCAGGCCAAGTTGAAATGACAGGACAGCTAAGTTTGGGAGGAGACACAGAGCTCAGCGTCCTGTACCCTTTGCTCACAGGGGCAGCGGGCAGCAGTGACTCGGTGACTGACCTAAGATACAGATCGTTTCCTGGTCCCACCACATTCCAGGAAGAAGGCTATGGCCTTTTATGGCCCAAAGCTTTTAGGCAAAGAGAGTCTCCTGACCTTTGTACACACTCCAAAATCAGAAAAATAACTGGACCCACCCAGCATGTGACCCCCATCCCACACTACCCAGAGGAAAACGCATGTACCACCGGGGAACAAGCAGGGCCAAAGCCCCTGACCCAGTTCCTTGTCGGCAACTCACTTAGGACCCACTCTCTGCTTGGGAGTTCCGCTCTGCCTCCTTCCTCTGAACAAACTCCACTTGTTTACCTACGTCCACATCTAATTCTTCGTAAACTGCAGACGAGAACCCGTGTCTCACTGCAGATGCTTGGCCTAATCACCCCTGCACCCCCACATTCCCTGCGCCAACAGACCACGCACTCTCTGGAGAGGAAGGTAAGAGAGAGTACAAGGAAGTGAGAGATCCCCGCCCTCCCTGCCCTCCTACCCCTCTGCCCCATCGGCCTGACACTGCAATCTCTTCTCCTCCATCTTCCCCCATCAGGATTCAGGACATGCACACTCATGTCCGTGTGCCAAGATGCCCAGATACCCCTTCAGCGTAATTCAGTCTGTCCTGACCGTGAACGCGGCAGCCGTGTTGGCTGCACGTGAAAGGAACCTCGTGAGAGCTGGGGAGAGCTGGGAGGAAGCTTTCACAGAGCCAGCACAGAGAACTCGCCTCAGCGAAGGTCAGCAGGTCACTGCAGGAGGCCGGGGAGCCCGAGGGAGTCAAGAACTATCAGGGAACTGCTGAGAATACCTGTGTCTCGGGCAGGAGGACCCTCTCAGCTTTCAGTAAAGGCAGCTGGAGTTTGCTATTTCGATTGTTTGCATTTTACTTTAAATAGAGAAGTTTTAAACATTGAAAATTTAGTTTAAAAACCTTCGATAATAAAGGATGGGATATCCCCCAGGAAAACTGGGTCACGGTTATTACGCCATTCCTGCCCTGGCCACTGCTGTCCCCAGGGCAGCCCTGTGTGTTTTGTGGGGAGACTCGTGACGCTAACTCTAGGAAGGGCCTGAGGCTAATGGACCCAGTAAAAGAAGGAAGTGAACAGGTGAGCTCTTCAATTTAGGGACCTTCACTAAGGCAAGATCACCCCTAGGATTGAGAAGAGAGGAAAAATGAGAAAGCCTTCTCAAAACTGAGTCGGGAGTCCAAGAAGAAGCAGAACTTCAGCTCCTTCCTGTGGCTTTCTGGGAGCGTGAACTTTGATCACCGTCAGTGGCGCCTGCACTGGAACGGCAGGGTAACTGTGTTGTTTCCAGAAGCTGAAGATACTCATCCAGATGCTGTCGGACCTGGTCTGCGGACTTCCTCACTGCCCACATACATCCCTCCCTTCCTTCCACCCGTCCTGCTCTCCAACGTCAGAAAACGTCCTCTTTAGGGCACCAGCAGGTGGCATGGTGGTTAAGGTGCTGGACACTCCCACATGGCCGACGGCGGTTCAAGTACCGGACCTGGTGGCTTGCTTTCTCACTTTCCCTCTCTCTCTCTGTGTATCTCTCTTGGTCAAATTAAAATAAATGAATGAATAAATAAAATTAAATACATAATTATATATTAAAAAAAAGAAAACGTCCTCTTTACATAATTGGAGCTACCTTGTAGTTACTCACAGCGTGTTGCCTACATAATCTCCCACTTCCTCTCAGGTCCCTGGGACACTCTCTCAGTTCTTTCTAAATCCGTGCTTCCCGAAATGCACGTCCTAAGACCCCAAATAAAACGTTTGCTCTTTACGGATTTAGAGTTTGAAATTGATGAACATGAACATACTAAGATACAGAGATATATCTAGATACATTTAGAGCTTGGTTGTTAGTATTTAAGGACCAATCTATTCATGTGTGAACTTTATCACTGATTTTTTGATGATTCAGGTTTTACATTTTTACCATGCCCATTTTATTGACTGTAGTGTTGAAAGGTCTCAGTTGCATTTACGTTGGTCGGGAAGCCATTTTCACACACAGATGAGTCTTTCTTATATATTTTCTCTCGTATCTTCATACACCTTTCTAGGTTTTGCGATGGGGCACATGTGCTCACTGAGAGAGACAGAGGCAGAGAGGGAGGGAAGGTACGAAATCACCTCCATTAGGGGGAACGGCCACCCACAATCCACTCTCCTTCAGTCTCCGCTTGGGGTATTGGGCACTCAAGCACATGCACCTGGTGTGATTTTTAAGCCACTGGGTGTGGGACTCGAACTGTGGAATCTGCCATGTGGGGTCCAGCAGCTTAACTACTTGCTGGCCTGCGATTCTTTTTTTGAATTCATTTCTTTCTTTCAAGAGAAAAAGAAGGACGACTGTTCTTAACAGGGTCCCACATTGCAGTTTCTAGTCTTCCCAGCTGGCCAGGGTCACAGGCACTCTCCCAGTGAGTTCAGGGTGGCAGATGCCCTAGCCGGAATCTTCCAGAGTCCTCTGCCCTTGTTCACCACTCCGCCCCAAGCCAGCCCTCTCTATGCAGTTCTTGGAGACATCAGAAATGAACTGGGGTACGGCGTGACTGTTTCTATACCTTGGAATTTTTTCCTGGTTCCACTTAGTGAATAATCGACAACTTTTTATTTCAGGATTTTTTCAAGCCCACCTGTCCTTTCCCATTGATTGATTTAGTTCTTGCACTATTACTATGATTTTTCATTATTTTAGCTTTAAAATATGTTTTAACATTTGTTGATGGGAGTTTTTCTCCTCTTGTTTTAATAAACAGTAATTTTCATGCTATTGTTTATTTTTATTTTATGCTTTTATTATTTATAGAAAATGCAATTGCACTTGTAAGAGATATAACTAGGGAGATTCCAAGGATTTGACAACTTCTTGGGTGTGGCGGGTGCAGGAGGGGGAGCAACTTTGAGGAGCTCCCAGGTCATCCCCTTAGGTGTCCCTGGGAGGGTGGTGGTCCCATTACGTATGACAGAGGACAGAAGCAAGAGCAATTTAAGGGCTGAGTGGGTTCTGGGGGGAGGGTGTGGTGAGGCGGCTGGGCTGTGGGGTTAATGTGCTCAGTTCCCCAAGAGGAGAATTTTAGTGGAGAGCCCCGGACAGACGCGTTGAGTTGGGCGATGACAGCAATCGGTGAGAGGAAAAGCTGCAGGTTTTCGTGGGAGTCATCCACAGAGTGCAGGGAGCACAGCGGAGGAGCTCTAAGAACACTCACCTTCGAGAGGGCAGTAGAGAAAAGGGGTCGAGGAAGTAGGTTGAGGAAGGGTGGTGAAGACAGTGGTGCAGGGCAAAGGAACCTGCCCTTCCTCTATGGAGGGTTTGCTGAAGTTACCGGCAGCAGGCAATTAACAGAAGAAAAGACATGCATATGTTTCTGTCTATCTATTATCTGTCTCCTATCTATTATTTGTCTGTATGTCAATTGTCTATATCGCTCTCCCTCTCTATCGATCCATCCATCGATCCAATGTATAGGGGGGTCATAGAGAATATGAGCTCAAAGAAGGGCCAGATGATGGACAATTTTATTCTCTGTAGGCTTAGACTCAAGCTATGAGAAGAGTGAGGAGGAGAAAGTGCAAATAATGCTCTTTCTGGACCAGGTATGAGACCTCTGACCCCCCTTGTCCTGTGCCTGGCAGGTAATCGGGTAGCATAAAGAAAGCCTGATTGTGTCTATTGCTTACTTTACTTCGTAAACCTCTTTCTAAAAGGTTAGCATTTTCTCCTAAAAGCTCGTTCTGTACCTGCAGCCCCTCAGACTAGTCATCTCAAAATGTGCCCAGGAGTGTACTTTGAGGTGTACATTTTGTTCCCCCACAGTGGGCATTGAAGCCCATGGATCACAGAGGAAGGTGGATGGCTGAACTCCGAGAGGACAGGCAATCGAGGAAGGATGGCTATTTCGTTTAACTGCATCGAGGCCATAGGTGCAGTTTCAGGAGAGCTGTGTGTGGAAGCAGACTACAGGGTTGCAGAAGGAGAGGAGTGAGCAGAGACCTGGCTGGACTGAGGAGTTTTGTGATCAGATGGTCTGGGGGACATTCGTCTCCACACACAGGGGACACTTGCCAGATTATAAACTAGGAACACTTCCTCTTCCTGGGACTCTTGGAGGTTCACTGTCTTCAGAACAGGGCTGTCTGCCTTAGGCTACTTTTTTCTTTTTTTTTCTTCTGAGAGATCTTATCTATGGGGCTCATGCATTCACCAGAAAGACAAAGAGAGAGAGACAGAGAGACAGAAAACAAGAAATCACCCCCCAGGGAAGATGGCCACATTGCAATCCCTTCTCCTCCATTCTCTTCTTGGGATCCTGGGCACACACACACATGTGCCTGGCATGAGTTTAAGCCACTGGGTCCAGAACTCGAACCATGGTCGACTACATGGAAGTCCAGCGACATAGCCATTATGCCAACTGCTGGTCCCAAGGCTACTTTTAAAAATACTAAGATCGCTGGGGCCAGCAGATGGTGTAATGATTATGTCACTGGACTCTCACATGGCCAGCTGCAGTTTGAGTCCCAGACCTGGCAGCTTGAAACTCCTATCAGGTGCATGTGCATGTGTGCCCAAAATCCCACGAGGAGAATAGAGGAGAAGAGATCACAGCGTGACCACTTGCCCTGGGGGGTGGTTTCTCACTTTCTGTCTCTGTGTCTCTCTGGCGAGTGCACAAACCCTATAGCCAAAATCTCTCTCTAAAAATGAAGCTTGCTGTGCCACCTTCCTTCTCCTTACATTTAGCCTTACGTGTCCTCTCTATCCCTCCACTTCTAAACCCTCCGTTATGCCGTATTTTATTTATTTTATCCCGTTTTGTTATCTTATATTATACTTTCTGTATAGCCAGGCTTTGTTTTTGTGGTTGTTATTGTTTGGTTTTTCTTTTTCTGACAATAACCTAGACCTGACAAACTAATGGTCTTTCTCTAAATCTCCCTAACTTGACTTTCCCAGATTTCAGGAATATTTTCCATGGTTCTCATTCCTTCATCCTTGAAACACAACCCAGGATTCTGAGCAGGGAAGAAAAAAGTTAAGTTTTCCTGGAAGACAGCAAATCTTGTTCATAAAATAGCATGGATTCTGAATATGCACTAGCTCTGTGGTTTGGGAATGCCAAGCCAAGATATCAGCTTAAAAAGAATCCCTGATCAGTAAACCTTTGCATGCTCCAGAGAAGTCTGTGCTAAACCAGTCTGTAGAGACATTTGCATGACCTCAAAAAGATGAAAGTTCCATTGAAGATGAGCTCACACACAAAATGCAAAACAGAGTGGAAATGATCTACTATAACGTGTGTAATTGACTTTATCTTGCTTGAGATTTGAGAGCTTCTTTAACCTGAACGGCATGCAAATTTCTTTAAAACTGCAAAGTTTTCAGCAATATATATATTTAAATTTTGCCACAGGGCATACAGGCTCACTGGAGAGAGACAGAGACAGATAGAAAAAGAATGAGGAAGCAAGAAAGCGCTCCCCGTGGGACACGGTCAGGACACAATCCCTTCTCCATCGCTCCTTCTTTTTGAGATTTTGGGCACCTGTCCACTAGTTCCCTTATTTGACCTGTTAGGAGAGTTTGCCTCTGTCCCTTCACTCTTTCTTGTTCTTCCATTACGAGTATTTTCTTTTCATCTTTCCTGTCATTTTTTTCACTGAAGTACTTTGTAATATCTTCCAGATTTTCCTAATTTCTCAAGCTTTTGTGCAACCTGTTTTCTTTTTCTTTTTTTCTTTTCATTTTCCTTTTTGTGATTGCTGAATCACCATTGTGGCAAAACGTTTCTTCTTTTTCAGTGGAGATGGAAAGTCTGTGTGCCCCTGTCATAGAAGGGTCCGTACAGAGGGTTTTACATTTGCCTTGTTTTAACAGGACTCTATTAGTATCAATTTGTTGCTGTTTTTATTTTTTGAGATTCTCGTACTACCTATTTGGATAGTATAAATTTAGATTCCATACCTATGGGGTTATTATTATTATTTTTTTTTGGAGAGGTTTTTGCCATAGGGCGCGTGCGTTTGCCAGACAGACAGAGAGAGACAGAGAGACAGAAAGCGAGAAATCACCCCCCAGGGGGGATGGCCACACCGCAATCCCTTCTCCTCCATTCTCCTCTCGGGATCTTAGGCATGCATTTGCACACGCCCGGTGTGAGTTTTAAGCTACCGGATCCGGGACACGAACCGCAGTCGACTACATGGGAGTCAAGTGACATAGCCATTATGCTAACTGCTGGTCCCATATTTTTAATAATAATAATATGGAACGTTATTATTTTTAATTATCATTAGCAACTTACACACTTTTTTTTTTCCATCCAGGCAGGCACTGGGCTCTTTGCTACTTTCTTGGGCCAGTAGGAAGATAATTTATTACTTTTTGTGCTGGTTATTAAGCTCTGGGCTCTCAATTAGAGCCCTCTCTATTGTGCTCTGCTTCATAGTGCCAGCGAAGAGATTCTGCAAACGCATTTTCCCTTTAACTTTTGCCGCTAAGGGTTTCAGAGTGAGACTCCAAGGCAGAAGGTGTGAGAAGGGATTTGCCACTTCCTGTTTGCTCACCGTTCCTGGAATGGCAGCAGGTAATGATCTGTCGTCCCAACCATGGTACAGGTTCCAGTTTCTGGGTTCTTCCTACACAGTCAGTTCTGGCCTCATTGCATCCTACCCCAGAGCACCTATCCCAGCTGGACAGCACCCTCTTTAGGGGACTGGATCTTGGTCCCACGGGGACTGTCCACCACGTTCTACCTTCTAATAATCTCATTCCTGGGCAAAAACACAAAGGTCCAGACCAATATTCTCAGGGCAGGCATCTTTTAAAGTGGCCCCAGATGATCTCTGTCTCTGGTATTCAGGCTTCTGTATAATCCCTGCCCCTAGGGTGTAGGAAACAGCATTCCAACTGCTGGCACAGGCCTGATCTGAAGGAATCATTTTGACTTGAAGCATGGAGCCATCAGTGGTGGGATGCCACTTCTGAGATGAGGTTCTGCCTGCTGCTTGTCCCTCTTGCTTCTTTGCTCTGATGGCAGCTGACTGCCAGGTTGTCAGTGGACTCTGGAGAGATCCACTGGTGAGGAGCTGAGGGGAGCCTCTGGCCAACACCCTACAATGACCTGAGCTCTCAGGCCACCAGCCACATGATGAATTCACCCTCAGTTGACATCTCGAATGCAGCCTTGTGAGTGACTCTGAATCAAAGGACCCTGCCTAAGCCACACCAAGATCTTTGACTCACAAACTGTGAGACAATAAATGTTTGCTTTTTTGAGAGGAGAGGAAGGTTTTTTTGCTATAAGGTGTGTGTGCTTGCCAGAGAGACAGAAAGCCAGAAATCACCCCCCAGGGAAGATGGCCACATTGCAATCCCTTCTCCTCCATTGTCCTCTTAGGATTTGGGGCATGCATGCACACACTTCTGGTGTGAGGTTTAAGCTACTGGGTCTGGGACTTGACCCATGGTCAACTACCTGGGAGTCCAGTGATGTAACCACTATGCCATCTGCTGTTTGTTGTTTTAAGCTTTGAATTTCTGTTATATAGTCATAGATAACTAATACTGCTGATATTAGTTCTCTGTATCAGATAACTATTAACTGCTGATAATGAAAAAAAAAATTCAATGGAAGCAGAGGTCTTTAAAAGTGATGGTTTATGTGAAGCCAGCAGTTCCAGTTTGCAGTAGCTCTCAAGGGCTCAAGACCTCATCACCTCTCCCAACATGGGCAAGAAAAGCCTGTCTCTCAGCTGTCAGGGCCAAGTTAAAGACTAGCATTTCAAAGCATCATCTCCTTGAAAACTCCTTCTTACTTTCTGATAGCATCTGAAATTTTCCCTTAATTTTAAACTTAACTACATACGTCTAAACATTTTATAATAGTTATCCAGGATTTCTTTGTGTGTTAGGAAGAAATGGACATCCCAACAGTGGAGTTTTCTCCATTGCCAAGAAATCCAAACTGAAGCAGGAGGCTTTGGACATTCATTTATAAAATATTTCAAATTAGGAAGTCTCTGTATTATAATTCTCAATGTTGAAACTGATTGATCTTCACCAGTTGTTATAACGCAAACTCTAGTTTATAATATAAATGATCTCCCCGGATGAATGCCATTAGGGCAATCTGGTGGCTTAATTACTTCCTCCCTGATGACTTACGACTTGGAACAGATAGAAAAGTAGGGTATCAAAACAAATACTTGAAGGCCAAAGATAAAAAATGTTAATAATTAGTAACAGCTAGAAGCAAAGTTAATTCTCAGTGGGCCCATAATGCCAGCCATTTAATGCAAATTAACAAATGGCATTTTAATGTAAAAGACTTAAAAGCTAATACTCTAATTTTCCAAGCGAGATCAATAATTCAACAAACAATAATGTGTTCTAGAAAGGAATTTAGAACTAGAGCGATAACTTCATTTCAGAGATAAGTGAAATGCTACATGAAGTTTATGTGTAGATCCAAAATTAGACTAAAGTTAGGTGTCAGATGCATTGAAAGGAGGACCTCATAAAAATGAAAAGTGTAAGCAAGAGTTGATCACAAAGTGGTGAAATTGGTCATACGACACTAGATAATGAGACAATTTCTCATTTCTTTGAAGGATTATGAAGAGATAATTCTGAAATAAAGTGGTGCTGTTTTGAGGACTTGAATCTTGTGTTTTAAATAAAAGTTTATTAAATGAAGAAGGAAACAACATTCCAATTTCTGGCACAGGCCTGATCTAAATGAATCATTTTGACTTGAGGCATAAAAGTACACCCTATATTCAGACAGGAAGCTCACCCTAGCCAGGAGTGACATTATTTTTGTGTCTGGTTTATCCAACACACTTAATAAAACCACTTAAAGCTGCTAACTTCCACTTGTGTAGTAGTACCTTGCAGTCCACAAATGTATTCTCACACTTTCATTTCACGGTTAAAACAAACCTGCATGGTGGGTCTACTTAGCCTCATTTGATTGATGAGGGAATTGAGAAATTGTGATTTGTCCAGAGTCATGAATTTGCAAATGCAGGATTCCTCCCTGGACCTCAGAAGTGTGTTAGTATGTTCAGAGTAAATTCTCTTGCCCCTACACTCAGTTCCCACAGACATACCTGTGCATTCTGATCTTGGGATAGCTAGCAAAATCAAATCATCCTGTATCATTCTTCAACATTGTAAAGTGTGTTAGATGCTCTAGCTGTCCCAATATTTGTTTACAGCCTTTTGTTTTGCATTTGTTCTTTATCAGTCAGAATTCGAGTGCAATTTCATCAGTGCTGGACTGAAAATATCTTCTGTGGCAAGTTCTCATTCACTTCCCCATTTTTCTACTGGCAGAAATAAATATGTATAAAGAATATAACTTTCAATTTCCATATTTTATGATAGCAATCTAAATCTCATGGAAAGTCAAGAAATACAGCAAACATACCTTATTTGTTTAGACTTCATCAGTTTAAAACTTGGAATATTTCAGATTGGGGCTTAATTTACATCTTTCTCTTTTATTTAACAAACATTTTCTTCAAAGGTTGTATCAATTAATATTTTAATATGAAGAGAATATTTCAAACTCAAAGTCTAGTCATCAAACACTTTTTAAAAAAGTTTACTTTTAATCACTATACATCTTTACAGCATACAAAATCTTTTTTTCAAAGCATACATGTACTGCATGTAAATCAACTCAAAAATATTTTCACACACATCATCCTCAACAGATAACCTTCGATTCTTGTGTCTGTTAAATGTTTTTTTTTCTGAGCCCCTCCCTCTTACCCCCTACTATCTACCTTCTATACAATCTCTGATATCAATACTTGCCGTATCTGCTTATATCTTCCAGTCTTTCAGTTTCTGCTATAAAGTGCAGACGTTTGGTATACATTGCATGGGGACACACAATATTTGTCTTTCATAGTTTGGTTACTTCACTTAGCATTATATCTTCTATATTCACTCACTTTGTATCGAACGACAGGATCTCATTGCTTTTTTTTCTATGGCTGAGTAGTATTCTATAGTGTATATGTGCCACATTTTTCAATCCATTCTTCCATACTTGGGCAGTTAGGTTAATTTTATGTCTTAGCAACTGTGAATAGTGTTGTGCTAAGTGTCCGTACAACTCAGTGTTTTTATATACTTTAGGCAAATACCCAGAAGTGGTGTTACTGGGTGTTATCATAGTTCTATTTGTAGATTTTTGAGGAACCTTCATATTGTATTATACAGTGGCTGTACTAAGTTAGATTCCCACCAATGGTGTAGGAGGACTCCAGTTTCACTGTTGCTTCTCCAGTATTTGTCAAATTTTATTTTTTAAATCAAAGCCATTCTGCCTGGGGTTAAGTGGTAACTGATTGTGGTTTTCATTTTCCTTATGGTAAGGAATGTTGAACTTTTTTAAAAATGTTTTTTGGCCATTCACATGTCTTCTGTGGAGAGTTGTCTGTTCAGCTCATTTGCCCATTTTTAAATTGTGTGTGTGTGTGGTGTGTGTGTGTGTGTGTATAAACTACTTGAGTTTCCTACATATTTGGTTATCAATCTCTTATCTGAAACAGTTTGCAAATATTTTCTCTCATTCTAAGTGTTGTCTCTTCACTCTTATTGTTTCCTTGGCTGTCCGGAAACTTTTTAGCCTGATGTGGTCCCACTTGTCTATTTTTGAGATTCTTGTCTATGCTTTAGGAGTCTTATTTAAGAAATCTTTGCCTACTTCAATGTTTTCAAGAGATTTTTTCTGTGTTTTCTACCAGTAGTTTTATAGTGAAACTTTCTGTTTAGCTCATTGACCCACTTTGAGTTGATTTTTGTTCATGGTGAGAGAAAAGGGTCTTATTCCATTTTTATGCACGTGGATATCCAGTTCTTCCAGCACCATTTACTGAAAAGACTTTATTTCACCCCACTGAATTGTCTTGTGCTCTTTATCAAAGACCAGTTGGCTGTATACTTTGGAGTTTATTGCTGGGTTCTCTATTCTAGTCTATTGATCTACTTGCCTATTTTTGTGCTAGTATCATGCTGTTTTGATTATCACAGCTTTGTAATATATTTTGAGGTCAGGTAATGAGATTCCTCCTACCTTATTCTTTTTACACAGCGTTACCTTGGTGATATGGGACCTTTTATGATTCTGGACAAATTTTATGATTGTTTTTCTATTTCTGTGAAAAATGTTTCATGATTCGATCAGAATTGCATTGAATTTGTAAATTAATTTAGGTAGAATTGACATTTTGATTATATTAATTCTTCAAGTCCAGGAACATGGGAGGTCTTTTTACTTTTTTATATCATGCTCAATTTATTTTTTCAGTTTTTCATTGTTTCCTTTTAAAGGTTTTTCACATCTTTGGTTAGGTTTATTCCTCAGGGTTGTGTGTGTGTGTGTGTGTGTGTGTGTGCATGTGTATATGTGACTCTTGTAAATGGAATCACTTTCTTCAATTGTGACTAGGTCTGTTTATTGTTGGTATATAAAAACGCTATAGATTTTTGTAGACTGATTTTGTATCTTACAACTTTATTCATTTATCACTTCTAGGAGGGTGTGTGTGTGTGTATTCCTTTGGCTTTTCTATGTAAATAATCATGTCATCTACAAATAGAAATAATTTCACTTCTTCTTTTCCTATTCAAATACCTTTTACTTTACTCTCTTGTCTTATTGCATTGATGAAGACCTCCAGTACTCTGTTGAAAAGGAGTGGGAAAAGGAGGCAGCCTTGTCTTGTTCTAGTTTTAGTGGAGAAATTGTCAGCTTTTGATGATGTTAGGTACGGGCTTGTCGTATATAGATTTATTGTGTTGAGAATGTCCCTTCTATACTGAATTTGCTGAGAGTCTCAATTAAAAAGGATTGCTATATTTTATCAAATGCATCAAATTATATGATCATATGGCTTTTATCTTTCCATCTGTTAATAAAAGAAATAGATAATAAATGAACTACACAGAAAGTAAATGAAACCAGAAGCTGGTTCTTTGAGAAGATAACAAAGTGACACACCGCTAGCTAGACTAGAACAGAGGAAGAACAGAGAAAGAATAGAGAAAGGAACCGGATAAATAAAATCAGCAGTGAAACAGGCGACATTGCAACAAACATAACAGAAATACAAAATATCATGTTAGAAAACTATGAGCAGCAACCTACCAACAAACAAGAAAACCTAGTTGAGACAAACAAACTTCTGGACACATGTAAATTACCTAGGCTGAACCAGGAAGAAATAAAAAGCTTGAGTAGACAAATAACAAGTAACGAGTTGGAATCAGTAATAAATATTCTCCCTATAAAGAAAAGCCCCGATCTCAATGGGTTCACTTCTGAATTCTACAAAACTTTTAAAGAAAAGTTAACTCCAATTTTTCTCAAATTATTTCTAAAGATACAGAAAGAAGGAACCTTCCCAAGCTCATTCTGTGAAGCCTCCACCCTCTTGATCCCCAAAGAAGACAAGGACAGAACAAAAAGAGAAAACTACAGACCAATATCCCTGATGAATACAGACACAGACGTCCTCCAAAAGATACTAGCAAATCATATCCAACGCACATTGAAATGATTATATAAAGAGATTATATCAGGCAGGCTTTATCCAAGGGATGTAAGGGTGGTTCAACGTATACGAATCAATAAACGTAATTCATCAAGTAGTTTTTGAAAGCACATGTGCATATGTAGCTCACAAGGTAATTACAAACAAGTCTTATCTAGAAGTAAAACAGGTCTTATCAAGAAATAAAATATATCCAAAGAACTGTCCTTCTCAATAATACCCTTTGTTAGCAGGTGTGAGTTGGCCATATGGAAACAGAATGGACAATTTCTTTCACAAGTCTCATTATATCCTGCCACTTTATATCATCTGGATTTAGATGTGGCACCGCCTTGGTGTGAATCTAGCTTGTTACCAACATGTACAACTTGTCCCTCATTTATCAGGAAGGACACAGGGAATAAGGTAATGCTCATCATGGTAAATATTCATTGAGCAATTTGAATATGAAAACCATGCCGTAAACTGTGAAGTACCTGACCAGGGACAGTCACTCCTGGTCACCGCCTCCATGTCCTCTTGCCTCCTCCAGCTCGCTCTTTTCTGAATGCTGCTTCCACAGAGCTGGAGACAAGGAGTGTGGTCGTTGCCAACTCATTTCTACTAGTTCCCCTTTACTCCTTGTTTATTATGCAGCTTCTTAGTTTCAGAGTTCTTTTTTGACTAAGTCAGCTTCCCTTTTCACAGAAATTCTCCTACCACCTCCTGAGAATAAAGCTTTTCTCCATCTGCTACATAATGAATTGGGAAAGTGTCTGGTACCCCTGGAAGCACAGAAGAGATTAAAGTAGCGCTAGGAGGCAGGGGTGGAGAGAGAGGGCGTCAGGGAAGAAACCGCCAGAGGGAGTGATCTTTAGATGGAGAACCCGAAACATGGGTACATCGGTACATGTGAGTGGAGGAGAGTTTGGCTTAGTTCGTGTGTCTGGGGCAGACGGAGCTGATTAGGAAAGGCAGACACGTTGGATGAGTGGTTCTCCCCTCTGAGTGAGGTTAGGGTGCCCTGATAGAGCGGTTAGCTTTCACTCCAGTAACACCACGTAACAGGTAACTGCACAATTGCGGTGGTGCACGACATAAAACAATGAGCTTTTGTGGTCCCTGCCTCTGAGGTGGCTTCAGAGGGGCCTCCATGAGATACAAATTTAGTAGAAGTAATCATGTTTTTATAAACCCAAGTGCGCAGCCAGTAAGACAGACCTCAGAGGTGGCTTGGTGGAGGAGGAGAACAGCATGGAGTCCCACATACGTGGCTGCGAAGCCTGGTGTCCTGCCTTCCAGATGCAGGGGCCTTAGCAGGGCAGTTAGAAACTTCTACACCTGTAGAATGGAAATAATGATGGCTCACACCTCATAGAATCTTTCTAAAGGTTGTATTGGGATGCTATGTGAAAAAGCTGGGCATAGCACCTAGTTTATGGCACTCGACATGTAGTGACATGAACTAAGATGACACTTAGTTGCTCTTTACAGAACTGGACATTGAGAAGAATACCAATGTCTCAGTCAGTTCAGGCTGCTGTAACAGAATACCATAGATGAGATGGCTTCAGTGGAAGACATTTATTTCTCACAGTTCTGGTGGCTGGAAGTCCAAGATCAGGGTGCCAGTGTGGTTGAGTTTTGGCGAGGACCTTCTTTCTGTTATGTCCTTGTCTGAACTTCTTCAGAATGTTCATACAGAGGGAAAGATCCCATGTCTTCTCTCTCTCTCCTCTTATGTTTTTAAAGTTCAGTTATTTATTTCTTCCATGAGAGAGAACGAGAGAGAGAGAGAGAGAGAGAGAGAGAGAGAGAGCCAATTCTCATGCCATGATCCGCCCCAGCCTTGGCCAGCTAGCAGGCATCTGTGCATGTGCCTAGGGAGCACAGGAGTCCCTGGGTGCGAGACGGGGCCTTCCCATGTGGGTCCCGTGGCAAGACCTCTGAGCCACCATCTGGCGCTGTGTTTATTGATTTGATTTCAGAGTCTCACTGTGCCATGCATGATCCTCCTGCCTCAATTTCCTGAAAAGTCGAAGCCACAATGCCAAGACTTTAAGGTGAGAGCTAGAACTCTCACATGACCTCAGCCTGCCAGACAGCGGCATCCGGCCAGCACACATTGTTATGACCAGCCCCTGCATCTTTTTCTCTTCTTTTTCAAAAGGTGTGCACACTTGCAAGAGAGAGAGAGAGAGAGAGACAGTGAGAAAACTCTCCCTATAGGGGATGGGCATACCCAATCCCTTCTCCTCCCTCTTTCC
>NW_006159558.1:2114253-2115368 GCF_000334495.1 Tupaia belangeri chinensis | reverse complement strand
TTTCAGGATTTGGGGCACATGTGTTTGTAAGCTACTGGGTCCAGGACTTGAACCACACAGTTGACCATGTGGTATCCAGTTGCCTCAACCACCATGCGACAAGCTGCCACCTGCCTTTTTATCATTTTTAGAATGTATCCCATCATGGGGGCCCTTGCCCTTCTGACATAATATAGTCCTAATTACCTCTCAGAGTCCCAACTCCAGATACCAGGCTGTTAGAGATTTGGGTTTCAACATATGAAATTTTTCCTGGTTTGGGGGGCGGGGATGACAAAAACCCTCTGCCTATAGAAACTGAACATTCATATGGTGCGTTAACATTCATAAACTGCTTTCATGTACTCTTTGATCAATATAACAAACTGGACAGCAAGTAGGGATAAAGACATTGGGATTCAGAAATTCCAAACATTCCAGAAGAGCAGCTTCTACCAGTATTGCTCATACACAGAGTCAATCTCTGGTGGAGTGCAATCACACCTCAATTCTCAGACTGAAGTAGAGTCAGGCTTCCAAAGTGCACAGGCCACATCCCTCTTCCAAACGCCTTACAGTGGAGCAGCAAACAACCTGGGCTCACTGGCAGGTCTCCTTGAAAGTGCAAAAAGTATCAGAAGCTCAGAGAAGATAATTTGCGGAGAAGCCCTTTCTACATTGCTACATGTATGTTACTCTTAAACCGTGGGCCTGTTTTGTTGAGTAGAGTCTTAACATACCCATAATATCATAACCTAACAATATAGTTCCTACATGGATTTCAGCTTCCTAGAGTTTGGCCAAGAAAGTTTGAAGATCCATATGGAAAAGAAAGGCAGAGCTTCTTAACAACACACTTCAGCCAACATCTGGAAAAGGCAGTTTTTCTGGTTCCGGGTGTCCTTGTTTGATTTAGCCCCATCAAGGGTTCACCATCGTGATTTTGCATCCTGCCACTTTGATAGCTTGGAATTAGAATCTGGCCAATCAAAGTTTCATTTTTTTAAAACAACTGTTTAAAAGTTTATGCACTTATTTCTTCCAGGAGAGAAATGGAATGAGAGAGAGAGAGAGAGAGAGAGAGAGAGAGAGAGAGAGAGAGAGAGGGGAGGACCGGGCCCCCCACACAGCACCCG
>NW_006159558.1:2104207-2114241 GCF_000334495.1 Tupaia belangeri chinensis | reverse complement strand
AGAGAGAGAGAGAGAGAGAGAGAGAGAGAGAGAGAGAGAGAAGAGACTGGGACTACCAACAGGGCCTTGAAGCCCTTATCCGCCTTCCGCAGCAGCCAGCTCAGGCCGCAGGCACAGGTTCCCAGAGTGCACAGGGAGGCTCCAGGAGCTGCACTCAGGACCTTTCCCACAGGGGTCCCATCCGTTACTGCTGCTCCACCATCAGGCCCAAAGATCCACACTGTAGCAAAGACTAGTTTTCTTTCTTGAATTACTGATGAGGAACAAGTTTGTGTGTGTGTGTGTGTGGGGGAGAGTACATGTGTGCAAGCATGTGTGCTGGGGTGTGGGAGTTAAGAGGCCTGGAGAAGAGATAGGTACTAACTCTTCAGGTACCCTGTACTTGACCTTCTCGGCTGCCTTGTGTTCTAGGGGAACTTTCCTCCATGACTGATGGGAAGGGGACGTCTCTGCCTTCAGAATTCGGACTCTACTCCCTGTGCCTTAATATGTCTCAGGGGCTCACTTTCCTGGGGCTTCCCCCAGTCCTTCCTCAAAGGAAATAGCTGAGCCCTTTTCCACATCTCTGAATTCTGACCTCCCTGCAGGTGAAGGCGTCTGTCACACCTGCCTGTCTCACCTCCCCTATCACCACAGCCAGTGCAGATCTGCTCTTCCTCCTGGTCCTGCCAATTCCTGGCAGAGCCACACAGGATGTCTAACTGCAGAGCTGGGCGAGGTGCGTGCATGTTTGGATAACGGTCATCCCCCCAGCCGACTCATGGCGTGCCGAGTGCTGTCCTGAGACCTTACTCAACATAACTCAGCTCCCAGAACTCTCTTAAGTAGATAATTGCTTGTTAATGACAAGGGAAATATGTTTGCTCCCCCACAATAATTTAAAGGACTTTGACTTTACCGTATGCTTTGGATAAGGGAACAGCAGGGTGACCTTTGGATGTGGTAGGCATAGAGTGAATGTTAAATGACAAAATTACCAGGAGAAGCAAATCTTTTTAATCCATTTCCTGCCCTAAATGTTATTGTATAATTTCTCAAATATAAAGGAAAGCGAGAAAAATAGTGAAGAACTAAATTTTAAATTCAAGAGTTGCTAATATTATACATATGTAATTTATACGGGTACTTCAAGAAGATTATGAAAAATGGAATTATGGAATTAAAGTGTAAGTTTATTTTGATGCCAAAAATGGAAATACATGCATTGTTCATGATACTCATTTTCTTAAACTTTTTGAAAACCTTCACAGACACACACACACACACACACACACACGTTATAAGCACTTTTTTGTAGAATCAGTTGATAAACTGCTACTTTGATAGTTCACCCCTAAGTACTATGAAATGCATTGCCTTAACACCAGAGCAATCTCTCACATAGCCATGGTATTGTTATCACACCTAAGAAAACTAACATTAAAACTTAACATTGATGCATTTTCACTCCACGCTTGTCTGACCAATAAGAAAGCAACAGAAGAAAACATTTTGAATTTGATTTGTTATAATGTAGTATCTCTTTTTTTAAAAATTATTTTTAAATTTAACTTTATTTATTTATTATTATTTTCCAGTTCAGAGAGAGAGGGAAAGCGAGAAAGCAAGCCACCAGGTTCGAGATTGGAATGGAAATTGACCATGTGGGAATCCAGAGCCTTTAACCAGCATGCCACCTGCCGGCCCTGCAATGTACTATTTCATATTTTTCCATATCCCATCTAGTATTCCATTTCACATCTTATAAAGGTTGTAGTCAGCCTTTCTGCCTGCTTTTGAAAACATTTGCCACACTGATGGAGAGGGACGCTTTGTTTTGTTTTGCTATAGGGAGTGTGTACTTGCTGAAGAGAGACGGGGGTTCGGGGGAGTGAGAAATTATTCTCCAGGGGAGATGGCCACACTGCTATCCCTTGTCCTCTTGGGATTTGGGGCATGCACACACATGCATGCACCTGGGTGATTTTCAAGCTGCCGGGCCTGGGACTTGAACTGAACAATCACCTATGTGGGATCCAGCACTTTAGCCTCCGCACTACCTGCTGGCCTGAGACCACTTTTTAATACTTTGAAAATTGTAATTCACTCTTCAATAAGGTAAAAATAGACATGCCCATGGTATAACTATGGAAATTAAGACCAAAAGTTATGAACAAACAGATTAGAACTTTGGATTTTCCCTGAAAAGTCTAGGTCAATTTAGAGCTAATCAATAATTCACAGATGCAGCCTCTAATCACCTCTTAACAAGGTAGTGAATAAGAAACAGGTTCAAAATTTAATGGCTGGTAGGTGGGACTTCAATTTCCATTTTCAAGAGTGTGCACCAGCTAAGGATTCAATTACATTGGTGAGATTATGGCTTTTCTTTTTCCTTTTTTAAAAGAAATTACCATTTTTCCTGACCACAGAAAAATCTTTAAAAAAATAATTTGTAAACTCTGCTTCATATTTATTTCTTTCTCTCAAGTCAACTTGTGTCTCAAGACTTTTCCTCTTGGGCGTAGTTTTCCAACACGATATATTATGTTTCAGGTAGTCAGTTATATGTGATTAAGTTGCCTGAGAACTTTTAGTGTGAATGACAAGGAATTTTTGATTACTATGACAATAATGGTTAATATTGTACCTCTGACAGAGGAAACATTTACTGCACTTCCAGGTTTGAAACTAAGTGTGATCAGCCCTAGCACTTGTGCATAAAGGAACATGTTATGTAATACCAGAGAATATCCAAATTACCAGGACGTATTCGGTAATCGCTTTGCTAACCTTGGAGGAAATATGAGTTTTCACTTTCCAAAAGAGATTGAACTGAAATGGTAGCAAGAACTGATGCAGAATGAGTAATGGTCTCTGCTAAGAAGCTTGTTAACTTGTGAATTTCAAGGAGTAACAATGAATTTTGAGCGTACTTAGGATATCTGATTTTCTTAGACACATCTGTTCCCTGGCTATGGTTTCAAGGCCTGGTTCCTGTGAAATTCAGCAAAGCTGAAACTTGGGACTTTGCTACAAGTTAAACTAAGGCAAGGTCAGTCAGTTAGCCAAAGGGAAGCAAGTATCTTTCAAAGCCTGCTGGAGCCAGCAGGTAGCCTGCTGGTGAAGGTGCCGGATTCCTACATGTCTGACTGCGATTCCAGTCTTGGGCCTAGAGTCTTTTTTTTTTTTTTGGAGAGGTTTTCGCTATAGGGCACGTGCGCTCGCCACACACAGAGAGAGAGACATAGAGACAGAAAGCGAGAAATAACCCCCTAGGGGGGATGGTCACGCCGCAATCCCTTCTCCTCTATTCTCCTCTTGGGATCTTGGGCATGTACGCACACGCGCCCGGCGTGAGTTTTAAGCCACCGGGTCCGGGACATGAACCACAGTCGACTACGTGGGAGTCCAGTGACATAGCCATTACGCTAACTGCTGGTTCCCAAGTCTTGGGCCTAGAGTCTTGAAAATCATGACAGCCATGTGTGTATGTGTGCCCAAAATCCCAGGTGGAGAGTGGAGGAGAAGAGATTGCAATATGGCCATTCCTCCCCCCACGCCCCCAGGGAGGGTAATTTCTCACTTTCCCTCTCCTCACACACGTCCTATGGCAAAAAACCTAAATAAATAAATAAGTAAAAAGCCAGTATAGTACCTCATTTAATATAGAGTTACTTTGGTTCCTTCTTGGAGTTTAGCTTCAGAAGTCCTAACTCCAGGACCTCAGAATATGACGTTTGTTTGGAGAAGCACAGAAGCAATCAGGTTAAAGTAAGTCTCAGGGGCAGGCTTTAATTTTCTGTGACTGGCTTCTTTATGAAAAGGGAAAATTTAAACACAGAGACAAATACACAGAGAACACCATGGGAGACAAAGGCAAAGGTCATGATAACACCTCAACAAACCACAGAAGGCCCCAAATTGTCAGCAAATGACCTGAAGCTGGGGAGAGCATAGAACAGACTCGTGCCCAGCCCTCAGAAGGAACCAACTGTGCGCACACCTTGATCTTGGACTTCAAGCCTCCAGAACTGTGAGACAATACATTCCTGTTGTGGAAGCCACTCGGCTTTACACGTGTTGCTTCCTCAGCTTGCATAAGGTCAAATCCCATTTATCATATGAGAGGTCTTTAAAAGGTTCCTGGAAAATGCACATTATGAAAAAATTATGCCTAGATTTCAAAATTTTTTGCACCAAGATAAACTCATACTTTAATTCCATTTTCCAAGAACATTTTAAAGTACTCTCATGTAAAATATTTTTATATAATGCATCGATATATACTATTTCACTACAGAATATATAAAAAAAGTAGTATAAAATGTATAATATATTAGGTTATCAGAAAAGTCATGACACATTTTTGCATAGAAAAAAATACAGCATGACTTTTCTGACAGCCCAACATGTAAAATATAAGGTGCACTCACACACACCCGTATGTGTACGAATGTCTATGTATCTCCTAGGTTCTGCTTCTTTCATTGAACCCTGACTGATATGCATAGTAATTGCATTCACATGGTACTAAATAACTGAGCTTTCTGCTGTTTCATTTTATTCTTTTCCATTTGTCACTTTATACTGCGCAGCCACTTGCCTCTGGTTGTCCACACAGCATCCTGCACCTGGTCCCTGCTTGCATTCGCTCTGGCGCAGTCCTCACTGCTTTGCCAGTCCGAATACGTTTTGGTGATGTACATAATCTTTGAATGCAAGCTGTGTCTGAAAAAGTAAAAAACCTTTCCGAAATATACAAGAATAGGTTGAAATGTACATTGGACCTGGTGATAGTTATGTTAAGAAAAAGTCTTGCTTCTTTCTCTTCATTCCCTGAAGGACTCTGGACCCAACTCCTCAGGCTAAGATGTCTTGGTCTGGGCAGACTACCATAACGAAGTGTCATAGACGGGATGGCTTCCATAGCAGGTTTTAAAAAACTGATTATTCTTATCATTTTGAAGACATAGTCCAAATTCAAGGTGCCAGCATTATCAGCTTCTGGAAGTGCTCTCTCCTGGCTTGTAGATGGCCACCTTCTTACTGTGTCCTCACACGGTGAAGAGAGTTCTGGTCCCTTCCTCTTATGAGGTACAAAATCCATTATGGCGGCCCCATCCTCACACTATCATCTAAAACTAATTAGCTCCTGAAGGTTCTCCTTCAAATACTATCACATTAGGGGTTAGGCATCAGCATATGAATTGGTAAGCCAGGGGTGTGGTGGGGACACACACACATTCGGTCCATAATGCAAGAAACAAATCTGACTAACTTATTAAAACTTCTGCTGAAGGATTTACTTCTACTTGTTTACTTGTGGTTGAGGACATTTGAAATCTGGCAGTTGAAATGTAAACTCCTCCCACTAGACATGTGTTTGGAGGAGTAACTTGGAGAAGACGGTCTATATCTCTTCTACGGTTCCAAAGAGTGAGGTGAGCCTCCCCTCTGTCTGTAGTGTTTGGTCACGCATCATGTGCAAACTATGGAGCTTCCTCACCAAGGAGGAGGCCGCCGCAGCCAGGGACACTGGAAAGGAACAAGTCAATGTCTCAGAGTACAACATGGCCTCCCTTGACAAATGACAGCCATCTTTTCTGCTAGTAGAGGTGTCCTCGAAGAGAAATATCCTCATACAACCCAGAATACTATATACTTAATCATAGACACAGAGAGGTTCCTCAACACACTGAGAATCTAACCAAGGAGGTGGACTTGGTCCTTTTTTACCCCAAATGTAGAAAAGGCAGCTAAGTATTGAACTCACCTGGGATGCGTATGGCAATGGCTGCCTGGTTCCTGCTGGAACTCATCACACAAAACCCTCTGGCCATAGTTGGATGAGTCAGGTATGGACATCTGACCCAACTAAATTCTTTTTCCTGGAAACTTGGACTTTCACCAAGAGAAACTCAATCTGTGTTGGCATGGTGAGTGGAAACATGTCAATATGGTATAGCAGAATTACTGTGCTATCCAGTTCAACTGGCTTAGGAAAGAATTTATTGGCTCCAAAGACCCCAAAGATAAGGCTGAGTAGGGTTTAGTCCAATCCAGGGACCTAAATACTATGTCGGGACCCAGATTTTGTCTTGATTCTGTTGCCTCTGGCTTGGTTTAACCTCAAATTATAGAGTCAAGAAAGCTGAAGAAGCTTCAGTTCCTTCAGTTCTTATTTCTCTATTTATTTAATTTGCCAGAGGGCACAGATGTTTGCTGGAGAGAGAGAGAAAGAGAGAGAAAGAGAGAGAGAAAGAGAGAGAGAGAGAGAGAGAGGAGAGAGAGAGCCTCCCCCATGGGATATGTCATGCCTCTATTCCTTCTCCTCCATCACTCCTTCCTTCTAGGATTTTGGGCACACATGCCCAGTTTCTTTTGATTTTCTAAGGCCTGCTTCTATTTCTTTCTAGGCTTGATATAAACCTTTATTTAATTTTATTTATTCACTAATTTATTTTAATTTGACCAGAGAGAGAGAGAAAGTGAGAAAGCAAGTTGTTAGGTCCAGGACTCGACCCATGGTTGGTCATGTAGTAGCGTCCAGTGTCTCAACCACCATGCCACCTGCGGGCCCTGTAAACCTTTTCTTAAGGTCAACTAAACTCTGTGGCTTGATAGTGTGTTCTTTTTTTCCTACTTTCTTTCCTCCATCCATTCCTCTCTGCTTTTCCTTTCCCCTCAAGGTAGCTCGAGTTGGTTTACACTGCATGCAGCCAATAACATTAACTGATCTGAGGGCCCTATCAGAGTTTTTCCATAAGTCTGATGGGAAAACAAATGGAATGTTTCCCAGGCCCAGGGACAGTCTACCTGCTTTGGAAAGAAAAACAACCAAATCGTGTGCTGCCGCTTGAGGCAGGCTGCTGGGCAGGTGTTGTTTTTCCCACTGGTGTTCTTCGCTTGCCCCACAGGCACCTACAGGGCCACCAGTCTCCACTGATGCATTATGGGTAAGCTGACTCCATCAGTTTCCATCAGCCAATCTGAGCACAGTGATCGGATTTCTGATAGTCACAAGGCACAAATCCTGCCCATCACACCACAGATTTAACTCCCAAGTGTTTGTTGAAATTATCATGGAAGTATTTCTTTTCCTGTTGGTCATAAGGTTGGAATTGTAAGCACGTGAGTCCTGAGTGGCTTTAATACCAGTGAAGCAGAGCTGAGACATCCAGAGAGGGGAGAGCCATCCCAGTGAAATCACGTTTGTCCTAGATCAAGCTGTACTGGAAGCAAAAGCTCCCTCTGGATTCTTGAGTTTTGTGAGAAAATAAGTCCCTGTTCCTTTTCTTTGCTTTTTTAGAGAGATTTTTGCTATAGAGCACGTGTGCTTTCCAGAGAGATAGCAAGAGACAGGAGAGATGGCCATGCCACAGTCCCTTTTCTGTCATTCTCCTCTCGAGATCTCGGGTATGCAGACACAGGTGCCTGGCATGAATTTCAAGCCTCTGGGTCCAGAACTCAAACCGCGGTTGCCCAAGTGGGAGTTCAGCGATGTAACCATTACGCCATCATGCTGGTCCATTCTCCTTTCCTTTTCTTGAGTTGATTTGAGCTAGGGTTTTTTGTCACTTGCAGCAGGAAGAATCATAACTAATACAGCTATGGGAAGCTGGGTTTGAGGAAAGTTGCCATGTAATCTGTAAGATGGAGAGGCTAAGTTACCGAAAGAGACAGATTCTAAAACTCCAGTAAGCATGCTTTCTCCTTTCTTTGAAATCACAACATACTTTGCTTCTACAATTGACACGGCATATATCACATATTGCTTTGAATTGCAATTACAGTTCTCATAGGGGAGGTAAGAATTTCACAACCATGAACCCCCGGCGTGCAGAAATGTAACTTTCTTTATTGTTTTCTAATCAAGCTTAGTTTGACTCACAAACTTTCGTTTCTACTAATGGTGGAGAACTTAATCTTGCCGATGCCAGGCAGTTTCATCAGTTCTGGTTTAAACTCAGCATCATTTGGGGGGGATACTCAGTGCAGAGTTCTAAATCCCTCTGTTCCTGGCCTTCCCCCAGGAGTGATCTATGCTCCAGTAAACGTGGCGCCACGGTTTGCACTGCTTCCCTCACTTACGGGCTAAGAGGGTGAAACTTGATTCCGATGGCGGTGTTGTAAGGTAGGGCCTTTGAGTGGAGATTATGATTAAGGTCATTAGGGTGAGGCCTCTAAGACTGAGTCCTGGTGGGTTTCTAAGGAGGCCAGAACAGAGAGACAGGGTCAGACACTCTGTCCTGCTCTTGATCTCGTGCTAGGAAGCTTCAGTCTGCAAGAACCTCAGCAGGTGTGGCCCCTGGCCCTTGGACCTCCAAACCACGAGTTGAATAATACGCTTGCACTTTTATGAGTCACTTGTTTCAGATATTTTCCATTATTAGCAAGCAAACAGACAAGAACATATGGCAAGGAGGCAAAACGCGTGGTCTAAGAACTGACTTTGACCACAGTGAGCACCAGGCTGTGGTTGATCCAGAGGAACTGGGCAGCCATCCCTGGGGGCTCTGTCCCTGCCCAGCTCTCAGCTCAGCTTCTACAGACTCAGCTAGCCTGGTGCTAGTGCCAGCCTGGGCTGCCCACACGGTCCCTGGTCTCACAGCACAGTCACGCCCTACCACTCAGGCCAGCTCTCCACCGCCAGCTCCTCATGTGCACTGCTGGGTTTCCCGCAGGAGTGAGGGAGACTGGGAGAGAGGTCACCTCAGCGGCCTGTCTGTCCAAACCACTCTGCTCCCATTTCTGCATTGCAAGACCCTCCTGTGATGGTTGCTTTTATGCATTAGCTTGATTAGGCCAAAGGATGCCCAGACGTCTCATTAAACATTATTTTTGGTGCGTCAGTGAGTCTTAAAGGAGGATTAGTATTTGAAATAAAACACTGAGTAAAGCAGATGTCCCCACCCCTTGCTTCCTAGTGTGTGTGTGTGTGTGTGTGTGTGTGTGGCATCGACCAATCCTTTGAGGGCCTGAATAGTACAAGGAGTCTTCAGAAAGTTTATAGAAAGTGCATACTATGAAAAAAAACTGCATGGATTTCAAAATTTTTTGCACCAAAATAAACTTATACTTTTATTTTTCTATAAAATTTTTGAAGTCCCCTCATATAAAAAGATAGAGGAAGGGAGGATTCTCTTTTGTTCTCTCTCTCTCTCTCTCTCTCTCTCTCTCTCCGTTTCTCCCTCTTTCTGACTTCCTGAGCTGGGACATTGACCTTGTCATCAGCACTCCTGGTTTTCTGCCTTCAGACCTGGGCTGGATGTACACCACTGGCTCTCAGGCTGCCGGCTTGCAGGTGGTAGATGGTGGGCTTTCTCTGCCTCTGTAATCAGGAGCCAATACCTTATAATGACTCTATCTGTCGTCTGTCTATCACCTATCCATCCATCCACCTATCTCTCTACCATCGACATGTATGCACACAACACCCCCTGCTGGCTCTGTTTCTCTGGAGGGACCCTGACTAATGCACCATCACACATGGCCCAGGTCCTTGGACTCCCCAAACCAGAGGGGTGCAGCCCCCACCCCGTTGCTTCCTTTCCTCCTGTGAACTCTGCAGTCTGCCGGGAAGGACTCTTGTCCTCACCGTGTAAACCCTTTGCTCTGGGTCCCCTAGGGCTGGCCTTTGATATTACTAGAATACAACAAAAACCCTCTCTCGCCTGTCCGGACCTCAATGGAAAGTCATGGTTTCCAGCCTCCCCACAGACCTCAGATGGAGGCGGTGGCCTCTGCAGGCTGTCTCTGCGGCAGCTCCGCCCTCTGGCCATGAACCTCAGCTCAGAGGGTTGTTTCAGTGGAGGGAGAGCTGTGGCCAAAAAGGAAGCCAAAAGCAACACTTCTGGGAAGGAAAGCCACTTTGGTACCATCTCATGTCTTGACCTGGCTCGGGAACACCCGTCTGTGCTTCCAGCCACACAGCGCCCGGGTCTTCCTCCTCACGTGGCTACTGCCCTCCTGGCTGTTGACAGCCCAGACAGGCCAGATCCCACCTACTCTCCCGAGAGGCCCAACAGGCAGGGGGGGCCTTCCCCCTGGAA
>NW_006159558.1:2101128-2104165 GCF_000334495.1 Tupaia belangeri chinensis | reverse complement strand
TCCTTCCAGCCACACAGCGCCCGGGTCTTCCTCCTCACGTGGCTACTGCCCTCCTGGCTGTTTGACAGCCCAGACAGGCCAGATCCCACCTACTCTCCCGAGAGGCCCAACAGGCAGGAGGGACTTTCCCCGTGAATGTCCTTTCTCTTTAGGCTGCTCGGCCCCTGGTGAGCATTGTTCTTTCAGCCTCTGAGAGTTGGCCTTGGTATTTTATATGAGCAGCTTTCTCATCAAGGAACCAACACTGAGTTGTCTGCAGTGCTCCTGCTTAGGGCGTGGGGAACCCTGTAGGACAACTGAGTCATGTGGCATGGAGGTTGTGCCCCAGCCTGGGTGGGGAGCACACCCATGTCAAGGACAACCTGCTAGCTGGGGTGGGGCCCAGCTCTGGGCTACACTTCCTGGGCTGAGCTCTCCAGGGAGCCAGGCGGGGTGCTGTCCAGCTGCTGCATCCTCATGGCTTCTCTGGCCTTCTCCTGCTTCCCCACCCCTTCTCCTGAATGTAGTTCTTGGTCTCCCACAGGCTCCCAACTTCCTGACTCAGGAACGGCATCTGAGAAGCTGAGCCGAGACCCTGGACAGTGACGCCGAGGGCAAAGCCTGGGGTCTCGGAGGCTCTAGGTGTCCCCTGGTGCTCAGCCTTTCACGGACATGAGAATCACCTGGGGTGCTCATTAGCCACATCGCTGAGCCTAACTCAGAAAGTGGGCTCAGTTTATCTGGGGTGGAGCCCAGAACTGCATTTCTAACAAGCTCCAGGGCTGCCGTAGCTGCTGATCTGAGCACTCCACTTCCAGACTCTAGGGCCTTAACTGTGGTCGGATCTGGGCAGACCTCAGGGACTGAGAAGACAGGCATGTCAGGAAAGAGCTGAATTCACAGTTGTCCCTCAGTATCCACAGGCGGTGGGGGGACTGGTTCCAGGACCCCTGAGGTCCCTTTTACATGTAAAACATTATAGCATGTCGCCTAAGTATGTTCTTCCACATGCTTTAAACCATCTCTAACTTAATTTTAAAACCTAATACAATGTAAATGCTCTGTAAAGAGTTGGTATACTATATATTTAAATTGCATGTTTTTTGTGTTATTGTTTTGATATTTTTCAAAAAGAATTATTTTATTTAACTTTATTTATTTATTTTAATTTGACGGGAGAGGGACAGAGTTTGAGAGAGAGAGAGAGAGAGAAAGTAAGAAAGCAAGCTGCCAAGGTTCGGGACTTTAACCACAATCAGCCATGTGGGAGTCCAGAGCCCTTAACCACCATGCCACCTGCTGGCCCCTGTTTTGCTATTTTTAAAAAGGATTTTTGCCACAGGGTGCATGCACTCACTAAAGAAGGACAGACATACAGAGAAAGAGGGAAAGTGAGAAGTCCCCCTTAGGGTGCATGGCCACAATTCCATCTCCTTCATTCTCCTCCTGCAAATTTGGGTATGGACACACCTGCGCCCTGTGTGTTTTTTAATCCGCCTGACTGGAACTTGAACCACACAGTTGGCCATGTGAGATCCAGGGGCCTTAACCACCAGGCCATGGCTGGCCCTGTTTTGTTATTTATTTATTATTATTATTTTAAAAATATTTATTTTTAAAATTAAAAAAAATTATTTAATTTAACTTTCATATTTTTTGCCATAGGGCATGCACATTCGCCTGAGAGAGACAGTCAGAGACAGTGAGAGGGAGAGTGAGAAACCACCCTCCAGGGAGGATGGCCACACTGCAATCCCTTCTCTTCCATTCTCCTCCTCAGATTGTGGGCGCACATGCCCAGTGTGATTTTCAAGCTACTGGGTAGTTGGCCACGTGGGAGCCCAGAGCTGTAACCTCTACGCCATTTACTGGCCCCCCAAAATATTTGTTTTTAATGATGGAGTATGTGCTCACCCAGGAGAGAGACAGAAATACGTTCAATGGGCTCTTATAATGCCACCATCTCCTTTCCCCAGCCCTCCAGCTCTTTAGGATCCTGGGAGCCCCTGAGCACCGAGGGTGTTTTCAGGACCCCCCAGGGATCTGAACCGAGGTCAGCCGTAGGGGTTCCAGCCTTGCAGGGCACTTGCATTATCCCGCTGAGCCACAGTGCTGGGCCTCCGCTTTCTTTTTTTTTTCCCCTTCGTATTTCTATCAGCAGTTGGTTGACTGCAGAGGTGGAGCATGCAGGCACCGAGCAGACTGAAGTCATTAGCATGCAGGACTTTCTGAGACTGAGCAGTGTGAGGCGACGGGGCGCTGTGCCGGGGTCGGTAGGAGATAAAAAAGCGAATCTGCTGTTTTCAAAGGCTGATTCCCTCTCCCCTGCTCCGTTTCGGCGTCACAGCCCTTGCTCGCTCGCAGTTTGGGGACCTTGCTGTCCTGCCCAGCCAAGCCCCCCGCTGCTGTTTCATCTCACTCTTCTCAGGGTCTAGTGACACAGGAAGTCCGGCATCTTCTGTGCTCTGCAGTTCTATGGCCCAGGGTGAGCGGTTTGTGTTGTAACATCCACCTTCACGGGGAGCGGGCTTCCATTCTCCGACTCTTTGTTCACAAACAATCGGGCCTGAGCCGCTGCCTCTCCGCAGCTCGAGCGTAAGCGCTTCCTGCTGGGTCACCTGCCAGCCGGGGCGGGGTCGTCCTCCTCACTTTCAAAGCGGAGTGTAGAAACTGCAGCGGGCGCGGCGGCCGCAGGTGCACCCCGCGGCTTCTCTACGGGGTTAGCAGGGGCTGCGGTTCCGGGGCTGAGTCACACTGTTCCCGGCGGAGGCTGCTCGGTACGCTTTCTTTAGCCCCCCCTCCCCCGTCCTCCTGTCCTCGGTGGGCCCCTACACCCCAGGTGGGCCCCATGTGAGCGGAGCCCCCTACCGGGCGGTGTAACCGACCCGCGGCAGCAGCTGTGCGGCGACCGCGGCGACCACGGCTCCCTGCTGCCCCCCTCTGGGGACAGTGGTGGCTGCTCTTGCTGAAGGGAGCGCCTGCTGAGAGTTCACGCGCTGGCTGGGGAGCCCTGCCAAGGCGGGGAGGGAGGGGCCGGGCCTCCTGCATGACCGGGGGG
>NW_006159558.1:2084509-2100958 GCF_000334495.1 Tupaia belangeri chinensis | reverse complement strand
GTGTGTGTGGGGTGTGTGTGTGTGTGTGTGTGTGTGTGTGTGCATATGTGTGTGTGTGTGTGTGCGCGTGTGTATGTGTGTGTGTGTGTGCTGTGTTGTGTGTTTAACCTCCTTGGGGGCTGCCGCCTTCCTCTGCGACCCGGCGTTCTGTCCGCCTTCGCGTCCCCGCGGTGTGAGCGTACCCTTGCCTTCTGCCCGCCGCCCCGCGGCCGCTTCTCCAGGACAGAAGCTGAGGTCGACCGTGAGCTCGGGAAGACCGCGCTGACGCCCTCCACACCCGCGATCTCGGGCTGGCTGCTGGGGCCGGTGCCGGCTCAGCGCCTGTGTCCAAGCTTCATAGAGTCCTGCCTTGCCCTCCCAGGGCTGCGCTGGCTCAGGCACCCCCAGCCAGGCCCAAGGGCTCTTCTCCCAGTCTCTCCTGCAGCGGGGAGTGTCCTTCCTATTTTATTATTATTATTATTATTACATTCTGATGTTGTTTTGACTTTCAGCATCTCTGCGTGTAATAGTTGGCTACCGGTATGAAGCAGAAGCACCTCCATCTTTGAACCTCACCTTACACTCGCTTCCTCCTTTTGCCCAGAGAGAAGAGCGTGACTAAGTCTCGCTGGCTTTGCTAACGAGCCCGAAACCTTTCTGTTTAGATGTGTCTTAGCAATGTAATCACCAGCCACCAGACGCCTGCCCAGAGCGGTGGGGCCATTAATCGAAGGTCTGGAGAGGGCCCTTAGAAACGACTACCCTGCTTGGTTCGGCCTCTGTAACTGCTTTTCCACGGGAGCCCCACTCCCTCTCCTCCTCACCCCTCCTCGGTCTCCACTGCAATCACCACGTGGACTCGGAAATGATTGTGATTTTTGCCTTTATAAACACTCCTCTCCTTTCACACGGGGCTACGGGGTTTTGAGAGGCACGAGTCCCCCGATTGCCACTGGCTTAATAAATGAGACCCCAGTAAGTCTGGCTATGTGTGGTGTCTTAGTTGCTGCTGATCTGACTACAACACGTACTTCCTCCTTTGCAAGGCACTACCTCTCTTTTTAAAAAAGTACTTGAGAGAACTTTGCTTAGCCTCGGCTTCCACCCCTTGTTCTACGCAGTGAGAGAATCTTGCGTGGGCCAGCTGTCTCTCCTTGTTCATGGCATCCTTCACTGAGCGGAAGTCCCGGCGAGCTCCTGCCTTCTGCTCTCATCGTCTCGCGGTAGCCTGTGTGTTCTGCTTGCCCTTGTTGCCCCCAGCCAGGGCTCAGCGTGAGTTCAGAGAAGACAGTGCTAATACACTCCAACAGAGTGATGGAGACGGTTTTCACAGCAGGCCACGTGCCCCTCCATCGGGACCTGTCAATCCACCTTTCACACTCAGCCCTCTCTTCCGTGAGCTTGAGTCCTTTCCCTGGAGCCTCTCAGTCCCTTGTGCACAGCGTCCCCAGGGGCACCATGCACCCTGAACCCTGGGGGCACCTTGACTTACTTCAGTTTGTACAGAAAACATGTCTGCGTGGCATGCCGATCGCCGTCCAGTGGTGTAATCGCCGTCCTGTGGTGTAAACGACAGGAGTGACTCCCTTGGGGCAGCCCCCCGGAGAGAACGTTTCATCGCTGTGCATCTCAGCAGGGCCCGACACACAGCTCATTGTGAGCAAACAGTACAGACAGGGGCCCCCATGTCTGCATTCCCAGGCCGAGGTCAGCCTTTTTCTTCAGGGGGGTCCGTTTTTGGGACTCCGGATGGCCCTCACTGATGCTCTGAGGAAGGAGAATTAAGGGGATGAACTTGATCTCCTACGTCGACGGGGAGGCTTCCATGGCACAGGCTGTCAGGGTCGTGGGCACAGTACTGGGGCTGGCACTGCCCCAAGCCTAGTTCTCAGCCTGGACAGTCTCTGAGGCTGGGCATCAGCAGGCTCTGTCTGCCGTGGCCCAGACGGTTCATACTTTAGGTTTTGCTGGCCACACAGCCTCATCACAGCTTCTCTGAGCCACCAGGCCATGGGCGCCGTGTGAGCAAACGGGTGTGCTGGGCCGTGCTGCACCAGCAACGCTTATTCACAAGAGGAAAGCCGACTGGGTCTGCGGTCACTGTCTGCGGGGATCTGGCCCGTGCTGGACCCAGGAGCTGGGACTGCCACAGAACTCCGTGTGAAAGAACTCAGTGCTTCAGTCGGTGGTTTGGACGGGCTTGAACAGGGTTAAAAATGACAAAACCTCAATACAGTAGGCCTCTGATCATGTTTATGATGCAATGATTACATCTAATCTATAATAGAGTGCCCAGGGCGAGGCTTCAAATGGGACAGGATGGGCAGCTCCCCAGATGGGAATAGTTTTTATTTAAACTTGCCCTGACCCATAGCCCTGGGGCGGGCTCTCCTGTCACCAACTCAGACAAGATTTTTATAACTCTGAGCTGGGCCTGGTTAGTCAGAGAATAGAGAGCAAATCAATATCACCTGCTGGGCCCTAAATCAACACCGCGGAAACGAGCCGGGAGGATGCACTGGAGCCAGGGCCGGCAAACCGCAGCATGGTCACATGCAGGGCACAGCCTGCCTTTCCACGGAACGTTGTCTGGACCCCAGCCACAGCCACGGGTGTCCACCCTGCTTCAGCTGCTCTGCACGCTCAGCAGGGCTGAGTAGCTGCAGCAGACACAGTGTGGCCCACGGGGCCTGAATTCTGTGCTGTCTGGTCCTCGCTGACCCCTGTGTTGGAGCCCCAGAGGGAAAGGGTCTCGGTGAGATCTGTCATCTCCGCGTCTGATGTAGCGTGGTGCAGTTTGCTTTAGCTACGGCTGTAAGCCTTGACAGGCAGCGCCGTGTTCTGGTGCTCAGGCCCTCTTGCACTTAGCCCTGGGCCTGTCGGGGATTCCCACCATCCACGCTTCTCGCTTTGGTGTCTCTGCCACGTGGCTGTCATTGGGTCTGGCCCTCCAGTCATCTGGAGTTAGGGGGACTCCCACCTTCTTGTACCCAGTGGGTGTTGGTGGAAGGAGGGTACCTGTGTCAAGATTCTATTCAGATGCGAACCACAGAAGATCCAAATGGCAAAGACAAGCAAGATGAAGGATTTCTAGAAAAAAAATCTCACAGTGGCGAGGTAATTCCAGTTGTCACAAACTCAGGCTCGTTCAATTTTCTCCCTCTTTTCCCTCCCCTTAGCACATGACTTCCCTTCGCAAGTTGGCCTCATAGTAGCTAGACAGTCACGGGATCGATGAGTACCTTTATCAGGCAGCGGAAAGGAGGAGGGGACAAGGACGAAGGAGGGTGCATTGATTAGCCACATCAGTTCTATTTACAGAGCCTGCTCCAAGGTTTCACAGCAGCTTCTGCTTATATTTTGTAATGGATAAATTGTATTCTTCCCCCCCACCACCAAAACAAACAAACAAACAAACAAACAAAACAGATACCATAGCCTTCCCTTATCTGCAAAGGATATGTTCTAGGCCCCTTGTCAGCACCGATGCCTGGAACTGTGGGTAGTACTGAAGCCTATACCCACTGCATTTTTCCTGTGCATACACAGCATTGGCAGAGTTCAAGCTGCTGCAGCAAAACTAGCATAAATTTGTTTTTCTTTCTTCACGGTTCCACAGATAGAAATTTGTTCTTACTGTATATTTTGACAACTTCAGCGTACAATATTTTTCTTTTCTGACTTTCTTTTCCTTCTGTCCAGCATCACTGCATTGTGCTTTGGGGCTGCCGTTAAATAAACTAAGAGTTACTGGAACACAAGCACGATGATCCTGCAACCTGATCTGGTAACAAGATGGTTCCTAAGTGACTAGTGGAGTGAATACGGTGTGGAGACACTGGACAAAGAGGTGATTCATGTCCCGGTGGGACAGCGCAGGCTGGCACGATTTTTCACTGTGCCACTCAGAACAGCAAGCTATTGAAGACTCGTGGATTATTTATTTCTGGGAATTTGCTACTTAATATTTTTGGGTAATGGTTGACCATGGATAACAAGTCATGGAAAATAAAACTACAAACGAAGAGGGACAACCCCAGAACCTCAGAATGCAATCTCATTTGGCGGTAGGTTCATTGCAGGTGTAACTGGTTAGGATGAGGTCATGCAGGTGTGATCCTGTGTAATTGGTGTCTCTGTGAGAAGACAGCCACGTGAAGACAGATGCACAGGAGGAACCCCATGGGATGATGGAGAACACGGTGAGCGCCGTGTGATGATGGAGGCCGAGTCTGAGTGACACAGGGGCATCTCTGCGTTTTCCATGTTGAGCCAGGAGCATGAGTGTTCCAGTGAATCCAAGCACCCTGGGGCATCCCTGGCTCTGTAGACTTCCATTAGTCAGTCTCACTCAGCTCTTAGTCTATCAGGGTATCAACTGCTGCTTTCGTTCAAACAACTATGCCTTGAATTTCTAAAGAGGACAAAAACTGGCATTTACTTAGAAGAACTATTTCAGAGACATCTGCTTAAATGACAGAGAAATGCCACTCAAGAGCCTGAATTTCCTATCAATAGGTTGATGTTATCACATTTCACTGGCCCTTTTTTTTTTTTTTTTTTTTTTTTTTTTTTGAGAGGTTTATTGCTATAGGGCACGTGCGCTCACCAGAAAGACAGAGAGACAGAGAGACAGAAAGAGAGAAATCACCCCCTAGGGGGGATGACCACACCACAATCCCTTCTCCTCCATTCTCTGGATCTTGGGCACACACACGCGCCCAGCGTGAGTTTAAGCCACCCGGTCCAGGACTCAAACCACAGTCAGCTACATGGTAGTCCAGTGACATAGCCATTACGCTAACTGCTGATCCTGTCACTGGCCCTTTCAATCAAGGTTAACTGCAGAAGGGCTCTGGCCATGAAGGCAGTGGGAGACGCCATCTACAAACCAGGTTATGGGACTGCACCAGGCATCGAATCCTTTGTGTTTTGATATTGGGCTTTTCAGCCCCCAGAACTGTGAGAAATAAATTTCTGTTGATTATAAACCACCCAAGACTAATTATTATGGTTTTGGTATTTTGTTATAGCAACTCAGATGGACTGAGATGTGATAAATACCCCTGACTAGCAATCCTTAAAGTTTAGGGAGTAAGAATGTTTATTCTCATTAAGAAATCCATAAACGTG
The DNA here is from genome assembly GCF_000334495.1 of Tupaia belangeri chinensis. Taxonomy (NCBI): domain Eukaryota; kingdom Metazoa; phylum Chordata; class Mammalia; order Scandentia; family Tupaiidae; genus Tupaia; species Tupaia belangeri. The sequence continues at coordinate 2,095,846 of NW_006159558.1, read as the reverse complement.
CCCCACACTAATAGATTAGTGCCCAGCTACTTGGAATCTCGCCCTCGTACAGTTCTGGAGGTTGGAAAGTCCAAGATAAAGGGTCTAGGCATCTGATGTCTGGTGTGGGCCTGAGTCCTGGTTCACAGACAGCATCTTCTCACTGTGTCCCATGTCCTTCACATGGGGAAAGGGCTGACATCTCTTTTAGGCCTCTTTCAAAAGAGCATTCATCCTATTTGTGAGGGCTCCTAATTACCTCCCAAGGACTTTTCTTTTACTACATCACCTTGGGGCTGACGTCAGCATGTGAATGGATGAGGGCATGAGCATTTAGGTCTTAGTATTATGGCTGCTTTTCCTCAGAATGCATTAGGCCAGGTGACAGATGTCAGTCTGGCAGAACTCTGGATTTTCAAAGCTACACTATTCTCCCACTTTTCTAGGTTCTTGCAAACTGCCTTGATACTGATTCTCCTCCTGAGTTGTCTTAGCCAAGAAGGTAAATTTATGTATGCAGCAAGAATCCAGGCCCTGGAGTAGGCTGGTGATGACCCCTAGGGAGTGAAGAGCCCAGGGCTTCTTAAGGCAGTTCTCTGCAAAACCACCTGGAGTGCTGTTAAAATGCAAACTTCTGGACCTCCTGATGGGGAATGGTGCAGAGACCATTCAAGGAGCCTTGTAAGAAAAAACCCAGACAATTTAATTTAGTGAAGTTTAACTGAGCAAATCTTAACATGATTCGAATTGTGTAGTTTCCTGGACCAACTTCCGAGCAACTCTGGGTAACTCACGGTCAATTTAGTATTTTAAGTTCTGGAAAGGGAAAGTGACATACAAAAATGAAAGTGAAGGAATGAAGTCGAAAACAACTTGGGTTGGTTACGTTCTGAAGTTTGTCTGCATTAACGCGGTTTACCAGGTGGAATACCAGTGACTGAAGTCTAGCTGCTGTGATCGGTTGTAACCTAGCAACCAACCAAAAAGCAGCATTATCTCAGTGAGGTTACAGTTTGTTTATGGAAACCAAAGAGGAGTATAGAGGATATATATATATATGTATATATATATATATCCATATATCCATATATATATATATATAATTTTCTTAATTATTATTTTTTAAATGGTTTTTGTCATAGGGCCTGTGTGCTTGCTGGAGAAAGAGAGAGGGAGACAGAGACAGAGCGGATGAGAGAGGAAGTGAGAAATCACCCCTCATGGGGATGGCCATGCTCCAGTCTCTTCTCTTCCATTCTCTTCCTTTGATCTTGGGTACGCACACACATGCACCCAGCATAATTTTCAAGCACTGGATCTGGGACTCAAACTGTGCATGGCCATGTGGGAACCCATGTGGGAACCCATCGATGTAACCACTATGCCATCTGCTGGTTCTGGCTTTTTTGGTATTTTTTAACAGGAGCATATCGCATATGATTTGGGATTAAAATGTAGTAATTGTGGACTCCGTGACAGGTGCTTTCATGTTATCTCACTAGATTCACAACTACTCTATGTGGGAGGTATTTCTAACTTTGTTTTATAGAATTGGCAATGAAGGATTTTTGGGTCATGAAGTGTCTTAAATCCTACTTGTAAGAGGTAAAATAAGTTTTCAGGTCTATATTTGTCCATTTCCAAAGCCCTCAGTCTTAAGAATAAAATCTATAGGAGAGGAGGGAAAGAAAGCAGAAGCACTTTTGTCTTTCTGGACTAGAAGGAGATTTGGCTCTATGACTAGATGTTAGAGACAGCTTTTTTCAGTTGCTTTTCCACAAGGTCCCTATTGAGAATCTTATCAGTATCAGTTAGTACAGGCTTGGTTAACTGCTGTAACTAACACTCCATCCCCACTCCCACCCTGAACCTAAGTGACTTGAAATAGAAAGATGTATTTCTCACTCATGTTACAAGTCCATTGTGGATCTGGAGGGGAGTCTGCTTAACCTAGTCATTCAGGGATGCGCCAGCACAATTTCGCTGGTCTGGAAATGTACCAGCAGCGGTGAGAGAAAAAGAGTACTCAGGCGCGTCTCGAACTGGCGGCCATGTGCTTGTCCCAGAAGTAACACTCACCACTTCTGTTTGGAACATATTGATGAGAAATACAGTAGTTACGTGGCCCTACCCACGAACATGACAGGGCCAGGAAGCAAATCCTATCTTGTTTTGAGAAGCATGAAGAACTACTTATGACCACCACTGCTTATGACCTCAAGGTCAAGCCATGAAAACATTGATATTTTCTTTGCTGTGAGTACTTTTTAAAAAAAATTCATTTATTTTGTTCATGTTAGTGAGTGCATGCACATGTATGTGTGTGTGTGTGTGTGAGAGAGAGAGAGAGAGAGAGAGCCCTTTTTTTTTCTTTTTTTTTTTGAGAAGTGTTTGCTTTAGGGCACGTGTGCTCACCAGACAGATAGAGAGAGACAGAGAGACAGAAAGCGAGAAATCACCCCCCAGGGGGGATGGCCACGCCACAATCCCTTCTCCTCCATTTTCCTCTTGGGATCTTGGGCACACATGCACACGCGCCTGGCATGAATTTAAGCCACCAGGTCTGGGACTTGAACCACAGTCAACTACATGGGAGTTCAGTGACATAGCCATTATGCTACCTGCTGGTCCCGAGAGAGCCCTTTGATAGGGTCTCATCCCACCATGATCCCTTTCCCTGGTTCTCCAGTTTGTCAGGACCTTGGGTACACGTGCCCCTGCCAAGCTTTCAGGGCCACCTTAGGACCTGAACCTGTGGCTGGCCATGTGCTTTCCAGCATTGCAGTTCATCTCACTCTCAGCCGTGCCCTCCTGCTGAGCTGAATTCTTCTACTGTAACATTCATTTTGATTTTTAATAACATTACCTTAGAACACTATTTTGATCATTGAGTTTTTTTTTTCTTTCTTTTATTTATTTTTTTGGAGAGGTTTTTGCTATAGGGGGCGTGTGCTCGCCAGACAGACAGAGAGAGACAGAGAGACAGAAAGCAAGAAATCACCCCCCAGGGGGGGATGGCCACGCTGCATTCCCTTTTCCTCCATTCTCCTCTTGGGATCTTGGGCAGGCACACACACGCGCCTGGCCTGAGTTTCAAGCCACCAGGTCTGGGACTTGAAGCATGGTCGCCTACATGGGAGTCCAGCGATACAGCCATTACGCTAACTGCTGGTCCCTGATCATTGAGTTTTTGGCACTCCCATAATTTTTTGTTCTTTTCATTGCCAGAGGGCATATGCATCACCAGGAGCGACTGAGAAAGAACCTCCCTCCACTCCTCCTTCTTGTCGGGATTTAGAATGTGCACGGAAGTTCCCCGAGTGTTTTTTTCAAGCCACTACGGCTGGGATCTAAGTGTAGTTGGCCATATGGGATCCAGCTCCCTTAACCACCAAGCTACAGGGCCAGCCCAGCACTCCCAGACATCGTGCACCCAGATCTCATCCTTCCTACAGAGGACTCAACAAGTACTAGAGTTCTGCTCGAAATGTCTTTTTCATGTCAGAGCCCCATAGAAAAGCAATACTTACTCAGAGGCAAGGATACTGTTGACATCTACATAAATATCGCTGGAGAAAGAAAATAGCACGCTCCACCAGAAAAGAGAAGACAGCAAAGTCCGTCTGAGACTGCGATTCCTGAGGTGCAAACTGCCCAGTGTCTTTGTATGTTCAGCACATCCTATAGGAAACCTTTTGTGTTCAATTTCCCCAGTGACCTTCCCAGTACATTAAGAAGACAATTAAAACCTTCATCCCAGGACTGCGGTTTTCAGTGATTGGGCTGAGGTTAATCAGTGTGAATTGAACGAAACAGCTTGTTCAGGGAAAATCAATGGGAACCTTGATGGGCACAGATGGAAATTTGGGCCGCCAGGCTTTCCTGCCTTCCGTTCCTTGGGAACACTGTTGTGTGAGATATTTTTAAAGTACTACTGGAATCCCATGGACGCTTCTGTTAGACACGAAGGAAATTGATTTCAGTAAAGACCTCGGATAGTTTCCATTTATTGAGCTGTAAACATATAGCAATTTGACTTATTCTGATATGTGCTATGATGTTTCTTTTAAGCAGTATCTCCAAAATGTTGTACTTATGTGGATTTCATGTGGGTGCGGATCTATAAAATTGACTTAGATTTTCTCTCAGCAGTAGAATTGATCTCCCCCCATCTTTTTTTTTTTTTTTTTTTGGCTATGTACCTTATAAAAGCTGCTCTCTGTAAACTTGCCTGATAAAGTAGAAAAGAGAACTTCCTCGAAGACCACAATCATTTGCTAAATGTGTTTCTACTTTGCACATTGGCGAAATCTACACCTGCATGAGGAGCAGTGTGAGAATCTTCTTATTCGTGACCGTGCGTTAATCTTCAGTATTTTACACGCTTGGCAAACACCGACCTCTCCAGAACATCCCCACAATGAATGCCATCCCGACACAGAAAAAGCAAGAGCCTGAGTTTCTGGGAAGTGCTTTCTCTTTTTCTTTCTTTTTAAAATTTTTGCCAGATGGTGTGTATGCTCGCTGGAGAGAGACACAGAGAAAGAAAAAGAGAGAGAGGACAGAGAAAGCATCCCATCCCCATGGGGAACAGTCATGCCACAATCCCTTCTCCCGTCTCTCCCTCCTTTCGAGATATTGGGCGAGCATGTACATGTACCTAGCATGTTTCTCAAGCTTGGAGGGCTGGTGTCTTACGATTCTGCTTATTGTTACAGAGCTATTTGTTTCCCCAACTCCACTCCTTAAAAACAACACAAAACAAGTTCTTCCGAGCAGCGTTTTCTATTCAGTGAATAACCACACACACACACACACACACACACACACACACACGATGATAAATCATAAACTTTTCATCTGAGACAGTTATTTTATCTTCTTGGTGCTGGCCCTTGGAGGGCAGGAGGTGGGATCAGATAGCCGTCCTTTGCTCTCTGGAGTCCCTGCACTTCTGCCGCATCCCAACTCTGATCGAATATGGCTGGAATCTGGCCACGGGCTTGATTAATGCTTTCCCTCACTGGAGTCCATGTGCCCCAGGCTCAATAAACCATAAAAAGTAGATGCCCTGACAGTCTGACAGCCTTTGCTCCAGAGATATAAAGCCAGCGGGAAAACTCCCAGCAGGGTGAGTCTCTTTTCATTCAGGTAATTCGGAAGAGTAGTCATCAGAATTAGTGACCCCTTTCGGCAGAAGGTGGGTAGAAACTTCAGCCATTTATAAAATTCTTCTGGGTTAAAATAATAATTGCCCCAAACTTTTCCCTCCTTCTCTCCATCTGTCTGACCCCCCTTTTTTCCTTCCTCCCTCCCTCCTTTCCCCCCTTTCCCTCCTTTCTCTCTCCCTTTCTACTGCTCTACCTTGAAACTGATTATAGCTTTATATTCTTAGAAGGTTCAGTGTGGATTTAGAAGCGAACTCATATAAATCTCCATGTATTATGTAGGATTTCTATTATAGCCACTATCTACATCTACATATCAACAATTGGCAGTGTGGCCCTGTAAAATCTTCTGTAAAAGCCATCTATCTGCATTGCTCGGCTACACCGGGGCATGAGTGTTCTAGGCTCACACTTTCCGGAGAGAGCAAAAGTACCGGCCCTTCATGAGCTGACTCTGGGCAACTTTAATCCTGTGAATCTCAGTGTTCTCAGTGGCAAATGGTGAGTATTATGACCCCCACGTTGGGTAACAGAAAGGAAAGAGACAACGGTCTCACATGGACACCCACACAGTAAGAGCCTGCTGAAGACTAGACAGTGCTGTTGTCACTGCTGGACAGACTTGGATGGACAGGACGTCAGGGCTGGACACGGGAAAACAGAGAAAGAAAGGACAAGCAGCACAAATGGTGGGCACGGAAAAGCAAGTGGGTTTGTCACCTCGGAAGACTTCTGTGGCTGGGGACTGTCCTGTCCTGGCTTCAGAACTGAAAGCCCTGCATCAGGGAGGCCTCTTAGTCCCAAACCAGTCAGCTGTCCCCTGTACTCCAGATTAGGGCCCTTCCCTAGAGCTGACCGCAGCTATTTGTTTTTTGTTTTATTTTTTGTATCTTCTGAAAAGTTTTTTTTCCTTCATATTTAACAGCTTTTAAACACAGATGGAAAATGCTGTACATGCTGTTCTATACATGAACCTTTAGTTATTTTCTTTTGGCATTCTTTCCTTATTGGCACATTCCATTTTATTTTCTTTTATTTTAACGGTTGTGTGGTAGTCTATTGAATGAATGTACCGTGATTTAGGTAAATATTCTTTTTTAGAAATACAAACTTTAGATTACTTTCAGGATTTTCTTTGCCATGACAATGTAAATGATATCCCAGTATGTGTTTTTCTTCCTTCCTTCCTTCCTTTCTCTTTCTTTCTTTATTTTTGGAGAGGTTTTTGCTATGGGGTACGTGCGCATGCCAGAAAGTCAGAGAGCAACAGAGAGACAGAAAGTGAGAAATCATCCACCCCCAGGGGGGATGGCCATGTTGCAATCCCATCTCCTCTCGGGATCCTGGGCACACACGCACACATGCCCGGCATGAGTTTAAGCCATCAGGTTCAGGACTCGAACTGCGGTTTGAGCTATGTCTACTCAATCGACCCAGCACCATTTATCAAAAGGATAAATCTTTTCCACACCACTCTGTAGTGGCACCTTTGTCATAAACCAAGTGAATGCAGATCTGGGGAGTCTATCTCTGGGCTCTATTTTGTTTCATGTAATTTGATTTAGTGAAAGAAAGAATTGCAACTTTTATTGCATCTGTTTTCCTTGTAACAAATTCATATCATTAGGATAAGTTTGTTTGGATCAGAGTATACCTAAAGAGTATTTGGAGTACTTGGTTCCACTTACTAAGATGAAGTGCTTAAGTTAATGCTAATTAGGTCTATTCTTCTTTCAGGTCTTTGGAAGAAATAAGTCAGTCATAGCTTTGGGGAGGAGTGTCAAGGGACGGGCTCTGCTGGACAGAACGGAGGGGTGGGCCTGTTGATGTCAGGACCCTCCAGCGAGGTCAGCTTTTGCTATAGCATTCCTCTTCCTGTGATTTTCCAGCCTATTTCTCCTTGGCTCAAGAGAACAACATTTCTCCAAGCTGCCTTCAAACCCATCTGCTCACTTCTGCCCTGGTTTGTTCCGGGCGCCTCTCCTGGGGTGGCCTTTCCCCTGCTTTTGGTCCACATGAAGTTGATCCCCCATTCTGATATCTTCTGGAAAGCCTGTCCTAATCATGTCCGCCCACACTGATCTTTCTCTTTTCTGAACCCTACAGCTACTATTATTTCTGAATCACTTCTTCTGCCTTTGTATCATTATTAAATATTCCACAGGTGCTTGTTTTTGTCTCCCAAACTAGAAGCCCAGCTCTACAGGAGGTCAAAACCCCTCTCTTACTCAAAGCAGTTGCTCAATAAATATTTCATCCAAGATGAAGGGAAGAGAGGCATGGAAGCAGGGTAGTGGGGGGCCACTGGGACCGATGTGCTTTGGGATGCTGAGAACAGAGGAAGGGCTTGCTGCCTTTCCAGGGCTCAGACACTGCCCCCTGCCCTCCCCTCTCTCCCCACATACACTCCGGGTGCCTGGGGTTCAGAGGCCTTAGAGTGTTGCTGTTGGCTTGTTGACAACTGCCATAAACCCTCACTTCACATTTCCAAATGCTGGAATCTGAAGAGACGCCAGCCCTTCCATCGGGCAGATGGGAACGTGATTAGGATAAGAATATGACCAAGTTCTGAATCACACTTCTTTTTGTTTTTTAGTTGAAAACAGAAGGAACACCTAACATCCTCCTTCTATCTGAGAGCAAGTCCACAGCCCGGGCAGCTGTTAGGATATGAGGGATGGACCCAGACACCACTACCTCCCGGCTGCTCAAAGATGTGTCATCCGCCTAGATAAACCAGCACACCTGCTGGGTGGGCCATCCTCTAAATAGGTGTTAAACAAGATCAGTGTGGTATGCCTTCAATGCAGTAGCATGATGAACTGTCCGTGCTGGCTGGCAAGCTAGAAAGAGCTGCCGAGCTGCAGGTGAAGGGAGACAAATCTACAAAGACGTTCTAGTTGTTTGGGGATTTTTGTCACTTACTCCAGACAGATGATTTTGAATTTTCGTCCCTGGGTCTTGACAGATGTTCTCTACGTAACTTCCCCAAGGTTTCCGGCAGAAAAGAAGGGATGATCTGTGGGCTGTTTTTCCTTTTAAAAAACATTTTACCAGACTTGAGATGCTGAGAAAACAAATATTGCCAACTCCATCTCCTCTTACCTGGTGGTTCCTGATACATGTGCAGTGTGGAGGTAAAACCCTGGATCTGCCTTCTGGGGAGGCTCGAACCCTGCAGAGTCACGTGTCTGCTCCTGGGGCTCTTTGTGATGGGAACAAGCCAAGGACTCACTCATTATTCCCTCCTGGACACTCCTTAGGCCACAAGCAGAGATGAGTGGAAACGGTTACACACCGTAATGCCTCTGACAACAAAACCTCAAGATGTAAGACTGCACGGCCGGGCCTTGCGTTCTCCTCAGTATTTCCTGAGGGAGAGAAGTCGCACCTCACTGGGATCTCGCTGATACAGAGCTTCCCTAACTTCCCAGGTGGGCACTTAGCTCGTCAGAGATGGCTGACGGCAGCTCTGCTGAGAGGAGACATGAGTGTGCAAGTGGGAAAGTGAGCCCTCGGAAATATCGCCTGCCTCCCAAAGCTAAAAAAGGGGGGACTATGTTGTGGGTTCAGGAGCACTGGGGGTCCCCGCTCCTGCTCTTCCTGCTTTCCAGGTCTGGGCGCCCCTCCCTGGTCCTGGCTCAGAGCCCAATTCCTAGTCCAGGCAACTGCTGCCACATGCTGCCCCTACCCCCAAAGCAAATCATCCAAATAGTGCTGAACATGTGCTATGGATATGCACTTGGGTAATTTAAAGACAGGCCTGATATTTATGATCTTTAGTTTTAAACCAAGCACAGGAGGTATCTGATAGCCATCTTTAACTGAGGAAGGAAAGGCTGGATTATGGTGCAGGGTCCCTCAGTGACTTCCGCTCAGGTCAGAGAAGCCCAGGTTACTCAAAGCAACCATTCCTATGAAGATGGAGGTTGTCGCCTCCTTGTAATGACCACCTTTCTGCAGCAGCAAGACCACGACATTGAGTTTTAGTCCTATCTTGAATAGTAGAGGGCCAAGGGCAGAGTACTGGGAAGTTTTTAAGGAAGGGACTAATTGGGATTGGGTAAATTTGTGATGGACTGATTAAGCATGGGGGACACAGCAAGGTGAGAGTGTTAAAGCACTAGAGGGTACACAGATGTCTGAGTGATCTATTTTTCCAAGAAATAGATTACTAACCTAATGAGGGCCAGCTAAGTAGTCTATTGTTTGGATAAATAGATTTTCAAGGAGTTCCTGAAATAAAGTAACACTTCTTGGGCAAGAATTTCCTAGAAAAGTAGTCATGTTAATGTAGAGTTCAACGGTAAAGGCAGGCCAATACAAGCCGGAAGTTCTGTATCCAAAGATGGTACCAGTTCTCACACCCTTTCCTTACAATTTTACCATCTAGGGGAATAGTGGGAATTGCTCTCTGGTTCTCAACTACCTAAGAAAAATGAGGACTATTTCTCCAATGGGATAAGATGAGATTGAGAGTGGTCCTGTCTAGATAAAAACTTGTTTCCTTCAAAGACAGATATGGCAAAGAAAGGCAAAAAGAAGAGCCTCCTGAATACACCCCATGTGCTGGGCACAGGTCCCCAGACATTACGGGCATTTTCTCACGTTAATCCTCTCTATAAAATTAATTGGATGGGAGGACTGAGACTTGAAGAAGGTAAATACCTTATGACGAGGACTCTCCCCTGATGTGGCTCTAGCCAGGCTCATCTAAGGTGTCAAGATCCTGGTCTGCGCTGTCCTCGGCCCACTAGTCCAGGTTAAGAAGGTTTGTGCTGGGTCAGTCTAGTGAAAATCTTCCTCCCTTCATATCCGATCCAGTTCATTATCCCTCACCTTCAATATCTAAACACCCAGGCTTGCCTCAGCAACAATCCTTTGAGTGGGCCTAACAAAAATCTCTTGGTTTTGGGCCAGTAGGTGGCTTAGTGGTTAAGGCACTAGACTCCCATAAGGCTGACCGCAGTTCAAGTCCCAGACCCTGTGGCTTGAAACTCATTCTGGGTGTATGTGTGTGCCTGCCCAAAATCCCGGGAAGAATGAGGAGAAGGGATTGCGGTGTGACTATCCCCTGTGGGGGGTGATTTCTCACTTTCTCTCTCTCTCTGTGTGTTTCTGTCTCTCTGGCAAACACATGTGGCCTATAGCAAAAAAACAAACAAACAAAACACAAAACAAAACAAAAACAAAAACAATCAAACAAAAAACCTCTCTAAAAAGAAAATCTTGGTTTTGTTGCTTTCTTTTAGTAATTTTCTATCCACTGTCCTCCAGTTTCCTCCTTGGCTATAACTCCCACTTGTCCTTGTTATTCAGGTTATGCATCCCTAATCTAAAAACCTAACCTCCAAAATACTTCCAAGTCAAAAACTGCTTGGGTGCCAACATGATGCCACAAGTAGAAAATTTTGCACCTGATCTCATGGGGTGGTTTGCACTTGAAGTCCTGCAATACAAAGTACTTTTATAAAAGTACTTTGAGGCTAGGTGTAGAAGGTATATGTAAAACATGGATGAATTTTATATGTTTAAACTTGAGTCCCAACCCCAAGATATCTCAATATGTTTACGCAAATATTTCAAAATCTAAAAGTGTTCCAAATCCAAAATACTTCTTGTCCCACGCATTTCAGAGAGGATATTCAACCTATATTCAGAGGTGAGCCCTGTCTCTCTCTCCCACTGTAAAGCCCGATTGTAGTAGTTTAAATGAATATAGTCTACCTTTCCTGACACCATGATGGATAAGTGTCATCAGATTTTTTCTGTAATTGTTACATAACCAGGAGATGAATTAAACCGGGACTGGAACTGGTCTGTAGCCATTAAAGCTACTCACTGTGTTGCCATAGAGAAGCCACCACGTGGACCAACTCCTCCCTGTCCCTCACACTGTCTGCTGTATGAGCCACTCCTGAGCCACTCTGGGGACACGGGGCCACAGGCCTGGGCAAACCCCCTGCTCTCTGGAGTCTTTGCGTTTTGCTCCTGCATGTGCTGTCTCTCATCGAAGACTGGAGCTGCAGTCCTCAAACGGTCCCCCTGCTTTGAAATCCTTCAAGAGCTCCCCCCACCAGCAGGACAAAATTCAAACTCCTTAGTCAGAAGAGTCATCCGCAGCCCGGGCTGGGAATGATAGAGGAATCAGACAAAAAATACAGAAGGAAATGCAAAACCCACTGAGACG
>NW_006159558.1:2082142-2084204 GCF_000334495.1 Tupaia belangeri chinensis | reverse complement strand
CCCGGGGAGTGATTTCTCGCTTCCTGTCTCTCTGTGTCTCTGTCTGTCTGGCGAGCGCACGCACCCTATAGCAAAAACTTCTCAAAAAAAAGAAGAGGGGGAAGTCCAGAGCTGATGCACAATCTTTCCCTCTCACAATGTGATGCTCTTTGCCACCTCGAGACTCTGCAGAGCCCCCACCAGCAACAGAACTCTCACCAGATGCAGCCTCTTGACCTTGGACCTCCAAAACCATGGGCAGCCTCTCGACCTTGGACCTCCAAAACCATGGGCTAAGCAAACCTCTCTTCTTGTGTAAACTATCCAGTCTGTGGTTATTCAGTTCTTAGCAATGGAAAATTCAGCTAAATCACCTCTTATCCTTTGTCACCCTGGACCCCTCAGTATTCTTTGAATACACTTTGAACTCTAGTTCTTCTCATTCTGGTCCTTCTTCGTTTATATTATGTGTATATATGTAAGTTCCAAACCTTTTAGCTAAGTGATCTATTTCTAATAACACCTAAAGACTTTATTTTTTTCTTTCCTCCCTTTTTTATTAATTTAATTTTCATTATTTTAAATCCTTGAGGGGTACAGCATCACACAGATTCTGTGTCCAAGGGCCTTAGCAGGGAGGTTGCTTCGGAATTTGGCTCGAACCATGCCACTGTTTCCATGGGCACGGGTAACCTTTTCCCAGTTCCTCTGGTTTTATCTGGTTTCCCACCAGGAGTCACTGTGCTGTTTTTTGCTTTGTATACATAAGCACGCTTCTTGCCTAAACAGAATTCTGTTTCATCTTGGACATAAACATCTTCAATTTTAAGAAGAGCTGTGTGCTCCCTTTGATTCCTGAGACCCTGCTTACAGCCAGCAAATGGCCTTGGACCACAGTCTTCCAGACAAAGCTGCCGTTTAGAAGTCCTGTTCCCAGCAGGCCTCTGCAGGTTCCAAGACAGTGGACAAAGAAAAACCTCAAAGCTTTATCTTGAATTCTCCTGCATCTGTACTGCCTTCTGTCCGGCAGAATATTCCCTTAACTAAGTAGCCATGCCATCTCCCCATCTTTTAGTAGTTTCAACGAATCAACTCTGCCTTACTATCATTGATAAGTGTCATAAAAGTTTTTCTTTAATTGTTACATCATTAGGAGATAATGAAACTGGAACCGGAACTTGTCTGTAGGCATCCAGGCATTAAGTCCCATGCACGAGCTGCCACAGTGGTGGTGTATATGGACCATCTGTCCATTTAGCCGTTTCTCCATTTCTTTTCATGTAATGAAGTGTCCGTCCTCTTATTTATATTTCCCTTCATATACCACTCCATTGGAGAAAGGCCTAGTTGGAACTATACATGGGTCAGCTAGTGGCATGGTGGTTAAGGAAGCTGGTCCTACATGGCTGACTGCACAGTTCAAGTCTCATGCCTGGTAGCTTGAAAAATATATTAGGTGCGTGTATGTGCACATCCAAAATTCTGAGAGGAAAATGGAGGACAAGGAATTGCAGCATGGCCAACCCCCACCCCCACCCCAGGGTTGCTTTCTCACTTTCCCTCTTTCTCTCTCTTTCTGGTGAGTACATGCACCCTAGTGCAAATTTAAAAACAAAAACAACAACAAAATTATGTATGTGCCTAATCTATTTGATCCTCACATGGATCAATTGATGTCATTCTGTTCCAAGGCCAGACTAGAGAGCCAATTCCAGCAGTCTATATCAAGAGTATAGGTGTTAATCTCAAATTAGATCTCACGTTGAATTTGTACAACTTCATCTCCATAAAGGATCTGATTATTTGCCCTCTTGACCAAGGATGAGCCCCCAAAAGAATGCTGCTATGCTCACTGCAGCATTATTCACAATAGCCAAGGGATGGAATCAACCTGTGACCACCAGCGGATGACTGGATAAAGAAAGTAGGGTGTGCACACAGTGGAACACTGTCCAGCCTTGGAAAAGCAGGAATCCTGCCACTTAAACTTGGATGGAGTCTGTGAAATGAGGCAGGCACAAAGAGACAAGACAAACACTGCATGGTCTCATTCGCATGTGGGATATAGAAGAGTTGAACACGT
>NW_006159558.1:2070186-2082071 GCF_000334495.1 Tupaia belangeri chinensis | reverse complement strand
TCTGGTGAGTACATGCACCCTAGTGCAAATTTAAAAACAAAAACAACAACAAAATTATGTATGTGCCTAATCTATTTGATCCTCACATGGATCAATTGATGTCATTCTGTTCCAAGGCCAGACTAGAGAGCCAATTCCAGCAGTCTATATCAAGAGTATAGGTGTTAATCTCAAATTAGATCTCACGTTGAATTTGTACAACTTCATCTCCATAAAGGATCTGATTATTTGCCCTCTTGACCAAGGATGAGCCCCCAAAAGAATGCTGCTATGCTCACTGCAGCATTATTCACAATAGCCAAGGGATGGAATCAATCTGTGACCACCAGCGGATGACTGGATAAAGAAAGTAGGGTGTGCACACAGTGGAACACTGTCCAGCCTTGGAAAAGCAGGAATCCTGCCACTTAAACTTGGATGGAGTCTGTGAAATGAGGCAGGCACAAAGAGACAAGACAAACACTGCATGGTCTCATTCGCATGTGGGATATAGAAGAGTTGAACACGTGGAAGAAGAGAGTGGATGGTGGTTCCCAGGGGTTGTGGAATGGGTGGAGGGCTTGGGAAGATGTTGCTTAAAAGATACAAAATCATCACATAGACAGGAAGAATCATTCAAGAGGGTGCGTGCACGTGATCACAGAGCCTAACCATGACTTGTCCATCCCACTCTATACATAACTGTACCACGAATACATTTTTTACTTGTCAGTTAAAACAATAAATGTAGAAAATATTAATAAGAATCCAGGCAATTTGAATCTCGCTTTTTCTGACCTAGCGAACTCCCGGTGTAAGTGTCGAGAAGCCAAAGACAGAACAGCTGAAGAGCTGGCAGCTCCCTCTCCTGAGTGTAGCTCTGGGATGGTCAGAGGTGTGGAGATTCATGTATATTTCATCATCAAACTGACACTCCATTACCCCCCTTGTTTGTTGTTGTCTTTAGATCAAATGATCTCTGCTAAAAAGGAAGGAGATGAGAAACTTCAGAACGTGACGCCAAGCATTCGGGCTCAGAAAAAACAACTCTGATGCTCAGGCGTTTCTAAGTGATGGTTCTCTCTTTCACACGTTCAGTTGTGGAAATAAAGAAGAGCGTGATATAGTTTTAGGCTCGGTTTTAAACTGTTGTTTATGGGAAGGGACTACCATCCTAACTCAAGATGTGACACCATAACAATAGGCCCCTCATAAAACCTCCACCCCTTCTGCTAACACTTGTCAAGCCAGGAAGGTCCGACTGGAGTAGACCTGAACTTTCTTCTCCATCAAATGCTCAAGCCCCCCAGAGGAGTCAGACGTCTGTGGTCATTAGGAATTAAAGGCACAGTCTCCAAAGCAGCAATTTCAGCCTGTATTAACACAAATAAACATTTTCTCAAAAGGCAGGTGGTACTGATTTTTGGAGAATAAGAATCCTTTTCCCTGGACTCTGGTACCCATTGCCTGGAAATCGAGTATGGACAGCTCGTTCTCCCTCCGTAAATGGGACTGACTCACCCCACTATCCCCTCATCAGGCCCGGAGGGAGGGAAGCACAACCTTCATTTGCTTTGTAGCCTCTGCCTTATTTCCCCTCTTTTGATCTAAAGAGAACCAATAAACCATCTATCTTCAAATTTCCAGAGGAGTGCTCTCCATCTGGAGATTCTTGAATGCTTTTAAATGGAAAAAAGAACTGAAACAGGCTGCTGTTTGGGTGATTTCCAAGCTCCCTGAAATGACTGTTTTTCTGCTTCACAGATTCAGTGATTGACAGCGCCTTCCCCCAGATAGTCGCTCGGTTGGCATTGGTCAGGATGGTGCTGTTCGAAATGACTTGCCTGTAGTTTTTTTTTTTAACGTCAGTTACTACTGAATGAAGACTAGAATTAATTTTTCATGGGCTAATAGTCTCACACAGCTAGAGAGTACCTGCTGAGTTTCTGGGCTTTGCAAATAGTATTTACTCTTCTTCTCTTTTACCATCCTCAGTCTCTCTGGAATTTTAACTTTTCACGGTCTCAGCCCTTCTTCATATCTGGTTTGTTTTGATAAGAGCAGATGCACTCCCCAACAGAGCATATGAGGATATTCTTTGAGAGGAGGTCCAGTGGTTAGAGTAAGTGACCAGTACACTGACTGGAGCCCAGTGTCTCTGCACAGCCCCCTTCTGTCCCAGCTGTGTCCAGGCTGAGAAACCACTGGCCTAAGGCTATTGCTACACATGTCCTCTCCTTCGAGCCCAAGGACTCAACCTGGGCACCGTGGACATTTGTTCTTGGTGGCTGTCCTGTGCATTAGTGTAGTGGTCTCCAGTCTTTTTGGCACCAGGAACCAGTTTAGCGGAAGACAGTATTTCCATGGACCAGTGAAGGGGGTAGGGGGGAGGTTCTGACTCAGAGCCTGCCAGCAGATGCATCTCTACAACTGAAATTCATCAACTCACTTGCCACTTCTAAGACCACCACCAGATGGGGTTTGTCACTTGCCACTCACTGACAGGGTTTTGATATGAGTCTGCCAGCAGGTGATTTATTATGGCCTCTGTGCAGTCAAACCTCTCTGTTAATGTTTGCAGCTATTCCCCAGTGCTAGCATCACTGCCTCAACTCCACTTAGATTATCAGGCATTAGAGTCTCATAAGGCGTTTACAACCTAGATTCCTCGCATGCCCAGCTCACAATAGGGTTCACACTCCTGCAAGAATCTAATGCCGCAGCTGATCTGATGGGAGGCAGAGCCCAGGTGGTAATGTGAGCAATGGGGAGTAACCATAAATATAGAGGAGCTTTGCTTGCTCACTGCTCACCTCCTGCCATGTGGCCTAGTTCTCAACAGGCCAAAGCCCAGTACCAGTCCATGGCTTGGGAGTTGGAGACCCCTGAAATAATGAACATTTGGCAGCTTCTATACATTAGATTGTAATATCACAGCATCCCAAGGATGAAAAGCAAATGTTTCCAGATATTGCCCAATGTCCCTTATGCTGGTGGTGGGGAGTTGTCACTCTTCTCCTATGCTCCTTGGACAAAAGTTCCCAGAGTAAGAGGTAGGATGAATGGGGGAAAGGAAAAGACAGGGGGAGCAAATCAGGAGGCAGATGGCTTCTGGGGTGCTTCAGCCTCTGCTGGGACCCCAGACAAATGAATTCCTTGGTTGCCAACTCTGGCTGCACATTCGAATTGTCTTTGGGGGTTTAAAACAAATCCACTGTGGTACCAGCAGATGACACAATGGTTCCTAGACTCCCATGTACTTGACTGTGATTTGAGTCAGCTCCAATAACTTAAAACTCACACCAGGCACATGTGCATGCGTGCCCAATACCCTAAGAGGTGAATGGAGAAGGGGTCATCCCCCCTGGAGAGTGACTGTAGTTTTCTATCTCTCTGTCTCTCCATCTCTCTCTGTCTCTCTGGCAAGTGTACACTCCCTATAGTAAAAATCTCTCTAAACAAAGCAAAACAAAACAATCCCAAATCCACTGTGCAAGCCTAGCACCAAAATCCTGAACTAACCAGTTCAAGGACATGTTCTGCTAGCACTGTTTTCTTCTTCTCAAGTTCCTCAATGACTCTGATGGACTGTCAAGGTTGAAAGCCACAGGTTAGGAGCACAGACAGATACCACATGAGTCAGTGCACAGTCACGTGGCCGCTGGCGTGGCTTCACACTGGAAAGGACTGGTACTTGGCTGTGCTGTCAGCTGTGCTATCGAGACATCCACTTTGCCTTCCTAAATTTTTCTCAAAAAGTATCCATTAGTTTTCAAGGTTGTGACCCTAGAAATGATGAATGTCGTGTGGGCCTCTCAAGGATGCCTTTCAACTAATGATGAGCAGAATCAACCCGTGAAAAAGGCGAACACCCACCTGCAAGTTTCTGATGGGGTTTCGGGCCCATTTCCGGAGAGTGACCTTCCCAGGCTTGTGCAGGCCAGTAAGCCTTGTGTCTGAGCAGGAGGAACTCCTGGGGAGGGTAGGGAGGGGAAGTGGAACAGGTGTGGTGTTCTGTACCTCCCTTTGGTAATGGCAGCTGCTAGGGAGCTGCAAGAATCCGGAAACCAGAGACAGGTAGGGCCAGTGAACAAGGGATGTCATCTGTAGTCATCATGCACACACACACACACACATACACACACACACACTTCGTTCTTCACATACATTTTGCTTTTGGGTGATGGAATCTGCTCCTTATAAAAGAGGCTATCTTTCACGAAGAGAAGTGCTTCCTTTGCTTTTCTGGCACAAAATGTCTTTGGAATTGGCTGTAACTGTGGTATGTACTTGCCCACTACAAACTGCTACTCTGGTATGTGTCCTCCATTCCACAGTGAACGTGGAAAGCCTTCCCCATGTGGCTTGTGAATTTTTTTCTTTTTTAAGAATTATTTTATTTAACTTTATTTATTCATTCATCTTTTTCATTTTTTTTAATTTGACCAGAGAGGGACAGAGCAAGAGAGAAAGAGAGAGAGGGAAAGTGAGAGAGCAAGCCTCCAGGTCCAGGACTTGAACCGTGGTCGGCCATGTGGGAGTCCAGCATCCTTAACCACCCTGCCACCTGCCGGTCCCTGGCTTGTGAATTTTGTGGATCTGGTTTTGTCAAGTAGAAGGGTCCAGCTTTCAGACCTGAACCTTTATGAAAAGTAATCCAGTTAAACTTGCTTTCCTGATGTAAAAAGAAAAATCCAGCCTCTTTCATTTAGTGGAGTTTAATTGAGCAAATCTTAACATGATTCGCATTGGGCAGTTTTTCCCAGACCAACTTCCAGGCAACTCTGGGTAGCTCTGTGGTCAACTCAGTATTTGAAGTTCCAGAAAGGGAAAGTGACGTACAAAAAAAATGAAGGAATGAGGAAGAAAAACAATTCGGGTTGGTTACATTCTGACACTTTTTTGCATTAACACAGTTTAAAAGGTGGAATGCCTATATTGGCTGTAACCTAGCAAAAAGCAGCCTAAATCTATAAAAAGTGAGGTCACAGTTGGTTTATGGAAACCAAGCAACAGTAAGCAGGCTTTGCGATATTCTTTATCACTGAAGAGCTCCATAAAATTCCTGGTAAACTTACCTGTGAGGTTTTCTGGAATATGATGAGTTCTCTCAGAGAGAAATGTCATCACATTCATTTTCCTAATATTATGATAAGACAAAAACCAGAGTGCAAAAAGAGGGTTGATGAACGTTAGCTTACCTTCCCTGCAAAGGTTAAAGAAAAGCGGGGGGCTTGCCTAGCAGGCCAGCTAAAACTGGCCTGTTGGGAATTCGGCAATTCTCTGGCTCCTGGTTTCTTGGAAGGTCAGATAAATAACTTAGCTTCAGTTTGGTGATGTGAAATTTCAGCACGGGTGACTCCATCTTGGTATGGCCTGCTGGGACCTAGTGCAGGACCTCAGTGAAATGGATGGACTCCCAATTTTATTTAGCAGTAAAGTATGAAATCATCAAAATTTAAATTATAGCAGCTAATTTGTGGGAAAATCTTTACTACATCATGTTAAGTGGGGAAGGTAGGATGCAAAAAGTCTCTATGGAAACAGGAATTCATAGGGACAAATCTGGAATGAGACAGCGTGAATTGAGAGTGAGGATGGTGGGGCGATGGATGACTGCTTTTTCCCTCCATCTTCTAAATTGTCTTTAGTGTTTTTTTTTCACTGTGTGTACATTTTCTTGTGTGTTGGAGGAAGGTAAGGATTTGTTATGTAAGTGTCACATTCTAAAACTGTATAAATCTTAAGTGTACAGTTCTCTGAATTGTCGTAACCTGACATATCCTGTGTTATGAGCAAGAGATAGAAATTACCAGGTTCCCAGAGGTCCCCCCCATGCCCTCTTCCCATCTCACACTGTATTTTTTAATGCAAAGCTGGGAAAACCCATTCTCTGAGCATGTAATGAACTGTTCATAAGTACATACCAAGGAGACCTTGGGAATCTCCAGAAAGCTGAAGGAGGATTGGGAGGCCAGTAAGGGCTCCACATTATTGGACATCCTTAGGGCATTCTTAGAGATTCTCATTCATTGGCCATCCTCACTTTGGAAATAGCTGAAGGAAGGGTGGGCCATTCCCTTCAAGTACAGGAACTTAGTTATCCACCTACCCAGAAGCGGAAGGAGCTGGGGATAGCCTCTGTCCCGGAGACATAAGGTGACGCTGAAGAGCATCCCCAGAAACACCATGCCCCACTGATGTCTCAGGGCCCAGTGCAGTCTAAGCCCCAGAGCCAGCAGAGAAGAAATGTTGACAGGCCTTCCAGAAAGAGAGATAGGGTCAAGAGCATAATTTTGGAAAGTTGAGCAGACAAAGGAAAGCAGTTCAAGGACTGGAGCAGCGCTGCCCAAGGCCTGGAGCCAGGTGGCCTGATGACCCAAGAGTTCAGCGTGATACCCAGAAGATGAATTCTTGAATTATACAGAGAAGGACTACCCAGCCCTTGCCCAGGTTCTCACTGAGCCCTCATCACCAGCTGGACATAGCGATAACAGATGGAATGGGACAGACGCTGGGGCTCCCCTGCTGGGTTCAACATCAGCAAAGGGATGAGCAACAGAGAGGGAGTGAGGGGGGACAGCCTGGTGTGTTCAGGGCTGCAGGACTGCCAGGCGAGGACCCACCTAAGGGCCAGGTAAAGTGAGTTTGGGGAACAGAAAGCTGGCCTCAGGGCACGAACAGAGCAGAGTGAGAGAGATGGATGGAGTCGGAGGCATCTCCTACGGTACAGAGGGGGCCAAAGGACATGCCCAAGCACTGCCTGTAATTCATGAAAAAGCCAGTGACACTGAGCATGCTATACCAGTGGGGATATAAAAAGTTGTAGACATTCAGAAATATCCAGTAAATGGAAAAAACTATAAATGTAAAAATTATGTTATGTTCCCATATATATGCTTAGCACATTAAGTAAATACCAATAAAACATCAGTCCAAAAGTACATATTAATCCAAAGTGAAAATAATTTCAGTAATCATTCCTTTTGACTCACGATTATTAAGCATTATCTAATCTCTTTTTAAAAAGCATCTTAATGAAATATAAAGTTGTATTAACGGCTTATTCATAAACCTTTTGGGGAAAATCTTTCTCCACTGCTGAAAAATCATCATTAGACAGGGAGAAATGGTGGCAGAATAATGTTTAATTCCAAATGCTTCATTCTGACTCCAGAATAATTCAAATAATTCTATTTCTTGTTTGATGTTTTAGAGGGATGCGTCTGAACACTCTGTTTTTAGGGATCTCACTGTTACTGATGAGGAGCTGTTATGGACAAAACCGTGCCCTTTCCCAGGTTCCTGTGCCAGAGCCCTAACTTCCCCATCTCTGTCGGCAGCGATAGCACCCTTGAGGAGGTAAGCGGGTTAAACCGGGTCAGAAGGGGGGGGGTCCTCATCCAGCAATGTCCTTGTATGAAGAGGGATGTGCACAGGCAGAGAAGAGGCCATGTGAGGACAGAGAGAAGGCCTCCAACTGTCAACAGAGGCAGGGAGGTCGTAGGTGAAGTCAAACCTGGTCTTGGACTTCCAGGCTCCAGAACAGTGAGAAGAAAGATCTCTGTTGTTGAGACCTGTGGTATTTTGTTGTGACAATCCCTGCTGACCAAGATCAGGGCAGGATGCCTTTGCTGTCATTTCTAAGAGAAATTTGATCTTCATTCTTTTTGCTTTCATCAGGTTAAACATGATGAATCCAATACAGTATGAAATACTAATTTTCATACTATCATTTTTATATCCTTTTTATTTGGGAATTTTAAAAACCAGGGTAAGACTTTAAGACTTGGTCTTGAATAGAAACTTTGTGATACTTACTCTGATTGCTTGGGCAAAGACTATTTTTTGTTATTGTTATTCTTTAACTTAAAGAATTATTTTATTTAAATTTATTTATTTAGTTAGTTTAATTTGACCAGAGAGGGACAGAGTGAGAGAGTGAGAGTGAGAGTGAGAAAGGGGAAGTGAGAAAGCAAGTTGCCAGGTCCAGGACTAGAACTATGATCAGCCATGTAGGAGTCCAGCACCCTTAACCACCATGCCACCTGCTCGCCCTTGTTATTGTTATTTTTAATATTGAGTAATTGAGTCATTGGTCTTGAGCAAAAAATAAACATGATTTACAGTTTGTGTTATTTAAAATATCAAAACATTTTTTTAGTAGCAACAAATGCTGGCTCTCTCAGTACTTGGAAATAGCCTAGTTTATTGGAATGCCAAAATACTGTTAAACACTGGGCACCTGATTTTGGATAAAGCACTCTGAATTTCTTTGAAATTCATGTTTCTTGGATATGAAATAAGACATACATCACAAGTCATGGTCAAGATGAACAATAATGTAGGTAAAATGGTGGACAAAGACGCTGGCTGAAGGAGACATTGGATAAAAGGTTACAACTGTTGTCTGGAGGCAGGAGGAGGCAGGAGGCTTTCCCAGGACACTGGACTGCACAGAACTGTCCAGACAGCATTTCATGGAGCCAGAAAAGCAAAACTGAGGTTGCCTAGAACCTTCTCTGGCAACTTGTGGCTTGTAAAATGGCCCTGACCGCCATGGCCAATTGTGCTACCATTTCATTTGTCAGGGAACCAGAAGCCAAGAACCCAGAAATTTATACAACTAAAAATGAGCAGAGGCTGACATGGAGCAAGACTCAAACAATCATGCACCGAGGCTGAGCTGTTGCTGGTACATCTTGTTGTTGCAGATGGGTTTGTTTTTGCTCCGACTTTCTCTGCTCAAGAATGAAGGCAGAAAGGTTGGTATAGGGCCCTTTGGAGGGGCGCTGGGAGGGATGACTCAGCCTGCCCTGCTTGGTGATAAGCCTGGGTTTATGACTGGCCTACATCAGGACAGGGCTGCCAGGAGACACACATTCCTGTTCACGCATTGGCCAACACATTAAGGCTGTCCGAAGTGCCAGTTCCTCAGTAAAACCCCATGGAGCTATTGTCTGTTTTTTTTTATTTTTTTTTTTATTTTTATTATTATCATAATCTTCTTTATATTACATTGGATTACATATAACTTTACATTGACTTCCATTGCTTTTTCAAAAGGGAATGCCATGCATGTCAGTCAATACAGAGGCATCGATCTCCCCGCTTTATCATTCAAAGTCTTTTCCATGCATTTCCCAATAATTATTATTATTATAATTTTTTAAAACAGTCAATCACTATTTCTCATTTTGCTTGTTAAAAGACTTCACCCATCATGAAATACTTCCCAGACCAGTCCAGTTGAGAATACTATACACGTCATCTTCAACAGATAATAAACCATATCTGTTTCTCACTAACATCCCCTCTATTGTTCACTTGCTATCTTTCTCTATCCTCTTCTCTTTTTTTTTTTGGAAAAAACTATAAATGTAAAAATTATGTTATGTTCCCATATATATGCTTAGCACATTAAGTAAATACCAATAAAACATCAGTCCAAAAGTACATATTAATCCAAAGTGAAAATAATTTCAGTAATCATTCCTTTTGACTCACGATTATTAAGCATTATCTAATCTCTTTTTAAAAAGCATCTTAATGAAATATAAAGTTGTATTAACGGCTTATTCATAAACCTTTTGGGGAAAATCTTTCTCCACTGCTGAAAAATCATCATTAGACAGGGAGAAATGGTGGCAGAATAATGTTTAATTCCAAATGCTTCATTCTGACTCCAGAATAATTCAAATAATTCTATTTCTTGTTTGATGTTTTAGAGGGATGCGTCTGAACACTCTGTTTTTAGGGATCTCACTGTTACTGATGAGGAGCTGTTATGGACAAAACCGTGCCCTTTCCCAGGTTCCTGTGCCAGAGCCCTAACTTCCCCATCTCCGTCGGCAGCGATAGCACCCTTGAGGAGGTAAGCGGGTTAAACCGGGTCAGAAGGGGGGGGGTCCTCATCCAGCAATGTCCTTGTATGAAGAGGGATGTGCACAGGCAGAGAAGAGGCCATGTGAGGACAGAGAGAAGGCCTCCAACTGTCAACAGAGGCAGGGAGGTCGTAGGTGAAGTCAAACCTGGTCTTGGACTTCCAGGCTCCAGAACAGTGAGAAGAAAGATCTCTGTTGTTGAGACCTGTGGTATTTTGTTGTGACAATCCCTGCTGACCAAGATCAGGGCAGGATGCCTTTGCTGTCATTTCTAAGAGAAATTTGATCTTCATTCTTTTTGCTTTCATCAGGTTAAACATGATGAATCCAATACAGTATGAAATACTAATTTTCATACTATCATTTTTATATCCTTTTTATTTGGGAATTTTAAAAACCAGGGTAAGACTTTAAGACTTGGTCTTGAATAGAAACTTTGTGATACTTACTCTGATTGCTTGGGCAAAGACTATTTTTTGTTATTGTTATTCTTTAACTTAAAGAATTATTTTATTTAAATTTATTTATTTAGTTAGTTTAATTTGACCAGAGAGGGACAGAGTGAGAGAGTGAGAGTGAGAGTGAGAAAGGGGAAGTGAGAAAGCAAGTTGCCAGGTCCAGGACTAGAACTATGATCAGCCATGTAGGAGTCCAGCACCCTTAACCACCATGCCACCTGCTCGCCCTTGTTATTGTTATTTTTAATATTGAGTAATTGAGTCATTGGTCTTGAGCAAAAAATAAACATGATTTACAGTTTGTGTTATTTAAAATATCAAAACATTTTTTTAGTAGCAACAAATGCTGGCTCTCTCAGTACTTGGAAATAGCCTAGTTTATTGGAATGCCAAAATACTGTTAAACACTGGGCACCTGATTTTGGATAAAGCACTCTGAATTTCTTTGAAATTCATGTTTCTTGGCTATGAAATAAGACATACATCACAAGTCATGGTCAAGATGAACAATAATGTAGGTAAAATGGTGGACAAAGACGCTGGCTGAAGGAGACATTGGATAAAAGGTTACAACTGTTGTCTGGAGGCAGGAGGAGGCAGGAGGCTTTCCCAGGACACTGGACTGCACAGAACTGTCCAGACAGCATTTCATGGAGCCAGAAAAGCAAAACTGAGGTTGCCTAGAACCTCCTCTGGCAACTTGTGGCTTGTAAAATGGCCCTGACCGCCATGGCCAATTGTGCTACCATTTCATTTGTCAGGGAACCAGAAGCCAAGAACCCAGAAATTTATACAACTAAAAATGAGCAGAGGCTGACATGGAGCAAGACTCAAACAATCATGCACCGAGGCTGAGCTGTTGCTGGTACATCTTGTTGTTGCAGATGGGTTTGTTTTTGCTCCGACTTTCTCTGCTCAAGAATGAAGGCAGAAAGGTTGGTATAGGGCCCTTTGGAGGGGCGCTGGGAGGGATGACTCAGCCTGCCCTGCTTGGTGATAAGCCTGGGTTTATGACTGGCCTACATCAGGACAGGGCTGCCAGGAGACACACATTCCTGTTCACGCATTGGCCAACACATTAAGGCTGTCCGAAGTGCCAGTTCCTCAGTAAAACCCCATGGAGCTATTGTCTGTTTTTTTTTATTTTTTTTTTTATTTTTATTATTATCATAATCTTCTTTATATTACATTGGATTACATATAACTTTACATTGACTTCCATTGCTTTTTCAAAAGGGAATGCCATGCATGTCAGTCAATACAGAGGCATCGATCTCCCCGCTTTATCATTCAAAGTCTTTTCCATGCATTTCCCAATAATTATTATTATTATAATTTTTTAAAACAGTCAATCACTATTTCTCATTTTGCTTGTTAAAAGACTTCACCCATCATGAAATACTTCCCAGACCAGTCCAGTTGAGAATACTATACACGTCATCTTCAACAGATAATAAACCATATCTGTTTCTCACTAACATCCCCTCTATTGTTCACTTGCTATCTTTCTCTATCCTCTTCTCTTTTTTTTTTTATAGTTTATTTTTTATTATAACTTTTTTTT
>NW_006159558.1:2032610-2069047 GCF_000334495.1 Tupaia belangeri chinensis | reverse complement strand
GCCGCGTGGCCTGCCCCCCGGAGTGGAAGGGCGCCGGCCAGGCCGTTCCCGGCGCGCGGCTGCGCTCCCATTGTCTGGTTTTTGGAAACTCCTTTCTTTTCTCGTCTGTTTTTGAGAACTTCATTCCTTATTTTGGTGCTCAAGAGCTCAGCTGTCCCTCTAGTGTCCCCAAGCCCTTTCTAGGATGGTCCTGGCACTTCCTGGAGCCCCTCCCCTCTTCCTGGAGTTCCTCCACCAACCTCTTCCTGTGGCCCTATTTCACCTACCTACTTCCATTAATACCTTCCCAGGGAGTGTCTTAGGGCTTAGCACAATGCTGCTCTTTGTGCCAACATTTGCCAACCCCAACTGCACAAAGAATCTCCTGGGGAGCTCATTTAAAATGTCAGTGTATGAGGCCCACTCCACAGAGGACCTGTTAGCAGAGGTGTCCTAGGAGCGGCCTGGGAAACCATATTTTAATAACTATTCTGCTGGATCTGGTCGTAGTCAAGTCTGGGAGCCAACATTTCAGCAGACTAGGAAGTTAATGAACTATAATATGGAAACCCACCCCAGAGACTGCATTAGCTAACTCATCACAACCTTCCCAGGAAACTAACTCTCCTGCACTGATTAAAAAGATCAAACGATGCTCAGAAGCAAGTTCTTGTGCAGATCTCAGCCACTGTGGACTTGGAAGTGCAGAGGGGTGCATGGACAGGCTGGAGAAGCTGGGCTCTCTGAAGCCACACCAGTTAAGGGATTTATCAGTGAGGTACAGACTGTGACAACATGGGGACATGCGGTCATTTCCGGATGTCATTTTCCGCGTGTGTTCATGTCCATCTTCCCCCCACCCCTTCTCTCAGCAGCCCGGAGGAGCAGGAAGTGGACACTCAGGGAGTTTTGGTATCTGCTGGGTGGAGGCTAAGATGAGAAACTGGTAATATTTGAGCTATTGATTCATTTTAGGTGGAAATGAGAGTTCAGAGACCTTTAAGAGTGACTTGGACACTGCTCATTAAGAATAATAATGATAATAAAATAGCTTAGTGTTTTCTGCTTACTTTTCTGTACTGGGTGACTAGGAGGAGGCACGAGGCCTTGACTGGGTGATGTGGAGCCTCCCCGCTCCAGTCTCTCCCAGCGGGCCTGACTAGCCAGTATTGAACTAACTACGTGAATTTGCACCTTCTCTTTTGTAGCCCTGTGCTGGTGACATGCCCTGGACTGCTGATATCTACAGCTCCGTGTTCTCATCTCCACAGACATAGAAAAGCCTGGCGACCCCCAGGGTGTGAGAACTTGAATTCTATTGCTTAGGACTCTACTGGCACCTGCAAATAGCCCAGACGCGACCATCCCCAAATTATACAGAGCAGAGTAGATTTTTCTAGACTTCACTGCATACCAAAAATGAGGAGCTTGACAAAGCCTGCAGCTCTGCCTCTGTGCCAGGCCAGAGGTGGAAGTCCTGCTCCAAGCAGGCTCACTCACTTTCACAGGCCACCCATATGTTTCTGTTCTCTGTAACGCACATAATGCTCTTCTTCCTTAGCTCGATTCTCCACACTTCCCACACAGTAGCTTTCCATTTATTTACTCTTTACCAAAAAGAATACTGTGTTCCCTGCTGTCTTCATGTTCACATTAGAGGAACAACAGCATACTGTCGACAGAGTGGCTATTAATAAACTCTGGGTAACAAGCATGCCGCTCAACCCGAGGCTCCCTCAGAGAAATAGAATGAGTGGAAGAAAATGATGCCATGCCAGGGGGTTGTGGGGAGGGGCATCCAAGCCAGCCTGTTCCGTAAACATTCAAAATAAAATGAAAATAGATATTTTTGATTTCTCAACTAGAGAAGCAAAGACATCAGAAAAAAAACAATCTCTCTAAACCTTAACAGCTTGGCTCTGAAGAGTGGCCTCTGTCCTTTCTGGTAACAGCATACTTGTCAATGGCGTCCTTGTAACTGGGCGATGTGGTAGTTGGGGAGCCTAGCCATCGGGACCAGGGAGCCTCAGGGCCTCTCCTCTGACGTGAATAATTGCATCAGCCTGGGGGTTGCCCTCAAACTGTCAGGGGTCAGAAATACAGGCCAGTTTTCAGGGCTCATTCTCAGAACTGGTGCTTGGGAATTCTGGAGTACCAAGGATTGACCGCACTTCCAGTGGGGTGTCTGGTGTTTGGACGTTGTCCCTGGGAGCTAATCTGCTTAGTTTCAATGTCCAGCCCTCCAACTTCCTAGCATTTATGAGTCGCATAACTTCTTAGTGCCTCAGCGAGATTGTCCCAGAGATGGGGGTAAGGCAGACTCTGCCCCACAGGATTGTTGGGACACGTGGTGGGATTAATGCACAGAACATCTCTGAGCAGAGCTGAGCACAGATACTTCAGACCGTTCTCGGCTATTCTGTGGTTACCATTTTAGAGACTTTGTACTCCATTTTGTTAAGAAGGCACGTTCCACGATGTGGTAAAAAGCTTTGGGCGGGACGTCGGGGATCAGCAGCCCGTGTTCCACCCTGCCACAACGGTCTGTGTGAGCAGAGGATGTGCCAGCTTCCGGAGCCGCTATTTCCACCTGGAAACTGAGAGTGACGGTGCCTGGCTTACGTCTGGATTCCCTGGTTTGCTGGGAAGGTGATATTCATTATAACACGCCTATGGTTCTAAGCAGGTATGACAAGTTACAATCTCTCTGTTCTCAGTCTCTGATTCATTTCTTTCGATTCCTCTCTTTCTGCCACACGGGTCAAACCTAGTCTGTTATTTGGGCATCAGATTGGGCCACAGAAGCTCGGGTACTGAGATGGGAACTTTTTGGACTGCATGGTCTTCCAGGTCATCGGGTTCAGCATTTTCTGGATTATTAGAAATCTCGTGAGTCAGGGACCAGCAGATGATCATCTCTGGACTACACGTAGGACTGCGGTTCAAGTCCTAAACCTGGAGGCTTAAAACACAAGCCAGGCATGTGTACAGGTATGCCCAAATTCCCAAGAGGAGAATGGAGGAGAAAGGACTGTGGCATGACCATCCCCCCGGGTGGTGATTTTTCGCTTTGTCTCTCTTTCTCTCTGGTGAGCGCACACACCCTATAACAAAAATCTCTCACAAAAAGAAAAGAAAAAAGAAAGAGAGAGAGAGAAAAAGAAATCTCATGAGTTTACTACAGAATCCATGTTAAATTCATGTTTTTCAATACGATGTCTCTGATATGACACACGTCGATCGAATCAGAAATGCAGCCCTTGTCACCATCCGACACAGTGCAGAGTTAACAGCCAGTTGTTGGTACATAGTCCACTATTTTGCTCCGAAATGGAAACTTAATTTTTTTCCAGGGACTGGTTGAATTCCCCACTGTCTTGAAGTGCCCAGCAGGTGACCTGACCGTTGATGTCCCTCAAATAGCTCTTGAGTGAGTGGATGACTAATGACTCGTTGACCCTATTTGAAGCACTGGGCAATGCTTTCTCCCTATGTTCAAACCCTTAGGAGAGGAGACAGTTTTGCTTTGGTTTGGTGTGGTAGGCAGTGGTCACCTCAGACAGTGACTGCAGTGTTCAAGCTGTTCTGTGGGGACGCACAGAGGCCTGGGACCTGGAATCTAGCTGGGGAGGTGCTGAATGAGGGAAAAATCAGGACCGAGCTCAAAAGCAGTAAGTGCCAAACCAGGGCTCCTGGCACAAAATGTCCCCGGACAGGAGGGAACAAAGGCAGAAGAGGAAAGGAGAGAATGAACAGCAATCCACTGGAGGAGGTTCAGGGTAGCTGTGGGATAGATTGCTGCTCTTGAAGGATGAATGGTATTTCAACAGGAAAAAGAAATGCAAACAAGCCAGCAAGGGACCATGGAGAGACTTGCTGTTCACCTCCCTCTGCCCCTCTGAGCAGAGCAAAACCTGCTGGGAATGGCAGAGGTTCGAAGGAGGGTGAGTGGCAGTCAGGCTGGACACTCTCTGCTGGGCTGGCCAAGATGTTCAGCTCTTTTTGCTTTCAAATCCAGACTTGCTGATCACACCGATTACTTGTCTAAAAATACAACTTCCTGGGCTCTATTCTAGTTTCGATGAACCAAAGTTTCCAGGATTCTCATTTTCAAAATTCAGTCAATTAAGACTTCGGGCAAATTTGGAAAGCTCGCGGTGCACGCGATGAACAGATGTGTTAGACTCAAGCAGATGCACGACTCGACAGTGCAGGGTCTGCTAGCAACTTGGAGGTGGGTGTTGCGGGAAGAGGAGGTTGGAGACTGGAGGTGATGGGAGGCTACTGAGGAAACCCAAGTAGGTGGGAATGAGGGCTGGAACCACAGAAGTCGCAGTGGGACTGAAGTCAACAGGGTTCTGTGACCGAGACTCGGCATGGAAAGTTCAGCTGGCAGAGGAGAAAGGGGAAGTCGTTTGATGAGGGGGTGATGGCGGGAATGGTAAGACATCTTCTGGAAAAATCATAGCCGTATACGTGGCTCACTCCACAGGAACGCAGTAACCTTGGTCTTGGAGAAGTTGCCCTTCTAATCATGGTAAGCGTTCTAGGAAAATCTGACTAGGATGTTGGATTTGTGGGACTGGGATGTCGGATATAGTCAGGGCTACACAGGACTGTCTACCCTGCAGAGAAAAATGAAGACAAAGAAGGTAAAAGCTACTCAGACCTCAGCGTACATTGGGCCTGTACAGGAAAGGGAAGTATCTTAAAGTGCTGAGACAGCCTGCAGAGTGACGTGCCACAGCGCCCGGCCGTATCTGTTCACAGGCAGGTTGGTTTGAGTTCATCTGGTGACGCTTACATCCCCCACGAGGGCTGGCATTGAGCCTTGTCTCTCATTCATCAGCTAATTCCCTACAGCTACTGAATCCTGGGCTTGTTTTGTTCAAAATACATCTTTTATTTCCTCTCAGCAAAATAGAGCAGAGTTGACAAGAATTGTGATAATTGCTCCCTGAACAGTAAAGCACGCTGCCGCTGAACTGCGGTAGCTCTACGTGGGGCATGAATGCGTTTCAAGGGGAACTCTCTCAAGACCAAGTGCTATGATTAGTGCTTAAACAGACATGCAGACGGGACTGTCTGAGGCCTGGTGCTAACTGCTAGGCTGGCAGGAGCTTTCAAGTGCAGCCGCTGTGTGGTTGCAGGATGGAGAGAGGGAATTGGCTTCTCTCTCTGCATCTGTTTTTTTTTTTTTTTAAATTTATTTATTCATTCACTTATTTTAATTTGATGAGAGAGGGAGAGTAAGTCGCCAGGTCTAGGACTCGAACCGTGATCGGCCATGTGGGAGTGTCCAGTGCCTTAACCACCACGTAACCTACTGGCCCCCAGATCTTGGGAGAAGCAGAGGAAAGGAGCACAAGAAGGGAAGGTTTTCAGTGGTCACTCACTCACTCACTCACTCACCCAAGCATTCATTCATCCACTTGTCAGGTCTAGACCAACGTTCAGCTGGCACATGCGCCTGTGGGAGACTGCGTTTACCGCCGGCATCTGTCTGATGGGTCCATCCTGACAGCTGTTGTCCTTGCAGCAGGATGTTAGAGCTTCCTAATATCTCTGTCCGTCAACTTTCCTTAAGCACCAACTGTTCTTTAGGCACAATGTAAAGTGCTGAAATATAAAAGTGAATGACCTAGTGTTTGCTCTCAAAGAACATACAAATTACTAGAGGAGACAGAGATGCTTCAAGGAAAAAACACAAATACCTGCATTTGCTACAAGTAGAAGCAGTACGCAAATGCTAACTCTGAAGAACTCAGGAGGCTTTCTATAGAGTGGATGCAGCGAATGGGGCTTTGGGGGAAGAGTAGGAGCACGGTCTGCTTGGAATGGCGATCTTGAGTGTGGAGCACGTAGGAAGCCCCAGCGTGGCAGGAGCTGTGCTGTGGAAGTGGCCGGTAGCATGGGTATTGGGATGGTGTCCTGGTCTGATATTGCCCTGCTAACAGAAATGTCTAAAACAGGGTGGTTCCTAATGGTAGCTTACTTAGCTCACAGTTTGGACGTCCAAAGTCTGAGCCAGACTTCCTGCAAGGTTACACCATGGCGGAGGGCAATTAGTTGTCCTTGTCTCTGCTGGTTCTGGTCTGCTCTGACCTACTGTAAACACCCTGGGACTCAGTAACAGGGGCCTTGTCCTGACAAGCTTATCACGCCCAAAGTCCTCACCCGGACATAATCAGATTTTCACTGAATTCCTTTACAGTGTAACCAGGTCCCAATACATAACTTCTGGGGACATCCAGACTATAGCAGATGGATTCTTGCAACTCCTTTGATAAAATGTTTAAGCAGGAGAGTGATGAGTTCATAAATGGAAATTAGAAAAATCTTCCTGACTTGAGAATAAAATAATTGTTAAAAGGGCAAGAGTTGACTACTTAGAAAACACCATTCATTTACCCATTCATTCAACATATATTTTATGAATGCCTTCTCTGTGCTGGGTGACAGTCTTAATGCTGGGGATAGCGTACTGACCAAAATAGTTTATAATTTATTGGGAAAGCTGAGTCTAAATACATAGACACCAAAGTAGGCATGTATTTACAAACTGTGCTATGAACAGAATTCCACCATGCTCTTGGGAAAGTCATGACACATTTTTGCATAGAAAAATACACCATGACTCTCCTGACCTCCTAATACGAACAAGTACAAAGAGGAGGGTGTTCACTTCAATGGGTGATTGAATCAAGGCCTCCTTAAGAAAATGGCATTTATTCTGAGACCAAAAGAGTGAGTGGGATTTTCCCTGACTGTTCTGCAAATAAAGACTAGAAGATGGGGCCAGCGGGTGGCATGGTGGTTAAGGCGCTGGACTCCCAGATAGCCGACCACAACTTGAGTCCTGAACCTGGCTTGAAGCTCACACTGGGTACTTATGTGTGTATGCCCAAAATCTCGAGAAGAGAATGGAGGGGAAGGGATTGCAGTGTGGCCATTCCCTTGGGGGGAATTCCTCACTTTCCCTCTTTCTGTCTCTGTCTCTCTCTCTCTGGTGAGTGCAAAAACCTAAAAAAAAATAAAAAGAAAGAAAGACTAGAAGCAGGGAAGTCTGTGGAGAAACTGGTTTAGTTATCCCCAACAGGAAGAGGTAGTGGCATTGCAGCAGGCCAGCGTGAGGTTTAGAAGGACTGAGCAGTTTGAAATTAGGAAAGGCCTCTAAGAAGAATAGTCTGACCAAGCACTGAGTCATGGGGAGGTCTGTCTGAGGAATGGCCAATGAGAAACCAGGCATGAGTGTTTAAAGGAAAACTGGAATTAGGATAACTGTTCAAAGGAAAGCAATTGACTTTGAATTTAGTGAGGACTGACTCCCACATGCTTGTCCCGTGCATCTGTAAATACTGAATGTATGCTGAACTTTTGGAATAGTCTACTGGTGCTGGCTGTCTCCCTGTAACCTGGTTGCAGAAATAAACTCCCTTCTTCTCCAGCCTCTGCCTGTCATTTCATTGGCCAAGAATAGAAGCAGTTGAACTTAGTCTGCCTGAAATAGCATCGGGAATGTGCAGGAGACAGTTGACTCGAGGTGGCCTTTTAGACACAGAGTTGTAGCGCTGCTGCACTCTATCGAGAAGCGATTAGGCTATGCAGCAATCCAGTGGGTGGTCACATGAACTTGAAAGAGGTTTGAAAAGGGCAATCTGCAGGACTTGATGAATTACGGTGCAGGAAGTGGGCCATGGAGGGTAGAGCCCAGGATGATTTATGATTCTGACTCAGGAACTTGGATAGACAAATACAAGACAGACCATAAGAATAAGAAAAAGCTGATAGTCATTCCCATCTTGAGATGTGTCTGAGATGCCAGGTGCCAGAGACATGTGTCTATCCAGGCTGCAGGTGAGGCTTGTGCTGGTCATTGTAGCTTCTGGGAACTGGTCAAAGTACGAGAGTAGATTAACTCCCCCAGGGTGTGTGTAAGACTGGGACAAAACCACTGCTGAGCCAGGCGTCTGAAGTGTGAGCGGATCCTATAGTGCCAAGAATGACCCTTTCATCAAGCATGCGGGCAAAAGACCCACAAGCATGAAGGCAAATTAATAAATGAATCTTGGGTGTCTTTTTTTAACTCTGCAAATGACCTAAAGTTGGGTAGCAACTTCAATTTAATGTAATTTCGTTCTTTTCATTGAAAGCCCATGCCCTAGTTAGTAACCATTATCTCTTGGAAATAAGACTGAGAAGTGATTAAAGGAAAAATTTACTTGTGTTATAAAATTATTTGTTTTTTTTTTAAAGTTGTATTTTGCAGCAGCCAAATATTATTATATAAACAACAGAAAAGTAGGGTGCTTAAAATACCTGATTACAATAAAATTGGGCTTCCATTCACATGCTAAATAAGACTAATCAGTCATAAAAACTTAAAAGTGTATACTGTCATAAGATTTTTCATACACATAAATTATTTTTTAAGTAATTATTTTATTTAACTTTATTTATTTATTCTTTATTTTTACCAGTAAGGGACAGAGAGAGAGAGAGAGAAAGCAAGCTGCCAGGTCTAGGACTTGAACATGGTAAGCCATGTGGGAGTCCAGCATCCTTAACCACCACACCACCTGCCAGCCACATACACATACGTTCTTAAAAAGGATTATCCCCCCCACCCCATTAGATCTTTAGTTCCTGACATGGCCATTACATGACTTCCTATGACTTGGCGGTGATTGAGGAAGAAAGGACCCAGGACACTGCAACATTGAACCGCAGCATTCTAGGGCCCTTGCTCACGTCTGAGGGCTGTTCAAGGCCACTCACTTACTTCAGAAACAGACTGACACATGTTCTCATCTCATGGAGGGTTTTCAGGAAGGTACAGATGATAACATTTCTTTTTTTTTTTTGGAGAGGTTTTTGCTATAGGGCATGTGCGCTCGCCAGACAGAGAGAAACAGAGAGATAGAAAGCGAGAAATCACCCCCTAGGAGGGATGGCCACACTGCAATCCCTTCTCCTCCATTCTCCTCCTGGGATCTTGGGCATGCACGCACATGCACCCGGCGTGAGTTTTATGCCACCAGGTCTGGGATGCGAACCGCGGTCGACTATGTGGGAGTCCAGCGATATAGCCATTACGCTAACTGCTGGTTCCCTAGATTATAACCTTTCTTAAGTGACAATCAACTGAGTGGAAGTGGAGAGATTCTGAACATGGTGACATTGGTGAGATTCCACCTTGTCTCAGGCCCATGCATGGCTGCTGCTTGTTGATGGTGACTTTGAAGATAACACTTCAACTCAGTGTGTTTAAGTGGCCCTCTGTGTGTTTAAGAAAAGGGCCCATGAATGTTCATTGCAATGATTTCTTCCCTCATGATGTCTTTAGATTCTTTCTTTTGTAATGGTGGTTTATTGATTGGTTCATGACTTGGGAAAACTTACCCAGTAGACTCACATCTCTGACTCTGTTCAGGTTGGTTGTTGCCTCTTCCTGGGGCCAAGAATTGTTTTGATGATTTTATTGCCCTACAAACTAAGGGAGAATATGAAAAGATAGTGGCTAATTATGAGTTCTTTTTGTGATGGCTAACACTCAGTAACATTCTTAGACAAAGACAAAATGTGATAATGAGTTTTTTTTTTAAAGCAGATAAAAAGAATTTTTTGCAGAAAGGAAGTTAAGAGTTGGGTTTACCATTGAATCAAAGGGATAGGATCAGCAGGTGATGATCAGCCCTGGATTCAACGTCAGCCCAGGAATCTCAGATGTGACTGTTAGTAGTGCTCTGTTTTAGTTCAATAGAACGTTTTATTCTTAAACAAAGAAAAAAGAAAGAAACTTCTTTCAAAAGAAGACGAGGGCAAAAAAAGAAAAAGAAAGGTGTTAATTCCAATGAAAGCTGAGTTTTCTTTTTGAAACATCTGCTTATTCATTGGCATCTTGCTGTACAGGGCCACAATTAGACATGGGGGTTAGCTGTGGGAAAAGCAACGAATAAATTAAGTGAGGCCAATGAAAAACCAGATAATTGGTTAATTAGCTTTGGGAAATGTGTGCTTCAGTCACATGATTTGTCATACCTTAGATGTACTTGAATAATATGTTAGAAAACCTCTACCATCTGTGTGATAGTGCTTTGGAAGACAAAGAAAAAAGAAACAAACAAAAAACACGAGAAAGAAAGAAAATGTCCTTTTCTCCTCCACTAAAGAGATAAGTTCACAACAGATGATTTAGACACTTCTAAAGCTGTTTCAATGAAATAGGCTCCTTAGGAATTTAGGTAATTCAATTTAGAAGACTAAAAAAATGAGAGACCAACAGATGGTATAATGGTTACCTCTATGGACTCCCACTTGATCACAGTTCAAGTCCCAGACCCGGTGGCCTAAAACGCATGCTGGGTGTGTGTGCATGTGTGCCCAAAATCCTGAGAGGAAAATGAAGGAGAAGGGGTTGCAGCATGGCCATCCCTCTTGGGGTGGGAGGTGATTTCTTTCTTTCTTTCTGTCTCTCTCTGTCTGTCTGGTGAGTGCATGCA
The DNA here is from genome assembly GCF_000334495.1 of Tupaia belangeri chinensis. Taxonomy (NCBI): domain Eukaryota; kingdom Metazoa; phylum Chordata; class Mammalia; order Scandentia; family Tupaiidae; genus Tupaia; species Tupaia belangeri. Next base: position 2,058,566 of record NW_006159558.1, on the reverse strand, counting down.
CGCTATAGCAAAAAATCTCTCTCTCTCAAAAAAAAGACTAGAAAACAAACAAAATTAGATGTTAATTGCTATGGTTTGGATAATGACTTGTTCCCCAAAGTTTCATGTTTTAGAATTTGGCCCCCAGTTTAATGGAGTAGGGACGTGGTAAGATGTTTAATAGGGAAGGCCTAGTGGGTGTTGTTTGGATCATAGAAACATTGCCTTTATGAAGGGATTTCCTGAGTTCTAGCTTTCATGGAAAGGATTGTTTTTCTATGAGAGTGCGTTGTTATAGCAGGAAGATGGCTACTTCTAGCTCTCTCTTTTTGAACACACTTGCTATTTTCTCTGTTGCTGCTGGCCTTGTTACATAGCCAGTCTGTTGCCAAACCCATGATTTTGAAATTTCCAGTGACCAGAATTGTGAGTCACATAAATATCTCCCTCTCTCTCTCTTTTTCTTATAAATCAACCAGTCTCAGGTATTTCTATAAGAACATAATAGTGGACTATGACATCATTATTTTACAATTGCATATAAAAGTCAAAATCTCATTCAGAAAGATGGGCGGGTAGTGTTGAATAAGATCAATTACCTATATAAAGCATTAATTCCTTTTATTCTGATAATCCTGAATTAGTGTAATCTTGAATAATTCTAAATTCACATAGACTTACTCAGGCATATAGTGGTTCAGGAACATCAAAGTCTAGGTCTTGTAACTAAGGTCTTGACAGCCCAATGAAGTGCAGATCCATTCAGTGCTATAGACAAGGATGATCCCTGTCCACCAAGTAATTTGTTAGATTCTGCATGTTCAGATTTTACCCGATTTAAGATCTGTGCCAGAGCTCTGTCTCTTCTCCGAACAGGCTCAAGAATCACCTTCTCATAAGGGCACATGAATTTTCCAAATTTTAATCAATAGACTTATCATTCTGCTCAGTTGTAAGAAAATCAATTCTGCTCCCCAATTATATCTGTAATGTCTCAGTGATCTCTTAGATGTTTCCCAACCTCTCTTTATGGCTGGGCTATCTACTACCTAGCTTAGGACAACCGCTCAGTCTGCTCTACCCACTGTCTACAGTGGCTCTTCTGACTCGCCCCCTGAAGTACCTGAGAGCTCCTCTCAGGTAGTTACTATTTTCTGCTTTTCCTTGGTCTTCTGAAGGCTGAGCCTTAGCCTCCAGTCTTATGGCATATGTTGCCAAGTTCCTCTGTCTTAGTCCTTTTCTGTTCTGCTTTGGGGAATCATCAGATAAATAGTCCCTGTGGTCAGGATAAAGTCTTGGCTTTGACAGGAGTGATTTGGTTTCTCCAGTTGTCTCCTTGGCTATCCATTGCCAACCCTCTTGGCCAAATGCTGACACTGTTGGGTAGTTGGTGTCAGCTATTGCCAGCACTAGGTCCTCTTTTGCCCTTCCCTCTGCACTGTTGTAACCACCTGTGCTGGGCCAACAGGGCTGCCCCTTACCCATTTCAAGATACCCCTGATCTGAGCTCTCTTTTCTCCATCAGAATAAATTGCACAAGGTCAACTTCCACCCTGTTAGTGTTTGAACACCTATCCTCCCAGACACTGAAGGGAAGGGTCTGTGCTCTAAGTCTGAGTGGTCAGATCTCACCCCTTTCCTTTGGGGGCTCTTGCTACATCTGTTTAGAAGATTAGGAGCAATGGTAGCACAGAGCCAAGCAGTGGTTCAGGATGTTCCCATGCCGTGTGCCTCACAAGCCAAGATACCAATTGCTGCCTCTTTCAAAGCATATTGCAGTGTCCCATTTTTGGCAAGATCTGTGCCAGAGCCCTGTCTCTTCTCCAAACAGGCTCATGAATCACCTTCTGGCTCTCCTCCACAAAGTACCACAGGCTAATTGCTGCACTCCATAAGTGTAGGGTACAGAATCTGGGTAGTTAGCCTATATTTATTGGTCTCAGAGCCAGTAATTTATATGCTTATTTATATATTGAATAGACACTTATTGTAAATCTCCTATGGACTAAGCCAAGTGATAAAGAAGGTGCAAATAGATTGGAGACATGAGTCCTATTTCCCAGTGGCTTCTAGTCCAGATGGCCCAGTTCATGTGTGAAACATCTGAAACTGTCTCTGCTTCCATATTCACTAGGATAAACTTAGGCAAATTGTTCAAATCATCTGGGCCTCATTGTCCTCATAAAAAAAGATTTAAAACACCCATCATGATACCAGCTAGTGGTGTGGTGGTTAAGGCGCTCGATCCTACATAGTCAACTGCACTGTTCGAGTCTCAGAGATGGCAGCTTGAAAAACATGCTGAGCATGTGTGTATGCATGCCCAAAATTCCAAAAGGAGAATGGAGAAGGGATTGCAGTGTGGTCATCTCCCCTGGGGTATAATTTTTCAGTCTCTCTCTCTGTCCCTGGCAAGTGCATATGTCTTGTAACAAATTAAAAACAATAAAACACCTGTCACGTATGTCTTCTTGAACTCTTGGACAGAACAGGTTCATATTGTTTAATACCAAAGAAGAGAGCTGGACCAAATGGTGCAAAATGACAGATTCCACAATACCGGCTCAGGAGGAACTAATGAGTCAGCCAGGTAATCATCTTGCATGCTGCCTGCTCTGGAGTGGGTTCTCCACCCTAAAGCCTTTAAGCACAGACCAGCTGGTGCTTGATGGGGATGCTACAGAACTGTGTCTCTCTCTCTCTTTCTTTTTTGGCCATCATGCACATGTGCTCACCAGAGAGAAGAGAGGGAAAGTGGAAAGTCAATCCCTGGGGGATGGCCACACCACGATTTTGTCTTCTCTTCTCCATTCTCCTACTAGGATTTTGGGCATGCACACACATGCACCCAGTGTGATTTTTAAGTTACTGGGTCTGGGAACTGTGATTGGCCACATAAGAGTCCAGCATCTTAACCACTATACCACCTGCTGGCCCTTCTGGGGTCTGCTTTATAAAAGCATTAAATCGCATTTATGAGGGCCGCAACCTGATGTGCTACCTCTCAAAGGCTCCACACCCTAATACCATCACCTTGGACATCAAGATCTGAACAAGTGAGTTTCAGGGGATGCATACACTGGGATGGTAACACATAGCTTCAGGACCCATGGTCCTACATCGTCATGATCAGATCATGATAATATTAGCTTTTGGAAGATTATAAAAATAACGAGGACATAAAATTCTTGCTAAACTTGGACCCTGCCTAAAATTCATCATTATAGAAATTCTGACAAAAGGTAGATGATATTGTTTGGAGCATTTAGTCAAGACTTATTGTATAAGAATATTGTATAAGAACCACTCAAAATACCAAACATGATGTGAGGCCTTTTACAGATGGTATCTTTCTAATCCTTAGACGCTACCTATGGTGAGGATGCCTGTGACAGGAAAACTGAAGTTTAGAGATTAGGTTGCTAAGCATAATTGAAGTATATAGGAGAGCCATGATCTCTAAGTTATTGGCTTGCAAAGCCTCCGTTCTTATTTTTCCTTTCAATGCCTCTCCTGGGGCAGACAAGTGGAGGGAGTGACACTTAAAGTGGAACCTGAGCTCAATACTGGCCTTAAAGACTGCAGCAAACCTGTGCCCCCTGCCATTCTCAGCATTTGCCAGCTAACAAGTCACTGCTGCTCCTCAAGATTGGTCAGATAAGGGCTTAACTCCTAACTCTGAGTTAAAACAAAAGGGAAAGTAGAATGTCATCTTAATGTAACTGTGAATGTGTCCCAAGTTAATTGAGCCTGAAAGAGGTTCACATCAAGTATTGTAGAAACACATATTGAGAAAAGATAATAGGCCCAGTCTGGTGATAAAGTCCGTAGCAAACTCAAGTGCAGTGCTGGAAGCCACATGGCTGACCAAGGGTCCGGATCTCTGGGTTGGCTGCGTGGGGTGTGCCCATGATCCTGGGGAGCTGGAGGACTTGTGGAAGGAGATAGTAGCTTAACAAGGCCCTGTCAAGAGTCCTTTTCTCTCTTTCTAGTTTATGCACCTCTCCCATGAATAAAATAAATGAAATTTTAAAAAGAAGATTAAAAATACAATGAACTTCCCATTACATGTGGCTTGGGTCTTATTAAATTTCTTGGAATAAGTAAAATGAGTAGATAAAGATTTTTAGTGACTATTGCCTGGGAACATTTACAGAACAATAATAGTATTGCAATTACTGTTAATAAAGACTGAATCAGCCATAAAGTGACATAATGCTACTTAAAAAGTTAAAAGCCATTCACAGATCTATATATTGCTGTGGCACAGAAGACAGTTCAGAAGTGTCTAAGGTTGACTTTAACCCTGATACCATTACTCAAATATTAGATTTCCTACTTCTCTGCCTAAAACTTTTCTTAGTTGACCTCTACTGTCTAACTCAGGGTTGGAGCCTGTCCATTAAGAAAAAAATACGCGGTTCATTACAGTTGCCCTCTTAAAATCCTGCTGTAAAGAAGAAAGACTCTTTTGACTTGGTGTTTTCTCCTCCAGATCTCTTTGCTAGTTTTCCTTTCTGAGTAGGAAGGACAGCTGGTAACTCTAATGTTCTCTGACTGGCTGCAAACGTACTTGTCAGCCACAAGGAGGTGTCAGAACCCAGATAAGAGACTGGCAACCTCCTCTGACTCCACTGTCTTTAACTTGGATAATAAGATGGCTATTAGGGCTATTTTACTGGAAAAGGAAAGTCTGAAAAAAGAAAAAAAAAAAAAACCAGTTCCCACAGATAAAAAATCACACTGTATTGTATATGTGGTGGTCAGATACCTCTCCAGTCTACACCAGACACTTAATCTGTGGTGGGAGAGATGTGTAAGATTATGAGACGTTGTAACAATGGTGGCTGGAAGGCAATGGTGGCTGTCTCTGGATTTCATTTCTAAGGATTAAAAGGAAATGATACAAATGAAACAATTTTTAAAACTGTCAAAAATGGATCCTGGGGAACCAGCAGCTAGCGTAATGGCTATGTCGCTGGACTCCCACGTAGTCGACCGCGGTTCGCGTCCCGGACCCGGTGGCTTAAAACTCACGCCGGGTGCGTGTGCGTGCATGCCCAAGATCCCGAGAGGAGAATGGAGGAGAGGGGACTGCGATGTGACCATCCCCCCTGGGGGGGTGATTTCTCGCTTTCTGTCTCTCTGTCTCTCTCTGTCTGTCTGGTGAGCGCACACGCCCTATAGTGAAAATCTCTCCAAAAAAAAAAAAAAGAAGTAAAAAAAAAAAAAAGAATCCTGCACCTCCTATTGCAAAACTCAGGCTTTTCTTGGTGAATTCTTTCATGTCTTCAAGGAACCGATCAATCCTAGGCTCTATAAACAATGACAACGCAGAAAGACTCACGCTTCCCTCTTCCTCCCGGATGTGCAGTTCAACCCTATCACACAAATGAGAAAACTGCCCAATCCAATCCACCTTGAAATACAGGCACAAACACCCCCATATAGTATCAGTAGGTGAAACACAGCTGTGTACCTTAAAAAGTAATGTCCGGGCAGGCAGTGATGCAGCAGCAAAATGTTCCACTATTTGAGGCAATCCCACATGAGAAGGTTCCTGGTTCAAGTCCAGAGACCTCCCTGAGTAAGCCAGGCACATGCTTGCCCGTGACTGGCTGAAGTTTGGGGGTGAATCATGATGTCAAGACTCTGCCGGGGTGTTGTCTCTTTCTCTCTCTGCCTCTCTCACTCATAGAAAAAATAAAGACTAAACTCCTTTTTAAGATAATGTCCAAATGTTAGGCTTTAGGAAAGTGAGGATGGTGTAATCTGAGAAAATCTATTAAATAAGTACTCTCTCAATAAGCCAGATGAAGGAACGCTAAATCATAGTCTTTATATATCAAAAGATGGTACTTAACATATGTACCAGGCTCACGAGTCTTTTTAAAACGGACAGAAAGATGCCTTGCAGTGAATCATGAGGTTTAACACATCCGTAACACACGTGTTACATGTACAACCAGCACATGCATGGACATGTCACATTCCACACCTGTAAGCTATACATGCCCTAGGTCTGATCACTGTTATGGAAAACAGCCAACATCGTGTTTGAACGCTGGATCAATTTTATCACCATCATCTAACATCATTTTGGAATGGCCATAATGAAACTAGAGAAATATTAAAATCAGAATTCCATATTCTGGCAAGACAAGGACAGTATTTTCAGGTCACATGGTTAACTGTCTAGAAAACCCAATAAAATCCAGTGAAAAAAAAACTCTTAGAAACAACAGGAACACTAAATGAGCTGTCTGGTTATAAATGAGCATACAAAAATACAGCATTTTTGCTTTTAAGTAAATAATAAAATATTCCAGACATTCAGAACTACATGAGAAAACAATCTAGGTGCCTGCAGGCCCACGATCCAGCTTAAGAATCAAACTTCATCAAGGCCGAGGAAGCCTACGTGTTCCCCTCCTGATCACATTCCTCCCTTGGGGGTGATCCTTATAATGATTTGGGTGTTGATCATTTTTACTCAGTTTTTAATGCTTTTCTTAAATACACATGCCTTCTTAAATTCCATTTGGTATTTGCTTGATGCTTCATGGAAATGGCATGCTACGGAGAAAGGTTCCATGTGGGGACTTGCTTGTTGCCGCCTGATTTTGTCTGTGGGGTTCAGCTGAGCGAGTGTGTGTGGCTCTAATGTCTGCCACCACCTCATTGCCTAAATTTCATTTGCTGTTTGTCTGATGCCTCCGGTGTTACTCTGGTGCTTGCACATAGCTCTATTAGCCTGTCATTTGCAGATGCATAAATGTCTCACTGGTGTGAATCTTTCTCCAGACCACTCCAGGGATCTAGAATATGCCCCATGGCTGGGGAGGATCCCATAGCTTCCCCTTTCTAGACAAAGCTACCAATTCATGCTCCAACCAGAGGTGAGTACACATTCCTGTTTCACACCTTCCCCCAATACTGGCTTTGGTCAATCAATTTGTTTTACAATATAAATAACAAATATATATATATATATGTGTGTGTGTGTGTGTGTGTGTGTGTGTATGTATGTATATGTGTGTGTGTATATATATATATATATATATACATACATACTGGAAATAAAAGATCCCATTTGCAGTAGTGGTGATAAAATTCTTAGGAGTAAAGTTAACAAGTAATGTATAGAATTTGTGTGAAGAAAGCTAAAACACTGTTTTTAAAGAAGAATAAAAATAAGGGCTTGTGTAAATAGAGAGTGATACATTTCCCTTAGGTGCAAAGATTCTAAATTGAAAAGAAAAACATGTTATCTAAATTATTATATAAATTCCAAACCTAAAGTTATTCTTCACTAGATTGTTAAAAAGAATATATATAGGAAAGCAGATGTGATTTTTAACATTTTATTTATTTCAAGGTAAAACATAAAACTAAAATGATTAGAATACAAACTTTGGTGATTATGTCTATCATGTGGGGTACAAAGCTAGAAACCATTGAAGAGAAATTTGACTACATAAAAATGAAAATCTTCAATGATAAAATCTATGCTAGAAGGAAAAGCAACTAGAAAAAGATGGTAAGTGTCAATGGTTTAAATGTGGAAAACCAATGGTTCATTGAAACCGTATGGATATAAGATAGAGATATACCAAGGGGCCAGCAGGTGGCGTAATGGTTACGTCACTGCACTTCCCTGTAGTGGACTGCAGTTCGAGTCACAGACCCAGCAGCTTAAAACTCATGCTGGGTGCGTGTGTGTGCGTGCCCAAGATCCCAAGGGGGAGAATAAAGGAGGAGGGATTGTGGTGTGACCTTCTCCCCTAGTGGGTGAGTTCTTGATTTCTATCTGTCTCCCTCTGTCTCTCTCTGGCAAACACATGTGCTCTATAGCAAAAATCTCTAAAAAAGAAAAAAAAAAAAAAGATAAAGATATATCTTAATGGAAAAGGAAACCGAGCTCACAAACAAGCCATTTATAATGGAAGAAATATAATACCAGTAGTAATAAAAATGCAGAAATGGTTCTGTATATCTCATCATTTTAAAGATATAGTGGGAAATTAACAACATACACTCATAACACATCTTGAGAGTGAAATTTGCATATGCTTCAAAAGTCAAATTGTGCATATCTTTGATACAGAAATTCTATTTCTATAAATTCATCACCAGGAAAATAGAGACAGGAGTAAATGGGTAGGCAGCAGAGAGCACTACATGAGAACACATGCCAAGAACATGACAGGTCTGGGTTTGACTCTCGGGCAGATAACTTCCTAAACCTTGTCCTTTCCATAGGTTTAATAGATCCTAATTAATCATTCCTCTTAGAGTAGTAGATATTAAATAAAACAATACCTGTCGAGTGCTTACCAGAACACCTGACATAGTATAAGTGCTCAAGAACTTTGCCATTGCTGTTTCATTTGAACATCCCACAGTGAGGGAGGCAGCCTAGCAGATTCTCAGATGGCTCATTCTATTAGAGAGGGAGGCTCAGTGAGTACCATTTTTTTCTTTCTAGTTGCCATGATTTATTAAAATGATGTAATGTAAAAGTTCTTTTTTTCTTAGTAGAGTTTTTTTTTTTTTTTGCTACAGTGCATGTGCTCTCACCAGAAAGGCAGAGAGAGACAGAGAGAAAGCGAGAAATCACCTCCCAGTGGGGATGATCATGCTGCAATCCCTTCTCCTCTGATCTCCTCTCTGAATCTTGGGCACACACTCACACACGCTCGGCGTGATTTTAAGCCTTCTGGTCCAGGACTCGAACTGTAGTCAACTACGTAGGAGTTCAGTGATGTTACCATTACACCATCTGCTGGTTCTGATATAAAAGTTCTTAATGCAGATAAACATTTAACACGTTTTCTAACACAAAACAAAGCCAATAAGCAGTGGTTAGAAGATGGCTGAACTTGCTAGCCTTCCATAGATATGTTCCCAAAGTGAGAGAAATAAACCAGGCTCTACACTAGGAATAGTCCCAGCGATTCCAGAGAACCTACCAAAATTGAGGTTTTGGATTTAGTTTTAAGTTCTGGAGTCTGAGAAGTATAAGATCAAAAGGTCAATATATTCAGTGTGTGGGGAGAAGCCATTCCTTGTAGATGGTGACTTTTGTGTGTTCTTGGATGACGACTTCTTTGTGTCTTTCAAAGGCAGAGAGAGAGAGATTCGAAGGCCACATACTACATTACTACATTTTTAAAAAAGAATGATTTATTTGTTTAATTCCATTTGTTATTATTTTTTTAATTTGATCAGAGAGAGGTAGAGAAAGAGAAAGCGAGAAAGCAAGTCGCCAGGTCTGGGACTTGAACTGTGGTAAGCCATGTGGGAATCCAGCATGTTTAACCACTATGCCACCTGCCAGCCCACTACATTACCACATTAACATTAGATTTGCTGGGTAGAGGAGTAACTGGCCAGATTCACTTTCCAGCTCTTACATCTTTGTCATGGGCATGTGTAACTTTCACTGCCATGGTTGACCATGTGGGAGTTCAGTGCCTTAACCACTATGCCACCTGCTAGCCCCAGGAAAGATGATTATTAACTAGCTTGTTTCAGAGAGGTAACTGTTTCTTTCTTTCTCTTTTTTGAGAGGTTATTTTTTTTTTTTTCTATAGGGCACATGCGCTCACCAGACAGACAGAGACATAGAGACAGAAAGCAAGAAATCACCCCCCGGGGGGATGGTCACGCCGCAATCCCTTCTCCTCCATTCTCCTCTCAGGATCTTGGGCACACACACACACGTGCCTGGCGTGAGTTTTAAGCCACCGGGTCCGGGACGTGAAACACGGTCTACTACGTGGGAGTCCAGCGACACAGCCATTACGCTAACTGCTGGTTCCCGGAGGTAGCTGTTTCTTGAAAACTGGATAGACAGTGGCACCAGGGAAACCGACACATAGTCTCTGACAGTCTCTTTTAGTTAGGTGAACCCATAAAGTGTTAGGAATTTTCCCTCACACTTGAAAGAGTTTATTTGAATAGGGTTTTTATAACATGATTTGTAACCTCTGAGTTTAGACCAAGAGTGCTATGAGAGCCCTATGTGAATCCAAGTTTAGCATTTTGGGCTAGTTCAGCCAGAGAAAAAAACGGATGTTTTTGGATTCCTTTTCGATGCAATCTACTTCTTCAACCCCTGGTGTATAGTGTGATTCATTTCAAAGGGACACTATATAAAGCAATGTGACTTTACGTAGGACTTGCATAAAATGAAGCCGCTGCCTCTAATTCTTCATTCTGGAACCCAGGCTGGTAATTACGTGGCCTACCATTTCCAATCATGAGTCAATAGTGAATCTAAATAGAACAGTTTCTCCTCTGTCATTACGTGCATTTCTCTTACTGGGAAGGTCATAATTACTGAGACAGTCCTTCTCATGGGCTCTTTGTCAACTTTGGAAGGGTCTTTCTCTTTCAGATGTGTGGCCAAACCTCTAGCCTCTGCAGTCTACTCGGTATCTCCATTGAGGACAGGGCCGGTCACCTCGGGGTAGAATCACTAGGGGCTTTCTCTTCAAGGCATGTAGATGAGTCTCCTACTGCCCCCTCCCCACCCCCAATCATGGTACTCAGAGTACAGACATTATTCAGCCACTTCTCTTCCACTTAAGAGACCGAGTCTTCAGTGAGGTACATATCTGAATTATACAGTCAAACCTAAGTAGCATTGTAGGCTCATGGTTTTTATAAAAAGTCAGTCACTGGAACTTCAAAAGTAATGTATACATGCTCCTAGTAAAAACCCACGCTCAGTGGAAGAATCTAAAGTCAAATGAAAACTATTCCCGTCCCTCCATCGAACTCTACCCGTTCGGCGATAACTCAGGATGCTTTCTTCCTTGCTCTTTACTTCGTTTATACAAACATGTGCACGCACAAGGATCTCATCCTAGGCTCACAGCCCCAGCTGGACAGCACTGTTCCCATGCCCATTTTATAAAGAGACCGAGTTCCGAAATAAACTTGCTCACGGCCAAGCAGCTAGTAAGTAATGGGGCTGGGACTTGGGCCCAGGCTGGCAGGCCCATGCTGTGGCTCAAGCAGTGGTGTGTATGTTGGAGTAGTTAGAAAAGCCCGCACCATGCAAGGCGACTTGGGGAATGAGTTGTAGTCTAATCACGAGGTGGGAGAAGGAGCACAACCCGTCTGAGCAAAGCCTCTGAGGGGCCATGAGGAAGGCCATCCACTGGTTTTCTCCCATCCAAAGACAGTGGTGGGGCTTTGGGTGGTTTTGCCCAAACCTGCTTCACTAAACTTGTTCCTCACTGTTGCACTTCTGCGTTCTATTATGTATCAGGCTGGTTGGACTGTAGAATTAGCTACTCTACAAACAGGCTTGAATTATCTAACGTCATCCGTCACACTGGTCCTCTTGCCTAATCCGCATCTGCCCACATGCTAGTCACCCTTCCAAACACATTAACTTCACAATGTGCCTCCCAAAGCCACTGTCATGCTCAGAGCCGGCATGAGGTCCCTCTCGGTGTCCCCGTGGTCTGCCAATTGTACATCTCCTATGGCACGATTATTTTTATCTCAAATTGGAGTCATTTGTGTGCACGCTTTATGGTATGTATGCTACCGTGGGCTCTGTCTTGTTCACCTCGCCAAGCTCACAGCTGCACACACTGCACACTCACAATAATGGCTGACCTGAATATTTAAGAGTCAAGGAAAATTAAGTTTGGACATCAGGTGAAGGGGTCAGGCCAAAAATCTTATCCCTTATGCAATGGTTGGAAGTCGTTGCTTTTCCCCCAAAGTTGGGAGGTGCAAACTTTGATGAGGTGGTTCTGAACGCAGGGAGCATTCAGAGAGTGACTTCTATCACTTTGCCACAGTGGAGTCGTGGGACCAGGAAAGAGTTGTCTGGGAAGTCCCAGAGCACACAGTCTACACAGTGGTGAGGTGGTAAGGGCGGAATGAGGGTCTCGAGGTGCGAGGCCCAGCTCACTCTGAGACAGGATCAAGGCAGGTTGGAAAGAAGAGGGAGGAGGAAGACCAGGACCTAAGCGAATAGTACAATGGGCTGTAAAGGAGGCCTGGCATTAAGAGAAAGGAGACAGAATTTCCTAATTTTCGTGTTTTTCAAACTATAGCTGCCAACCCATCACAGGCAAGTCTGAGAGCTGCGCTGCGAGGGAGTGCCTTTTGATCAAAGTTCAGAGAAAATGCCCTGTGATCACATTAAAATCATAAATATCTTAGCAGCATGAAATGCTGATCCAGAATAGTAAACTACTAACACATTTTCATAGTTATTTTATTTTATTTTTATTATAGAGTGGGGTTTTCCTTATGTTCCAAACTCAGACTTCAGAGCTTACACATTCCGGCCGTCCTGCCTTAGGGAGACAATGGTGGCTGTATGCGGGAGACACTACATTTGTTCTGAGTTGATGCTGACTCCAGGTGCAGAGGTCCGGGATGCGGGAACCCAAGGCGGGTCCAAAGAGACATCCCCTGGTAAAAGCCCTCCGTGTTACTCTTGTCTTTGTGCCAGCTTTGGGGAGGACTGGAGGGTATCATTCTTTGACGGGGTCTCCCCAGTCTGGTCACAAGGACAAGCAAGCCTTATTCTTTTTCCACCTCCTCCTACTTACCCCTCCCTGAGGAGCACTCAGTCTTCCCACAGATATTGTTGAATCCTTACTGCCAGGTATGGTCTGCACAGATTCCTTAACTTGGTCTGAGTGCCTCTGGTTTTATCCAAATACAGATACGTTTTAATCCTAAAACAAGGACCTCAGAGTGAACCAAGCCATCAGCCATCATTTAGCCATGTTGTATTAGAAAAGACTCCTCCTAGACCAGCAGGTTCACATAGTGGTTAAGGCACTGGACTTTCACATGACTCGCCATGGTTCAAGTTCCAGACCTGGCAGCTTGAAAATGACGCCAGTTTTGTGTGCATGCGTGCCCCAAGTCCCAGGAGGGGAACGGAGAAGGAATTGTGGCATGAGCATACCCCTGGGGGTAATTTCTCACTTTCCTCTCACTAATCTCTCTCTGGGGGATGCACATGCCCTATGGCGAAACAAACAAACAAAAGCGGAAAAGAACCCTCCCCTTCCATGTCAGGACTCAGGACTTGCACTCTGGCAGCAGACCCGTGTGGGCATTGGGGAGCCATCTTCTGGTTCCCTCGTGATTGGCTGCAAGCCCAGATTATTTTTCTGCTTACTCCTGCAGTCCCAGGTCTTGTCCTGGATTCCAGCAATTTCTCTGTGAGAGGAGCTCCCATCTACTCGCCATGGTTCAAGTTCCAGACCTGGCAGCTTGAAAATGACGCCGGTTTTGTGTGCATGCGTGCCCCAAGTCCCAGGAGGGGAACGGAGAAGGAATTGTGGCATGAGCATACCCCTGGGGGTAATTTCTCACTTTCCTCTCACTAATCTCTCTCTGGGGGATGCACATGCCCTATGGCGAAACAAACAAACAAAAGCGGAAAAGAACCCTCCCCTTCCATGTCAGGACTCAGGACTTGCACTCTGGCAGCAGACCCGTGTGGGCATTGGGGAGCCATCTTCTGGTTCCCTCGTGATTGGCTGCAAGCCCAGATTATTTTTCTGCTTACTCCTGCAGTCCCAGGTCTTGTCCTGGATTCCAGCAATTTCTCTGTGAGAGGAGCTCCCATCTTTCTGTTTAACAGGTTGTCATCAGCCCAGACGCAGGGGAACCTGCTGGCTCTAGGGGTGGGTACAGGGTGTACCCGCTCACGCCCCAGGGTTGACCATGGCTCTGCACTTCCGAGCCTTGGACAGGCCTCGATGAGTGACTGATGAGACAAACAGGGAGCTCAAGCTGCGTTACCTTTTTCTCCTAAACGTTGATATTCAAACTTTGCTTTTCGGTGAACTTAGAGCACAATGATTATAAACAGGTTTGTGCGTTCTCCCAGAACCAGTGGGCATGGCTGACAGACCGGCTGGCACACCTGTGCCGTAAGCTCCTTGGAATTCTTATGAGGACAATGATCTCTCGAAAAAACTAACAAAATAGTTAATGCATTTACAAATAAAGTTCGTACATATTCATGTGTGCAGCATGAGTCTTCGATGTCTACGTGCACTGTGGAACGGCGACATCAAACTAAATGGCACACGCCTCACCTCATGTACTTTTTTTGTGTAGTAAGGACATTTAAAATCTGCTCTCTTGCGATTGTCAAGTATGTAAAACATGGCTAGTATCTACAGTCACTGTGCTGTCCAGCAGGTCCTTCCTGTCCACCCGCAATCTGGGACCCTCTGGCCCACACCTCTGCCGTCCCCACCTCCGAGCATCTGGCAACAACTGCTCTCTCGCTCCTTCTCCGAGTTGGAATTTTCAGAAACAATGACTTTCTGAGAAGGCTGGAGATGGACTGCTGATGACACGAGTTATTTCATGCATGACTGATTCTAATCATGTTTGTGTGTGTAGTTTTTCAATTAAATGAAAAGTTTAAATTAATTTTTTTTTAACTTGGGCAAATTCTTCTTTTTTTTCTTGGCTATCGGGCACATGAACTTGCTGAGGGGGAGGGAGAGGGAAAGTGAGAAATCACACATTATAGAGGACAGTCATGCTGCAAGCCCTTAACCCCTTCTCCTCTTTTCTCCTCTCAGGATTTGGGGCACACACACCCACACACAGGTACCCAGTGTGTTTTTCAAGCTGCCAGATCCAGGATTTGAACCATGTGGCCGACCACATGGGATCCAGCCACCTTAGCCACAGTGTCACCTGCTGGCCACACCTGAGCAAATTCTTATTCATTACCCAACAAAGAAGTTTTCTTAGGCTCAGGGAAAGTAAAATAAAAGTCTCTGCTATAGTAATTTATGGTTTCACTCTGTCTCTGCTCCTGGGAGTATTAATAAACAGCAGTCAACAAAGAGCCAGGCAATTCTACCTTGTTGCTGAGAGACTGGCACAGCTGAAGAGGCACTGGGAAGGGTATTGTCAGGCAGACACAGAGCTTGGGCACACCCCTGGGCTCAGAGCCCCAGGGGCTGCCTCATCTTTTCCACAGTGCGATGGTGAGAATCAAATAACATTAGTTGTGAAAGTGCTTTGAGAATTTCAACGGTCAAGGGTCTTACCTAGAAAGTCCAGGATTATCTAGTTATACAGAGACTCTGCTCTCTTACATGCTAACACTTTAGTTTACAAAAAAGCATTTTATTGTGTTGTTGGAAAAGTTATGATGCATTTTTGCATAGAAAAATAGAAAAACATGAACGACCCTTTCCTATGACCCAATAAAAACATAACACCCTAGCCTTAGGTAGCACAGAAGAAAAAAAATCAGATTAAAAAAAAAAAAAAAGACAGGTCTGATAATTAGAAAGAGAAATCACAGTGCTTGACCATTTGTACAAGCAAGGAGAACCCTGCAGATTCACAAATTGATCATGCCAGGAACTTGAACGACGCAGTCTTGCCAGCGAAATCTCCCTGAGACAAAGAGGAGGTGTTGGTGGTAAGGACAGCGGCCAGGCGGGGTTTCTCTCCCTGATGCTAAAATAGCCTCTGCTGTTTCCTCTTTCCTTCCAAAGTTGTTGGTTTATCCTCCACAAAGCTCACTAATTTAGCCTGCTCTTTCACCGTCTCTCCTGAAACACCTACAAAGACTTCTAATAACCCAAGTGCTTGCAAAGAAAAGGAGCTGGATGAAAGGGGATAGGGCGAAGGGTGAAAGTAAACAAAGAGCAAGAGCTAAAGCCAACCTTCAGAGAGTGAGCAGAGCGATAGGAGTGCTTTCTCCAGAGGCCTCTGCACCAGCCTTTCTCTGCAGTCTCTGCTGGCCCACAGGGCATGTAGTGAGGGGGTGTCAGCGTCCACCTTATCCTCTTCACCTAGATAGAACCTGAGAGGCTGTAAGGAACAGCATATATCCAACCCAAACTGGGAAAGCTGTAATTTAAGCGTGTCTCTCCCCTTTCTTTAACTTCAGGGAGCATGGAAGAAAAGTGGGATAGATCGAACAATAAATACACTCACAAAGTCAATGCCTTTATCACAACACACATCATCCTCTGACAAGTTCCGTAGGCCCCGAGCTACGAGACAGTGGAAGGGCTCATTTTTCATTCTGTTGACTTTAATTAGGCTCACAAGTTTGACAATTTATTGCTATTATCAGTATTATTTTTTAAAGCCAATATTCTTAACAGTTAAGTTCTCCCAAACTCACCCAGCTCAACTTGACAAATTTTAAGAGAAGATACAGGCACACATTTTTATGACAATTTCTAGTACCAAGTCAACAGTGTGGCCATAAGAAGATACAGTAGAGCAATAACAGATAAAACTTTCTTTTTAAAATGGTACTTTCCGAAATTCATAAAACATCTGAAAATGAGCCAAGATTTCTCAGACTATGGAGAAAGTGAAAGATGGCTCTGAAAGGTGGATGTCAGAAAACACTGAGGGATGCACATAAGTGGACTCGTCTTGGTCATTTGACTTATTTGCAAAGGGGCTGTGATTTATCTGCTGATTAGGAATATTCTTGATATTTTCTTAAAGGTCTAGTTTCCCTGGATATGTGTGCAAAAGACAGTATTTCTCAAGCAAAGACCCATGTACAAAAGATGCAGTGGTTGAATGTGGGGAAAGCTATCCATCTTCAAATATTTTCTCTTTCCAGAACTCTACATCTTGGAGTTGGATGAGTCTCTGGTGGCAACCCAGAACCCACTGATATTATGAGCACAATTGAAGAAACATTTCTTGGCCAAGGAGGTACTTGAGCTTCTGGGCAGCTATTTGGATTTCCAAAGATAACACACCCAGAGTAAGTATGGAAGGGCAGGTCTTGGGAGACATTATTAAGATGTTTGAAATAACCCTGCCAAAATGTCCTACCCTTCATGTTTGGCTTAAGGAATTCACAGTCTCTGTCTTATAGTTTAGTCCTTATTCAGTACTTGGTTGATTCCTTGCTAGGGAGGGTATCAAGGGAAGTAATCAGTCGTTAGATAGTTTTGTTTCCCTCTGGCTACCCCCCACCTTAATGTGTTTCATGGGGATTCCTTCTGTTCTTCCTAATGTTTGTAGTGGGAGTTCTTTGAAAACATGTACTTAACACATGACCACTTAAGACCCATGGTGTTTTCCCATCTGGAGTCACTGGGCATGTTGATGTGCACTAAATATCTAAATACCTCAAGATGGTGGTAACCCATGTCACCCACACTGGCAACTCATGCTTACTCTGGATGGTGTAGGATCACAATTTCAAAGGGACATCAGAGTGGGACAAAAAAATAATATTATTAGGAGGTAATTCTGGAGAGTAAAGTATTTGTAGATTGTGTGATTACTGTATTATTCTCTCACATATTTGCAATAGTAGGAATGACACAGAGGATAGAAAGTAAATTTTGTAGGCATAAACAATAAGGTGATTATTGCAAAGAAGATTATTGCTGGGGGGGGGGGTGGTGGGATTGACTTACTTTTAGATGTTTGTTGGAAACAGAGATGCCAGGAAAGTCAGACTTCCCTTCCTCCTACCTTGTTTTCAAGAGGTTGCTTTCTGGGGTGCTAACCGAGGCTTAGTTACTCTGAACAAGTAACTATCTTCATTCCTTTTTCTGGAATAAGGGGGATAAACAAACAAAGCATTTTAGATTGCCTTCTTTAGGGACCACAGACAATTACAAGGGACTATGCTCCTTTGAGGACAAGGGAAGGAATGGCCAGAACCTTGCAAGAAACAGCACTCTTATGAGGTGCCATGTCATGACACTGGCCACGTTTTGTGACAAAGATCGTTGTGGCTGCTGATCAGAGGAAGAAAATTTCTCCACAGTTGTTTGATATTTCATTATTAAATAAGACCCGTAGGAAATCACACCTATCAACAAGCAAGGAGGATAGGTCAGAGTTTTGCTGAAGTACCAGTTCCCAACATGGTGAGTCATGGTAAAGGACCAGCTGCCAACATGGTATCTGAGGCAGCCACCTGATTCTAAGACTCCTATCTGGCTCAGCACAGACCTGCAATTGCCCTAGTTCCCCTTCCTTGGGATAGGTAGTAATTTCCAACTCTGGTTTGACATTACAATCATCTGGAGAGGATTTAGAAAAAAATACTGGTATTTGGGTTCCACCCTAGATGTGTTAAACTGGAGTATTTATGGGTGGCTCCTATGCATTTGATAACTTAGAAAAGTGCCTCCAGTGATTCTAACATGCAGCAGGACTGAGAACGAGTATGAGGTTACTCTATAAATCTCTTCCGTTAAACAGAAATGTTTTCTGGCAAAGGGAATAAATGACATCACTATGAGCCATTAACATAGTTTACACCTTTACTGGAAGCATCCAGTAAGAGATGAGTCTAGGGTGAGAACTCTACGTGGGTGCTGACGAGAACTGGACAGATAGGATGGGAAAAAATGCCAGACTCCAGGACGTCAGAGGGCCTAGAAAGCCAAGGTGAAGATCAGACCTAAAGCCCAGGAAGGTTTGAGAAAAAGGAGAGAAAAGTGGAGACAAAATTCATTTAGTTCAACATTTTTCCAGGGCCAGTCAATCCCTGGAATAGAAGGTGGGGGAGGGGGAGGCAGAGAGGGAATTCACTTAGTACTTGCTCATTTGGAGACCAGATGATGTAACTCATTATGGAGACTGGAAAAGGCTTAGGCAAATGGGGGCAGAATTTGTTTGACTGTGGGCATTCCACCCAGGGAACCACGCAGGGTCTCTTTTATTTTAAGAGAATGAGCAGTCAACCTTAGTCTACTGTAGTTCAATAGCAGGAAAGAAATTTATTTTTTATTCTAAAAGAAAGCCTTGATAAAATTTTCCTTTAGAGTAGGGTCCTTAATTTTATAGTTCTGTGTAGCTAAATCAACCTTTTTATGAGTAATTTCACGTGGGTTGGCAGTTTATTTCACAAAATGTAACAGTGCTCCATTGTAATGGCAGGTTGAAGTGAGGGCCTCTGTGGATCCTGCTAATAGTTGAAAAATCACAAAAAGCAATCAAAAGCAGCATGAAGCAAAAAGCTAAAATCAAAAGTCTCTACTGATGAGAACTGTTAGAAAATGAGGGCCGTGCATTTAAATAATGTAGTTCTTGATAGATTTTCTTTCCTTTAATATCAACTCAATCAGTTCTTGGTTTTAACTGGTTTTTATCTTTTTTTTTTTTTTTCAAAATATTGGGTACGTCATATTGAAAACAGTGATTTAAAGATGCATTTTAGAAACAGTCTGTCATCTCTGAAACTGAGATGTCTTGAAACTGAGAGTCACATAGTAGAAGAAATAGGCTGCTCTCCAGGGTCTCACTAATCTCCCCTTTCTAACGTGTTCAGGACCTATTATTTCCAAAAGCTGGGACATACCTTTTCTATTGGCTTCTCTCCAATGAATGCTTGGCCTGACTCCTCAGAGACGAACAGCTCCCTGGGGTCCTGTGCTCCTGCCCTTTGTCCTGTCCTGGACACTGAGTGCCATTGAGGAACAGTCCTGAGCTGCACATGGCCCTGGGGCACAGCACAGAGGAGCGCTAGGAGACTGTTTCATGGAAGTTCTCAAAGCATGCAGCAGACCTACTTTGTATATTTCAGAAACACTTTTTCCTGCTTCAATTTAAAATTTTAGAATTAATTGTTGAGTGTGTGAATCTAACATGCCTAGCTGGAAATCTCATCCTAGGATTGGGAATTCCTCTCTCAGCATCGGTAACATCACCTTCTGCTTGGTCACCAGGATAGAAACCTCTTTCTTCCTGAGGCAGCCTGTGGGTTATTTGATAGTTGGAATGTTCTACCCAGGAGAACACACTCAGTACTCTGTCCAAAAGGAGCTCAAGTATTCCCAAGTTCTTTGGCCTTCCAGGGGCCATCCTTCCTTGTAGTTCCCTAATATCCAGCACTCAGGACTCCATTTGGCTAGTCCCTTGCTGAGAAACCTTGGGAGTGCTCCCAGACTGTGGGTTTCGATTCTCACCTGTTATCTCTCACTTGTCTACTTCTGGCAGCTTCTACTACTCTCCATACGCCATCTTGGTGTTCTTCTCTGTGGGAGTGTCTCAATAACACCTCTTGTTTGAACTCCAACTGGACTGTTCTCTTAACCCTCAATGCACAGCATCATTGAGGCAGTGGCGTTTAAAATACTTTGGTGAAGATTTAAGAGTATAAGAGAATTAGCATGCAGGAGAGGACAACTTAAAATTAAATGCCATGCCTCACAGTCCATCAGGCTTCTCCTGGCTGCCTTCCTGAGGAGGCCGTGTGTGCTGTCATTGTGCAGGGCCCAGCTCTCCTGTTCAGACTCCACTTGTTATCTCCCTTCCTTTCTGAATCCCAGGGGCTCTAGTTACATACCTTTTTCTCCTTATCTCCATTATAAGAATTTCTCAAAAATACCTATGATGAAGGTAGCCTTTTATAGTAGCAAGATGAAAAGTTAACATTTCAGGTAGAGGCATTTGCATTTGGAATCCTTTCCAAAGATCAAGGACAGTACTAGGACAAGTACTTGGTTTGAAACTTCCAGAATATAATTACTTATGAAAGTGAAATAAAAAGCCTTTCCCAAGGGAAAATTCATCCTTTACCATTAGAAGCACTGGACACAATACACCAGAGTTTTGTTTTGTTTTGTTTTGTTTTGTTTTGAGAGGTTTTTGCTATAGAGCATTTGTGCTCACCAGAAAGAGAGAGAGAGAGAAGAGAGAGATAGAGAGACAGCAAGCGAGAAATCAACCCCCAGGGGGATGGCCATGCCACAATCCCTTCTCCTCCATTCTCCTCGTGGGATCTTGGGCATGCACACACACGTGCCCAGCGTGAGTTTAAACCACCGGGTCCAGGACTCAAACTGTGGTCGATTACATAAGAGTCCAGCAACATAGCCATTATGCCAACTGCTGGTCCCCACCAGAGACATTTTAACAAATAACAGTTTGCTCCCAATTCAGGTTGTCAAAAATTTAGAAGCATTGGGGTCTAATCATAGAGACTGCTGCTATGCAGATTTATAAATGTATACCAACTATGAGTGTGTGAATTATAGGTTGCAAGAGAAAATGAAAATATTAAATAAGTGGTATGTCATAATGGAGAAATTTGAAGTGCGTATGATTTAAGAGTTCCATTTATAATATCTAAAATTTAGTTTAATATTACACTAAAACTGAAAGAAACTCTTATTTTGACTTGAAATCTCAATATCTACCATCGTTGATTCTAATTTTGTTTTATAAAATTAGAACAGGTCCACATTTTCGATACTTGGCATTCAAATATGAAGAACACATTCTTATCTTTTCAAATTTTCTCTTCTCTATGGAGTTTAACCTCATGTTGCCACCTAGTTTTAGCTGAGAGTTATTTAATACTTTAATCACTAATCAATGAAATAAAAATGGGTCTAATTAGCATTTGAGGATAACCAGAGTCTTAGAGTTGAGATCTTCTGTTCCAACTCCTAGTTTATTGATATTCTTTTCACAGTGTTCTTGATTTATATATGATTATTTTGCTAAAAAACCTCTCTCTCTCTCTCTTTCTCTCTCTCTCTCTCTCTATATATATATATATATATACACACACACACACACACACATACATACATACATACATATAAGGATTAGATTGTAACCTATAAAATTGCAGCAGCCAAAAGTCTCACGTATTCCAAACATCTCAAACATTTAAAAATACAATGCATAGGGCCCAGCAGGTGGCATGGTGGTTAAAGTGCTGGACTTCCACATGGCTGACCATGGTTTGAGTCCTGGGCCTGGTGGCCAATCATGCAGGGCATGGTGCATGCAAGTCCAAAATTCAGGAGGAGAATGGTGGAGAAAGGATTGTGGCCTATCTCTCCTGGAGTGATTTCTCACTTTCTCCCTCACTGCCAGTCTCTTTAGAGTGTACATGCCCTGTGGCAAAAACCTAAAAACAAAGCAGCAAATACAATGGATCGTTTGAAAAGATGCTGGTGTCTCTTTACTAATAGGAATATATCAAAATGGCCTTTTTTAATGTTGCTGACTCTTTATTTTTGTTAGGGAAATTAGAGAAATAATTTTGTGCTCTCTGCAGCATCTTTATTCTTTAGCTTTGCAAAGGAGAACAAGTATCCTTTAAGATACTGAAGTATGCTTAGTAAGTTACCGCAGTACTTTCCCATGATTTGAAAATACTTGTAAGGTGTGAGATGGAAATACTTCCTGATGTGAGACGTAGAGACGTTCTGATATCTCTTAGCTTAGAAAAACTTAGTTTATCACAGAGGTCAATACACAATACACAGTGATGTTTGTGGGTTATTTTACATCTGTTTAATAATCTCTTAACTTTTAGGATTTCGTAGCCATTTGTTGTTAGAGACTGCAAGCTAAATTTCATTGGAGCCAGGGAGCCAGGGATAGTGTGTTGTATAACTTTGATATTTTGAATTTTGATGAGATATTCTTTATGGCACAGTCTACAGACATTTTAGGTAAATGCTTCTCATGCATGTAAAAAAAAATCGATGGGTTCTGCCATTGCAAAGTGGTCTTCTTTATATGGTAGTTGCTGCACGTTTGTTGGTCATGTTGTTCCAATTTTCTGTACCCTTTTTTCCCTGTGTGTGCTATCAGCTCCTGAAAAAGGTTATTAAAATCTCTCACTGTGATTGCATGTTTGTCCATTTTTCCTTTTAGTTCTGTCAATTTTTACTTCGGATATTTTGAAGCTATATTATTGAGTGCATGCCATTTATTTCCTCTCCCTATTGGGTTGGCATTTTTATTTTTCTTAATATGATGTTTCTCTTTCTAATCATGCCTCTCTAGTAATGCTTCATGCCTTAAAAACTGCTTTGACTTTTTTTAAAAAAAGAATTATTTGACTTTATTTAATTTGACCAGAGAGGGACAGAGTGAGAGAGAGAGTGGGAAAGTGAGAAAGCAAGCCACCAAGTCCAGGACTCAAACCATGTGAGAGTCCAGCATCCTTAACTACCATGCTACCTGCTGGCCCCCAAAACCTGCTTTGATTTTAATATCGCTACACTGACCCTCTTTCGTTGGTATTTTTCTGGTATATTTCCCTCTGTTCTTTTCATCCAACTATTCAGTTACTGTATTTCAGGTGAACGTCTTATAAGTAGTATAGAGTTGGGTTTTGTTTTCTTTTTAATTCAGTATTCATTAAATATTTGATGCCTTACATCAAATGCATTTGTAACTATATTTGGGTTTATAGTTACCACCTTCTATCTGTCTTCTTTTTGTTCCAGATGCTTATGCTTCCTTTTCTTTCCTCTATTATTTTGAAATTTTCAAGTTTTTGTTTTGTTTTGTTTTCCACTATATCCTGTCTTAACTTTCTAGTTATGTATTTTCTGCTCTCTTTCTAGTGCTTCCTTTATAGATTCAAGGTGCATCCTTAATTTCTTGAAGTCTGAAATACTTTAGCAGTGCTAAGTTATTACTATTTCATTAGTACACTACCTGAACAATGCAAGCACTTTAGAACACTTTAACTTTAAGCTCATTAGTTAATTAATTTTATTTCATTCATGAGCAAAGAAGAGAGAGTCAGGCACCCTTAATGGGATTTTGCCATGCTGAGGTCCTCTCTGCTGCCTCCTCTGCAGCCTGGATTACAGGTGCTTGTGGGCATGCCTGGCGTGTTCAGGTCAACCCAGACTCTGAATCCATGCCTCCCATGTGGTTCCAGTATCACAAAGTGATGTCTTTTGCCTGCACCACTGTGACCAGCTCCGAAAACTAACTGTTAACATGTGGCTCCTCCACCTGCTACACAGAGCAGCTACTTCTGCCAAGGAGCAAATGCTCTGGTGTGCCCCAGGCCATGGCTTGGTGGCAGAAACCCAACCTCCATCCTATCTCCTGTAATACACCTACTGCTCCAAGTTGACTTGTGTCTGCCCCAGAATCGATATGCTGAAGTCCTAACCCCCAGAACCTAAGAATGTGACTTTATTTGGAGATAGAGTCATTAAAAGGTAATCAAGCTGAAACGAGGTAATTAGGGTGAGCATCATTCAACATGACTGGTGTACTTACACACAGGGGAAATTAGCAGATGAACATGCACAGGAAAAGAACGTCATGTGGAGATGAAGATGGATCAGGGTGATGCTTCTACAAGCAAGGGACATCAGACATAGCCAGCCAACTCCCAGGTGCTGGGGGAGCGGGATGGGGCAGCTTCTCCCTGAGAGCCTCTGAAGGAACCTGCAAGCACCCTGCCAACCCCTTGATCTCAGACTTTGGTCTTCAGAACTATGAGACAGTAAATTCCTGTTTTGAAACCAGTCTGCTTGTGTATTATGAATACACAAACGTGTGTATTGTGTAATGTAACATCCACAGTTCTTTCTCTAATTCTCAGAGTAACCTATTTTTTTTTTCATTTAATGTTTAGAAATGCAATCATAGAAACAGAGACTTGTTCTTCCCTTTCTGTGCGTCATTTAGTCATTCAGGTTTATTGTGACAATACAGCAACACGTTGTCATTGTTGACACCGTGGCAAAAACTTGCCAGGTGCTCTTCTCATAGCTGTTCCCTGAACACGGAGTTCTCATTGCTCCCCAGTGTGAAGAAAGTAAGAGAATGTCTACCCAAGCAAATACACGTAATTCTAGAGGTTAACAAATTACACAGGATTTAAAAGGAGGAGATTCTATACAAAACTCATGTCATGAATTGCACTGCAGGTGACATTGCAAGGTGACCTCTTGATGCGAAAGATATGTTGGCAAGTAGCGAGGCAAATAATTAAAAAAATTCAAGTCCTGCCATGTTCATTGAAAATTGGATTCAGACAGGCTTGCAGTGGCTTACTATTGCTAGCAGAGCAAACTGCCACATGAAGGCACTGACAATTTCTCTGAAAGTTCAAAGCTGCAGTTGTGAAGGAGCCAATGTGAAGATTCAAGAGAGGAAGCAGGCATGGAATTGGAAATCCATCTCTGACATATGGAGACACTGGTCCTAAAATTACAGGTGTACGCCTCTGTGCATGGTACATTCATTTATACACATTTGAAAGCTCGGAGGACCATTTAAAAAGTCATTTATCTAGGACCAGCAGTTAGCATGATGGCTATGTTGCTGGACTCCCATGTAGTTGACCATGGCTCAAGTCCCAGACCCGGTGGCTTAAACTCATGCTGAGTGCATGTGTGTGCATGCCCAAGATCCTGAGAGGAGAATGGAGCAAAAGGGATTGTGGCGTGGCCATCCCCCCCAGGGGGTGATTTCTCGCTTTCTGTGTCTCTCTGTCTTTCTGGTGAGCACACATGCCCTATAGCAAAAATGAATAAATAAATAAATAAAAAGAGTCATTTATCCCATCTGGATTTCAGGACCTGATGTACCTGAGTCACCTTCTGGGTTTGCTCATCTCATTGCTAAAACCTGTTGGACCCCAGACAGCATCGGCCAATGAAGCCTCCTGGGAACCAGACGGAACATTTCTAGGGTGGATACCAGGTACCAAACTTCTCACTGTTTCATTTTTTCTCAGTAGTTTACTTAGTGAGAGGAGATAATGAAATAGATGAACAATATTCTTCCTTCACTTTCATAACCTTATGTTTCATAAATAAATATAACAAAAATGAATGAAATAGTAAATCATATTAATAATAAATTCAAATTAAATATAATAAAATAATTAGGTTGTCAGGAAAATTGTCAGAAAAGTCAGGACATATTTTTCTATTTTTCTACGCAAAAACGCATCATGACGTGCCAGAAAACCCAATAAATTGTTAAATCATAACAAATTGCGCTTTTCTTAGCTAGTCATTCGGGTTTGAAGGCAGACGTTCTATGACTTATCCTATTGCCAGGCTTCTAGTGTGCCCAGTTAGTTAATGTGTAGATAGTCTTCAAGAAAGACTGCTTACTAGGACGATCAGCAGACCTCGCTTTTGCCGTTCAAGAAGCTCAGGTCTCCAGCAGACCAGGTCTGGAGGGGAGTGAAGCCCTGGGGAGCATCGGCCTTACATTTCA
>NW_006159558.1:2007618-2032579 GCF_000334495.1 Tupaia belangeri chinensis | reverse complement strand
ACTTCCGCCCCGCACACCAGGATTTTTGGACGGACGTCTGAAGCTCTTCCTTTGGAGAAGTACGAAGGCATGGCAAAGTTGCAAGCAAGGTTATTGAGTTATTCATTTTGACAGCAGAATATATCATTTTCCTTTCCCATGCTGTTCTTTGAAATTTCAGGCTTTTGATGACATTAACACATAAATAAATGAGCTCACATCTTATATAAAATGTTTGCTCAAACCAGAACAGCAGCTAGCCATCTGCTAATGTAAGTACGTTTCCTGTAGTTATCAATTAAGGTTTGAATCAATAAAAACAATCTTTTACTGCTTTGTGTTTAGGGAAAACCTCATAATGCCAATTTCCCCATACCACTCAATCTTGGTAGAATTTGTTTCTAAGAGAGCACTGTAAAATTCATGAAATAGGGTGTTGGATCATCCTATAAGCAATCACCAAGAAAGGATGTTGAAACTAAGAGCAGCAAGCCTGTCTGTGGGAGTTGAGAAGGCCACTGTGTTCATATGAGCTCCTCTAAATGGCAGGGCTGCAGACAGTTGACTTGGGGAGGAGCTTTACTATAAGAGGTCCCTTGGCATCATGGGCATATCTTCAGATACAACCACAGAGACAGCTCTGAACACACAATACTGCCCCTCTGTGTCACTTCCAATCCCGTTTCCATTACAAGCATCTTAGTGTAACTCCAGTCTACGTGTTCTCAGTATGCCAGGTCTGATTGTGTTGGTCCAGGAGCTCACAGCTCTCCTCTTGTCCTTACACCTTTAGCAGGCAAGCCTTGGCTGCATCCTTCTTACAGCTCAGTCACCTCCACATAGGACTCCTTGGTGCCTATAGCAGGGAGGAGCAAGCTGGACGGCCACTATCCAGCTTCCCTACAGGTGGGAGCAGAGGTCTTTGTTGTTTGGTCTAAAAGGCTGAGAGATAAAGTTTAGTGGTCAAATTGAAGAGGAAGCAAAGGTTGCTGAAAGGAGCCTTTTCCCTGTTCTTTTTGAGATTCCAGTCATTCACAGGGTCTGCTCTCCCACCCAGGGCTTCCTCAGTCAATGGGAATGTTTCCCTGATGCAGTGGGAAAGCACTTTACTTGGACTGCACTTAGGGCGCTAGCTCTGTGATATAAGGTAGCCTTTGGAATTTGCTTTTCTGTTTGATGGCCAGGTTCACTAGTAACATTTTGTCCAAACCTAATTCAAAGAGAACAAGATGACAGATGCAAATGTCGGACGAGGTGCCTTGACACCACATTCTACTTACTTCAGCTGGACTAGTTAATGAGATGTGGGCTCTGGAAGAACCAACAAGCGGCTGGGAGACTTTGTCACCCTGATCTCATGTACAACTATCCCTATTCCAGCTGCATCCACCACGAGTCTGGGGCATCACAACTTGTAGTAGCCTCTTTTTCTTTCAAATAACCTTCAAGCAATGACTGAGATAAACTTCCTCCTGTTAAATACCTAAAAGTAAGGTTGGTCTTGCCTATTCTCTCATCTCTACACCTGTTTTTCTCTATACAAAGTTGGGAGGTGATCCCTTTCATGGGTGTCTTCAGTGGCAGTATTGAGCCAAGGGGGGAAAAATGCCAGGTGGCACAGTAGAGTCGAGGGCGAACCCTGGCCCCCCGTGTGCACTGTGGTATCTCAGGCTTCCTCTGCATCCTTCAGTAAGCTCCCATTCTTCGCTGATGCCTCCTGCGGCCCATTTTCTTTGGGGCAATGTGAGCCCTGGGTATGACTCTCAGCTGGCACGAGATGACCCATGGATGACAGCAGATGGTAGGTACATGCCCAGTCCTGTGAGCACTCTGGTGCAAGTTTGGGGTGCTCCACAGTGAGCTGAACCCTGCCCCTGGGTTTCTCACTCCAGTGGAAGAGTTCCCTATGTGTGTTTCCTACTTGTTCACATTTAAATTCCTCCCGCGGACACGAGTGAGTCCTTGCTCTCCATTAGATGCTGAGGGGAAGATAAAGAGGGAGGCAGCTAATATTTGTAGTCTTCAGTGCTTAACATGCGATGGCATATATCGATCTCTTGGGTAGGATATAGGCTCTGTTCTCAAATAAATTATGACAACAACAACAACAAAAACTGCCTCATTTAACTGAAGTCAGCAGTTTGAGCGGAATGAGACAGTACTGGGAGGTACAGGTATTAACCTTGCAATGAGATCAGGCTTTTAAATGAAAAGAAGATAATTACTCAAAATAGCAAAATGGATTAGACTTAATGCCTCACATTAATGCAGGGATTCCAAATGAGTGGCCATGTACTTTTCAACAGATCAAAAAAAAAAAATCCTATTCAGAAAATGAAGAATTAAAATAACGGACAGCTCCACTTGCTTATTTTTGTCCTTCCCTCCATTTGCTTCTTTCTGGAGCGGAGAGTGCTGATTACAGTCCAGGGAGGCAGCGGGAGCTTGGGGTCAAATAGGTTTGCTTTGGGGCTGCCAAGAAAGCTTGCGTCTGGATTGGTTGCCATGGCCTGCAGCAAAACAAGTCTGTAATTTTAGCTCTGGAAATAGTATTCAGTTCAAGGTAAGTTAAAAAAAATATTAAGCATCTGTCTCTTCTGTATACATGTTTTTGTCAAACTAGTCTTCCCAATTTTGTCGTTCAGATGTGCCACCTAAGCCTGGTGGTTGATATTAACTTCTAAAGTAAACATCCTGGGAGCCAGGTGGTGGTGTGGTGGTAGTACAACTGACTCACAAGGGCGAGGTCTTGAGGTTGAGCTCTGGGACCTCCATGATCTGGGCCATCTAAGACTGGAGGAGTCTGACCCAGTGAGGCCCCAGGATTTGTCTGAGCCCCCCGACCTTTGAGCTCCCTTTGAGCTCCGCTTCTAGTAGGATTAACACGTTGGCAAGGCTACTGTTGTGCAAACCCCCCCCCCCCCCCCTTGGAATAAAGCTTGGGTCAATTAGCATGTCAGCAAGGCTGTTTGCTATTTGCTCCAAAAACTGGCAGCCTTACTGGGAAGCGACCCCTCTCTGGCTCCCCAATATACTACTATAAAAGAATTGCATAGCTCTCTTATATATCCTGAGTATACGATAAAATTTTTTAGAAAGTCTCCCGACTGCTCCCCTTTGCTCTAATTACTTACTATTAAGTACAATGCTTTATTTCTATGGTCACAATAGAGGGTGGGCTGAAGGTTTTTTTAGGCAGAAGTAATTTTGACCTTTGGAAGGCCCTTTAAAATACATTTAAGGTAAACTTAATCCTTTTTTTTACCTAAAATAAAATTAGGCCAAAACTGGCCCAGGACACTTCTGCCCTCTCCAAGTAAAAGAGATAAATACATTAAAATTCCTCAAATTAAGTTTTAGATCCCTACAAAACTGTATAAGTATCATTCTTTACTAGACCCATAAAAACTAATATCTATTCTTGAGTTTTTTTTTCTCAACACCATTCCCAGTAATCACAAGATGGCTGCTGCACTGCATTAGCTAATAATCATTTTTGCTTACCGGAACCGCTTTCCCAAAACTGCATTCCATGGAGACCCACCTACAATTGAGGAACTGTACTAGACCCACCTTTAATCCACCCCTAAATAAAAACTGCACTAGACCCACCTTTAATCCACCCCTAAATAGAATCTATGTTCTTTATTGTTAAAAGACTTTATGAGCTAATAATTGAAACACGTAGCCCCCCTCCCGTTTACTTGTATGTAACACATTTCCAATAAAAACGCACGATAATTCCTAGCAGTTGTCACTCCTCAGAGAGCGATCTTTGAGGGGTGTCCGGCATAAGACGTGCATAAAAAAGCATCGAGGCCTTTGTCTTCTGTTCACCTTTGCTGCCTTCGTCGAGATAACCCACCCACGCCGAGGCTGAACCCCAGCATAAGACTAGGGGTAGATTGTGATGTGAAGACTCTATTGGGGGTACCTTTTTCTCTGACTTCATCTCTCATGGAAGAAATAAATAAATAAACCTAAAAAAACTAATCCTCTCAGGGAAAATAATGAGAGCAGTGAAGTAGGAAATCCTTTCCATAATACTTAGGGTAGAAAAAATACATTTTGGTAATATAATAAGTGAGATAGAACTTACCACAGCTATTGTTGTAACAATACTTCCCTGTAATTAGGATGGGGATGTGTTTTAGTTTTGAAATCTACATGAGATTTTCATTTCAGTTTCTAGACAAACCTGGTGAAAGTGGATATTCCAAGGATGGGTTTGGGATCGCTTGGCTGTCTGGCAGTTTAAGAGAATCTTCATTATAGTCAGCTCTGGCCATTTACAAAAGCCTTCAAATTCAGGGAACCAGCAGTTAGCGTAATGGCTATGTCACTGGACTCCCACGTAGTCGACCACAGTTCACGTCCCGGACCCGGTGGCTTAGAACTCACGCCGGGCGCGTGTGCGTGCGTGCCCAAGATCCCAAGAGGAGAATGGAGGAGAAGGGATTGCGGCATGACCATCCCCCCTGGGGGGTGATTTCTCGCTTTCTGTCTCTCTGTCTGTCTGTCTGGCGAGCGCACACGCCCTATAGCGAAAATCTCTCAAAAAAAAAAAAAAAAGCCTTCACATTCAGAGAACTTTGTTATGTTGAATATAAAAAAGAAGGAACAAAATCAATTTCCTTTTAGAGGGAATGACTTGTATTTACAATGTAAAGGAAATGCCATTTATGCGCTTGATGTTGATCTTTAGAATTTTTCCAGCTCCAGTCTACTAGCAAAGGAAATAATTGGTTTGTAGTCACTAATAAAGGCAATAGACCATAAAGTTTGCTTTGCTAAGTTGTCCCTCCTGTCACAAATGTGTGCAGTTACACCCCAAGAAAGGGATGTGCCAGGCTCCTGACTAGCCACTGCATTTCTCCATCTGTGCTGGACGTCTGCTAAGAGCAGCCAGGCGCTGTGGTTCCTACAAAGCTATAGCCTCTACCTTCACAGAATCCACAAGAGCATGTGCTTGTCACGCATTAGATAGCAATACAGTTTCATTTTGTGCAAGCAATCAGTGATGGGGATGGAGAGAAGCACATGGCAGGAGCATCTACTTCTGTGAGTCAGTAGAGTAGGGTGGCCCAGTGGGTGTGCCTACACCAGGTTGGGGAGGTCCCTAGACACTGATCTCCTCCACTTCTGGAGCAGCTGAAGGTTCAAAGAAACTGGTGGGTGGAGGCTGATCCTCTCCGGCCAAAGAAGCCGCAGGTAGCCTCTTGATTCACTGAAATCCACTCATTTCTTGGTGCCATTCAAATATTATCATTTTTCTGGATGTTATTTAACCTATATTGGGATGCACAATGGTGGTGGATGGATTATCAGAGAAGATGATGGCTAATTTGAGGCTTTGAGTCGAGGAAACAGAATTCTAGGCCTGAGCTAAGCATATGAAAATGGTAAGCACTACTATTGGTACCTCGGGGCCACAGTTGGTGTTGATACAGCTGCAGGGAAAGAGCAGGGCACCAGGATAAAGGATTTTTTTTGAGGATAAAGGGCAAGGGAATGAAGTTAAAGTCCTTCAACTTTCTCCCCAAGTCTGGGAGGAGCCATTGAAGGACTGTGACCAGGTCATGTCTGGCCAGGTCACAGGGAAGGTGGAGAATAGTGGTAGGCCAGCCTGTCAACTGAGTGAGCAGCTTGTACTACTTTGCAGAGACTGGGAGACCTGATAAGGGTTTCAACTAAGGCAATGACAATAGGTGGTTTAAAGAATCTTCTGCAAATTGCACAGTGAATCACAAATGCTGATTTGAAAACATGTCTGAGTAGATTGCTTGTATGAATTGAAGATCTGCAACTACTAATTTGGGAAATTGAATACATTATTGATTATTTGATTTCAGGCTTCAACGAGATCATTTCATGAAGCTATGAGAGTTAAGGCTAAAGTTTAAAATTAAAAAAAAAAAACAGAGTAGATTTTGCTTGCTAAAGGAAAATGCTCTTTCAGAGTCATTGAGAAACATCTTATGTAGTCATTATCTGAGGTGGTTGGGATAGTTAAACAAGGTCAGAAAAAAGAGGAGGTGATTTTCCATTTGTTTTTGGTCTTAGAGGATTTTATTCTTGAAGGGTGATGATCTATCTTAAATCTGGGGATTTAAAAAATTGCAGAATCTTCATAAAATAGGAGAATGTTCAGCAACCCAAAGCAATGAAGTGTAATACGTGCAGAGATGAAGGTGGGGCTCAAAGACAGTAGGCTGGGCAAAGACGCGAGACTCAAGAGTGCACACCGTGTGGTTACTGTGAAACTTCAGAACAGGCAAAACTAATTGATAATGCCAGGAAGAAAATCAGAAGTTGCCTTGGTAAGAAATGAAGTGCACAAGATCCTGGGGTAATGGGAGAGCTCTCTCAGCCTTGATTGTAGTGATTACACAACTGAGTACGATTGTTCAAAGGCACCCAAGTGTATTTGTCAAATGAGTACATTCTACTTGGTGTAAATTACACGCAAATTTAATTTTAAAAGAAAATAAAAATTGTGGCCCCATCTTTTTAGTAACCTCGAGTATTTGTATTTATTAAGGATAATTATATTATCAGTGTTTATTATGAGTTGAATGCTATGTGTTTTTGTTTTTTGTGAGAAAGATTTTTGCTATAGGGCATGTGTGTTCTCCAGAGAGAGAGAGAGAGAGAAAGAGACAGAGAGACAAAAAGCAAGAATTCACCCCGCAGGGATGATGGCTATGCCACAATCCCTTCTCCTCTGTTCTCCTCTTGGGATTTTAGGCACACATGCTTAGGCTCCTGGTGTGAGTTTTAAGCCTCCAGGTCCAGGACTCCAACTGCAGTAGACTACATGGGAATCCAGCAAAGTAACCATTACACCATCTATTGGTCCTACTATGTATGTTTTTAAAAAAACATTTTATTTAATTTTACTTATTGTTCTTATTATTAATTTGACCAGAGAGAGACATAGAGAGAAAGGGAAAGTGAGAATGCAAGCCACCTGGTCCAAGACTCAAACCATGTTCGACCATGTAGGAGTCCTGTACCTTAACTACCACGCTACCTGCCAACCCCATATGCTATGTGTTTTATATTAGTTATTCCTTATTATATCTAGAATGTAAAAATTACTATCATCGCCGTTTTGTAGATGGAGAAACTGAGGTTTCAAGAGGTAAATTAATGAAGAAACTAACCTCACTGTAGCAAGGGTTGGAGACAAGATTTGAGAACAGCCTTTTTGATTTCAAAGTCTTTGTTCTCTGCTCTATGAAGCAGCCTCTCTTATCACAAAGGTTGCAATTTTGGTTCTTCCACAAAATAAAAAGTAGTTATCTACTCTGTGCTCTGGGATGCTGTTCTGAAGGCATGTGGGCACAGGGCCTGAACCATTTCACAAGGTGCCCTGTGAATGGACAGCACATCTACTCCTGCCCTGTCTCCTGATTCCTGGCCCTTCTTCCTGAGCAGCAACACTGGAGTGGGTGGAAGGGACAGGGTGGACACAGAGTGCTTGATGAGTTACTCAGTTGTCTTGTTGCTGGAATCAACTGGAGGAGCCACAGGTCAAAGAGCCTGGAACATCCCTCAGGTGTGGAGGCTCTGATGTCCTTTCACACTTGAGTCTTCTTCCCCTTGGTGGCATCATTCTTCATGGCCAAAGCCAACCTGGACCATCCCTCAGATGGAGGCAGGATTGGGCTCCTGTGCTTGTAGGAACCTCAGTTCAGTCTTTCAGGCTCTTCTCACTTCATAGATCACCAGGAAGGGAATAAGGACAGTCCTCCCCACTGGGAAGACTGAACTAAACCTGACGAATCTATTTCTTCTCCACCCAACACCTGTCTCTGATTCAACCCATTCCCAAACTGGGCCAGAGAAGAGCAGTAGTGTTCTGTAGCATAAAGACTGAAGCCTTCCCGTTTCACCTATACTCAGTAAGGAATGGAAGAGTGCTTTAAATTGAAATTAAGCAGGAAACAGAAAAACACTTATAAGCTCTTGAACACCTGAAGTCATGGACTAAGTTCATCTACTCTACTTACTTTTGATGTGCAAGCTTTGGGGAGCAGGTGGATGATGGAGGAACAGGCCTTCTATTATACAGTGCACTGTTCTTTCAGGTTCTGGAAGAGAAAATGAGATGTGAGAGTGTTGCCCTTGGTGAGTGACAATGTGGACTCTTACATAGCTATTTCTTACAGCACTAAGCGCCACACAGGGAGATAGAGAGAGTTAGACAAAGCATCTTCAGGGGGCCTGAAACTGGTGCAGCAGGAAAATGCAACACTGAGAGGCTGACACACATGGGAAAGTGACTCGCGTGCATCTGGAGACCTCACTGAATACACTGACCATGTGTGTGCCCATGCTGTGGGCTGGAGCTGGGGGGTGGATCATGGCATCAAGACACTGGTGGAGGTGCTGTCTCTCATATCTCTCTGTTTCTCTTTCTCTCATTCATAGAATAAACCAACAAACTTGGAAGGAAAAAATAAAACTTCTTCATCAAGAGGACCTCTTGAAAGAGGGAAAGGAAAAGGATGTGGCAACCTTTAGGTTGTGAAGAGACTATGTACTCTCCCAACCGGTAAGCTCTCTTGGCACCCAAATAAATGAGAGACACACAGCGATGCCCCATTAAGTGGGGATCCAAGAGGATTTGAGAAGATATTCAAATGTTTTTCTCAGCTGTTTTTCTACATCTAACATAATTTTGGTTCAAAATGCGAGGTACTTCAGGTACGCTGAAATAGAACTGCTTCGACAAGAAGGTTGACTCACTCAGAGTGGTACTGCTCCTCTCAAGGCAATATTTTTCTTTTTTAGATTTTATTTTATTTTCACTTATTCCTCTGTAATGTTCTCCCCGCCTTTTTTCCTTTTAGGCTTTTATCTTGGGGTGCATTAACTCACGAGAGAGAGAGAGACAGAGAGAGGGAAAGTGAGAAATCCCCCCTCCGCTGCCAGGGATGGGAGTGGCCACGCCACAATCCCTCTTCCAGGGATGGGAGTGGCCACGCCACAATCCCTTCTCCTCTATTTTGCTTTGGGGATTTTTGGCACGTATGCACATGCACCCAGCGTGACATTCAAGCCACTGGGTCTGAGCCTTAAATCATTCTTGGAAACATGGGAGTCCAGCACCTGAACCACCGTGTTAGTTGCTGGCCACTGAAGACAATATTAATATGAGAAAATCCATGTTATTGACTCCCCACACCCTTGTCCAAACAGTGATGGAAAAAAGAAGAGAATGACGGTTGAATTAAGGAGTAGTGAGAACAAAAATGATTTGAAAATGGAATGAGGGGCCAGAGGATGGCACTGCGGTAAAACGCAATGCTCTGAGAGACCGGCTGACATGGAAGGGCTTTGGGTTGATGTCTGGCGACCTCCCTGAGTACATCAGTTACATGTATCCACGATCCAGAACAGACTGAAGCTGGGGGTGGATCATGGCATCAAGACTCTTGTGGGGGTGTTGTCTCTCTTTCTCACTCATGGAAGAAATAAAGAAAGAAATAACAAGAAACAAAAGAATAAAAGAGGAGACATATATTTCTGGGATTGAAGGAGACTGAAGAAGAAAAGCTATTGGTGTAAGAATTAAACTGTGGTAATACCAACTCAAAAAAGACTACACATTTCTTTCATGGATCTTTTTTCTGCTACCCTTTTCATCTAAAGCTCATTTTCACATGGTTACCTTCCTCCTTTCTTCCTTCCCCCATTCCCTTTTTTTTCTGTGCCAGGGGCTCATGTGCTTACCAGAAAGAGACCAAAAAACACATAGAGAGAAAGCATCCCCTACAACAGGGCCTGGCCACAGCAATCCTTACTCCTCCATTTCTCCATCTTGGAATCTGGGGCATGAATGCACATGTGCTTGGTGTGATTTTTTTTTTCAAGCCACATGGCCAAGATTCAAACTGTGGTTGGCCATATGGGATCCAGATCCCCACAGAGCTGGCCTTTCCTTCCTTCCTTCCTTCCTTCCTTTCTTTCTTCCTTCCTTCCCTCCCTCCCTCCCTCCCTCCCTCCTTCCTCTGTCTCTTTTTCTTTCTTCTTCCTACTTGGTATTGGTAGAGGACAGAATGACTAAAGACTTTTGATTGTTTCATTAACAGATCACTTCAGGTATTTCAGTATTTCTGGTATCAGGAATTACGAGTACATTTTGCTTCTCTCACCAGCAGCTATTTTTTAATTAAGTTAAAGCTGTCTACTGTCTCACTGTTGATTTTCAGTTTTTTAAATTGTGCAAGACCTTCCTGTAAGCAACTTTAGAATATCCTCATTTCACATTTAAGGCAGCATTAATTAGGCCCAGATCTGCTGAGACTGTGGGAATCCTACAACCAAAGTGATCTTAATGGCGTTTTAATGTCTGAACTCTTCTGTTCTTATGTGTGAGGTTACCAAGTGGATAAAGGAAATGGCTTCGACATCCTGGTGCTTATTGGAGTTTGAAAAATGCCCCTTAAAGGTGGAAGGTTTGTGAGTTTTTCTTTACTAAATGGGAAACTGTTAAACCACCAAACCTGTACTGGTACCCATAATGCATTTGAGATGTTTTCTTTTTTGTCTCTTCTTACTTAAGGTTCATTGAAATATTTTGCATAAATTCTCATGTCAGAGAAAGTAAAGATTTTATGGATGACAAAACTTTCTAAATCAGGAAACAGTTAAGAGCATGGAAGTGCTCAAAACTCTGTAATAGAAGCTTGTATCCTCCAAATAGAGACAGGGCCATATTTGGAGTTTGTGTGAGAAGACTTTAGATGAGATTTACTACTTTGTAGAGTCTTATAAAACACCCAGTTTACAGAAGAGAGGGAGTTTTCCTTGGTACTTCCTCCACGAATGATTTCTGATAGAAATCACACCATTACCTCTCTTAAAATTTCTCCTATTTTAGGGGCCCAAGAACTATCACTTGGCTTTTCCTGGAGGAATCTCTGCCAAATGCTTCTCATATTCCCCAAATCTTACAGAATTCACTTCCAACTCAATAATAAAATACTTTGCCAGTTGATTTCTTTGATATGCTCCAGTGTGAGATAATTTCTGAGCAGGGACCCACCTCATTATTCTTGTGTAACCAGTTTATTTTCATGATAAGCCTCCCCCCACAATTTCACAGGCAATTTTTATCTCACCACATTTATTGAACACCCATTAGATGCCAGAACCTCAAGACTTAAAGATGCCCAGGATAGTTCTCAGGTTGCTGCTTTCTTTTGGGAAGTCTGCAAAGCAAACCAAATGGCAATTACAGCGGAGTGTGGTGAGGAAATGATGGAGGCATGCCACAGTAGGTGTAGTGGGAGGACAGGGGCCCAAATCAGATGGTGGCATCAGAGCATGCTTTCTGGAGGTGATGACATTTAGTCTAAGTCTTGAGGGAAGCGTAGGAATTAAAGGGTGATGATGTGCATCCTGGACTGAGAGATAGCAGGTTGTGAATATCATGGGTAGCCAATTGTCTGGGATGGGCAGAGGGACAGGCATGGGTAGGAAGGAAAAAGGATGATCATGGAGGCAATTCCTGACTGGGAAGGGTCTTGAAATTAAAACTATATCTTGAAAGTTCTTGGGGAAAAAATTGAAGCAGAGTAGCAATATGACTGTATTTGTGCTGTAGAAGGAGAGAGCTGGCAGAAGTCTAGAAGCTAGTTTGGAGGAGAATTATTCTACAGAAAGAGAAGCTGTTGATGGTGCAGTTGCAGTAATCCAGGTGAGACGCAATAAAGGCTGAAGACAAGCTGAAGTGGTGGGAAGAAGAGGAAAGTGTAGAACTGAGAAACAGCAAGGTAGTAGAGTTGTTTATTGACATAGACAGGGGAACGAGGAAGGAGAGTTTAGAGCGATGCCCACTGCTACGTGGGTTGGGGGGCCATCCCCTGAGCAGGGGTGGTGTAGACAAGAGGATATTTATAGAGGGTTGGAGGGAAATAAACCCAACACATGCATGTAAGAAACTTCTGGGAGAAGTTATAAAGGCAGTCTCACACTTTTTTTTTGGAGATGTTTTCACTATAGGGCACGTGCGCTCGCCAGACAGAGAGAGACAGAGAGACAGAAAGCGAGAAATCACCCCCCAGGGGGGATGGCCACGCGGCAATCCCTTCTCCTCCATTCTCCTCTCAGGATCTTGGGCACGCACACACACATGCCTGGCATGAGTTTAAGCCGCCAGGTGCGGGACTCGAACCGCAGTTGACTACATGGGAGTTCAGCGACATAGCCATTATGCTAACTGCTGATCCCAAGGCAGTCTCACATTTGACCAGGACCTTGGAACAAAAGTTTTGACAAGTGATAGGGACAGTGGGTACTTAGTTGACAGCTGATGGTTGAGGTCATTGATTCATATGGGAGAACACAGAGAGGTCTGAGAAAGGTCAATATTTAGGAAGGGAGTGAGAAGACAACACAAAGTAGCACCAATAAAATGGCTGTTAGGGAGATGGAGGACGAGCCAGGATTGCTCTAGAATCCTCAGTTCACCCCCAGACTGATATGTGTGAAGCTGATGTGCCTCTTTCGCTGCTGTGGCTCCATTTCCTTTTCTTGCATTAAGCACGTGCGCTCGCCAGACAGAGAGAGACAGAGAGACAGAAAGCGAGAAATCACCCCCCAGGGGGGATGGCCACGCGGCAATCCCTTCTCCTCCATTCTCCTCTCAGGATCTTGGGCACGCACACACACATGCCTGGCATGAGTTTAAGCCGCCAGGTGCGGGACTCGAACCGCAGTTGACTACATGGGAGTTCAGCGACATAGCCATTATGCTAACTGCTGATCCCAAGGCAGTCTCACATTTGACCAGGACCTTGGAACAAAAGTTTTGACAAGTGATAGGGACAGTGGGTACTTAGTTGACAGCTGATGGTTGAGGTCATTGATTCATATGGGAGAACACAGAGAGGTCTGAGAAAGGTCAATATTTAGGAAGGGAGTGAGAAGACAACACAAAGTAGCACCAATAAAATGGCTGTTAGGGAGATGGAGGACGAGCCAGGATTGCTCTAGAATCCTCAGTTCACCCCCAGACTGATATGTGTGAAGCTGATGTGCCTCTTTCGCTGCTGTGGCTCCATTTCCTTTTCTTGCATTAAGTTTCTTGAGAGGAATGGTACTATTTCCTTTCACCACACAAGCCCTCCAATTTGGTTAAGATTGTCTATAATGATGAACCTATCTCTGAGTGGCCTAAAGTGCTTTGAAGACTGTTTCTCCTTAGACTTGAAATATCATTAACAGTGACCTCCTATAGGAATAAACTAGCCGTACACATTTATGATCACCATAAATATTTCTGAAGAACGGTACACGGTTTAGAGAAAACTTGGATGGTTAAAAACCCTTATGAATAGTTACATAGCTTTCATCTTTAACTTGTAATTTTCCTCAATTACTGCTCAAAGTGATACTCATTTTCACACAAGATTATGGGGAATTAATTCACCCTGATGTGATTTTGCTCCTCAATTTTGTTTTTTATTCTATGATCCTAAACCATTTTTATTTTCAGTAAAATGATGAGTTGACACTCCCCAAATTCCAACTCTTTCTCTGCTTGTTACCTCATTTCTAAACTCAACAGAAACAGAATAACTAATCTTATTCTACAATATGCCGATTTGTGTGACCACGCTGTCGTGGTCTTTTCCCAGTAAGAAAGGAGCCTCCACAGATTCTGCTAATCACTGTAAGGTTTTCTCTCTCGTTGGATGTATGTAAAAGTTGCATACTGTTGACCATCATGAGAGCCACTGTACCCTGGAAACACAGAGGTCTGAACTGGGGGTTCTCCCACATGGATGGGGTCCATATAGGTTTTTCATAACTGCTATGACAAGTTACCACACACTTAGCACCTTAATCTAACCCATATTTGTTATCTTACAGTTCTGGGGCCAGAAGTCTGCAACGATGCAATAAGTCTTACAGGATAAAGCCTACCAGCATGGCTACATTCCTTCTTGAAGATCTAGAAAGAATCCATTGCTTCTTTTTTCTAGCATCAAAAGGCTGGCTACTGTCCTTGACTCATGACCCCTCTCAGCTGACAACCGCATCACATTAGCCTCTGTTCCTTGGCACACCGCCTCCTCTGACTGACCTGCAGCCTCCCTCTCTAAGGACCCTGTGATCGCATTTGCCCCATGGAGGGAACCTGGGGTCATTTCCCCTCTCAAGGTCCTCGGTTTAATCACATCTGCAAAGTCCCTTTGGCACGTAAGGTCACATGTTCACAGGTTCTGAGATTAGGGTGTGGACACTTAAGAGATCATTATTTAGCCTGTCACTGTGTCTTTAAATTTTTAAAATATATTATTTATTTCAATTTCTTTTATACATCCAATCACATATGCCACTTGGCTTGTAAAGTGAATATTTCAATGTGTATGCATTTCTCACCAGTCCAGTTGAGAATAGTGTATCACTGTGTTTTTTGTTTTTTGTTTTTAAAGT
Source organism: Tupaia belangeri chinensis (assembly GCF_000334495.1). Classification (NCBI taxonomy): domain Eukaryota; kingdom Metazoa; phylum Chordata; class Mammalia; order Scandentia; family Tupaiidae; genus Tupaia; species Tupaia belangeri. The sequence goes on along the minus strand of NW_006159558.1, from coordinate 2,018,146 downwards.
TGCCCAGCTAAAAGAAGGTCTCTGAGGCTCTGTTCTCTGTCCAAAGATGTCTGCCTTACTCTGTTCTCACTTGGCCCACTTTCTTCCATCTCCCTCCTTGCTTAACTTTTATTTTTCACATTCTTGTTCTTACTCTGTCATTTTAAAAGGACCCAAGGAGAAGTAATGATTATATACCTTCAATATATCAGGGGATTATACAGCCTGTACATGATAACATGAGCTCTCAATTCTGCATGAGTTATGAGACAAGATAGGGAGGATACCAGGATTGTGGCAGCCTGAGAAACGCCCCATTGTGCACTCGGCAGCGGGCATGATAAGTAGCTTGCCACGTCTCCATTGCAGTCCCAGAGCAAATGCATTTTATTGATTTTTATGTTTAAAAGTCTCATCTGCTCAAGTAGCATACCTAACAGTACAAGTAGAACCAAGATAAGTTAAAGCTCCAACAGGAAAACATGTCCTACAATATATGGAAAAGGCTTTAGTAAATTGTGTAACTATCTGCAGGTTTATTTACACATGAGCTGACTCCTCAGTTACCGTTTCTGTGTCTCCTTTTAGTAAGCAATGTAAGTGCCTCGTCCAATTCAAGGATGACAGCTTCTAAAATCATACAATGGCTTGGTGCTAGGGAAATTTGTTCCTCTGATGATTATTTAAAGATGAGAGAGTTTTGTTAGAAGGAGAAAGACTGGTTAATAAACTTTAACAAATCATTTAGATTCAAATTGAGAGATGTTTATTTCATTACCAATTATTTTTATAGAGCAAGTAAATCTTCATTCATCTCTTACCCCAAAGACTGTTCCAAGCACAATTGTGAAGTATTGGGTTGTCAGAAAAGTCATGACACATTTTTGTGTAGAAAAACATAGAAAAATACACCATGACTTCTCTGACAACCTAATATTTCCTTACTTCCTCTTTCCTGTTTTTCCTGCTTCTTCACTCACCCATAATTCCACCTCATTGGCTGCAATTTCTAGACTCTTCAGACCCTTGTTATGGAGCCTGACTGGGGCACTCCCCCTCTCCCCTCTACTCCCCTCCAGCATCTTCCATGAAGTTTTGAAGAGGATTTTTTTAAAAATGTTATTTATTTTTTACATACAATGTCAGTAAGTTCATGCTAGTTTTCCCCCATTTGATAACTTAGTTCTTGAGAATTTTTTCTATGCAAAAATGCATCATGACTTTCCTGACAATCTAATACCTCATTCTGTTATCTTCTCTGGGGTGGCTAGAAATCCTTTAACTAGGATTTCCAAACGTGAATTCTTTAGGCCACAAGTTTCCTAGCATATTCATAGTTGCCATATGAAAGACATACTCATTTGCCAAATAAACCCTAGAGATTTATAATGTGTACTGGTGTGGGTGAAAACAAATGCCCCAAATAGCTTGTCTAATGTTACTTCACAAAAATTTCCCACCAGATGATCTATAGAACTAGGGGACCTGAGGCTACGTTTAAGAGAGCAGATCTTTAAAGATGAGCTATTTTCCTCAGCGATGAGCAGTAAAGCATTTTTTGGAGAAATAGCACAAGGTGAAGCAAAGAGGTTACTTAGCTGGTTAGAAGCTAGAAGTCAGAGTTAGGGGACTCTCAGTAGCAAGGGCTGGAAAAGTTAACTCAAACTCCGGCAGAAAGAGAACTATTGGCTTGTTCATTGAAAAATTTAAGGACGGAATGCTTCAAGTGGAGCTTGGTCCCTCAATAACAAGTGTTAGGAAAGTCAATTCAAACTTAGGCAGAAAAAAAGGAAATTTCAGACTCATTTCCTAACTCCACAAGGTGAATATTGGCCAAGGCATTCTAACATGGTTATTAGGGCTTGATGTCCACTCCTGGCTCCAACTTCTGCCTTCTTCATTTCATCCTCAAGACTCTAATGGTGGTCTTTACTGGCAAAGACTCACACATACCTTAACTGCTACCGGGAAGTCAGAAAGTTCTCCTTGAGCATCATTGGATCTGATTGGATGACATGATCCTCTCTGAACCAATCACAGTGATAAGGGAGTTACCATAATCTGATTGGTCAAGTCTGAGTCCTGGAATCAGGGGAAGGGTCTACTCCACCCAATGCACTTGGTCAGAGGGTGGTGCAGGTAGTAGTTCACCAGAGAAAAATTGGTAAGTTATTATCAGAAGCAGAGTGGGTGACACTCTGATAGCCAGGATAAACAATGTTATTGAGAGTACATCAGCTATCACGTGTCTTTATCTGTGTATATTTAAAACAATTCAATATTACAGATGATTATAAAGTTCTCGAAAATTCCCAGAGTGAGTTAGCAAGTTAGTGCTGAAGATAATAAAGATGCCTGTGGTTATAGAAAATGCGAGATAGGGGATGTTCCAGGATAAGAGTGAAGGTCCACATCTGAAAACGTGAACTTTTAGAGTGTGGTCAGCACTCTGTTCCTTACTAGGTTGATTTCCTTAGAAGGAAGAATGTTACCTCAACTTCTCCTTCACTTAGCATTGTACTTGGTGCAGAAAAGCTGATTACAAGACTATTTTAGACTGAATTAATTGAAAATTTGCAGAAGTAACTCAAAAGATTACTTCGAAAACATATCCTAAGATTCTTGGGAAACACCTTGTTCAGTTTAAAGGTGAACTCTTTTGGACCACATTGTGCTAACCTAGGAGATCTGTAATCCAGTAAGTTGCTCTTTGAGATGTCTGGAGACAGTTGGAAAATCTGGGTATTGTTCTGGGAAGATTCTAGGAAGAGGGGACAAAGGCTAACACTTTCTAGGATCAGTTGGAGAAGGGTCCTGTCCAACTGTCTAAGTCTATTTGAGTTGTAACAAATTAGTAGTCTAGGAGGTTTACAAATATTAGAAATTCATGTCTTACAGTGCTGGAGGTTGGAAGTTGAAGGCAGGATGCTAGCATGGTCAGGTTCTGATGAGGGCCTTCTGCTAGGTTTTAGACTATGGCTCCTCATTGTAACCTCACATGGAAGAAAAGGCAAGGCATGTTTTTTCAGGGCCCCTTTTATCAGAATACTAGTCCCACTCATGAGACCTCTCTCTCCATGACCTGATCACCTCCCATCCATCCCACCTCCTAATACCATCACTTTGGGATTCAACATATAGAGTTTGGGCCATACAACATTCAAACCATAGCATCAGTTTAATTGTGTGTAGCTTCCCTCTTTCCTCTGTCTATTCTACAGGGTTAGGCCTACTTGTCCTTCTCAAACTTTGGGATCTCTATCTTCTCAACTTGCCCAGGGCTCTGTCTTTCTTTTTCCAGTTGTTTACAATGGGAGGGTAAATCCAGCCTCTGCTACTCCATCTTGGTCTTCATGGTGAGTCTGTTTTATCTGGCTGGGAATGAGGGCCTAACAAGGACACATGGAATAGACAGAGGGAACAGGGGAAATCTGATTGGCTACAAAGTTCTCACTGCAGGATGTCTTCCTCAAAGGTACTCTTAGATCTCTAATGAACAATAATGCCTGGTGGCTGTTTTTCATGTTGTCTGGAGGTTTGGCACCGTTAGGACATCTTTGGATTCAATCTGGCAGAGACTAGAACATTTGAGACATTGGTGTGGACGTGTGGCCCAGACTGGACCCATCAATCTGTGCTGTGGGACCTTTCAGCTGAGTGACCTAAGGAAGGAAACTCTGGGAAGAATCTGTTATCTTAGAGTAGGTGGTGGCACAGTTGGGTCCCTCCCTGGTACAGGAGTGCTATTTGTTGGCTGTGACTACCGTGGCTATTTTCTCTGGTCCCCAAAAGGTCCCTGGTCAGGCAACTCAGTGGCTGGGTTTTAGCCACTGTCCCTGAGACCTTAGCCTTTAGTATGTTTCATCAACTCTTATAACAAACCCAAAAAAGCCTTTTTATTTTTTTCCAGTATGAATACACTGTATATTATTCTAGTTAAAGATATTACCATATATATTATGATAATTTTCCTTTTTCTTTGGAGAGGTTTTTTGTTGTTGTTGTTGTTATAGGGTGTGTGTGCTTGCCAGACAGAGAGAAACAGAGAGACAGTAAGCGAGAAATCACCCCCCAGGGGGGATGGCCACGCTGCAATCCCTTCTCCTCCATTCTCCTCTCGGGATCTTGGGCACACACACACACCTGGCATGAGTTTAAGCCACTGGGTCGGGGACTCGAACCGTGGTCAACTACGTGGGAGTCCAGCAACATAGCCATTACGCTAACTGCTGGTCCCATAATTTTCCATTTTGTGTGCATCAACTGTTTTGCCTTTTTTCCCCCTCACTTCCCTCCCTTTCTCCCCCATTGCTCATCTGTCTTTGAGTATCTATAGTTGGTCTCCCTTCCAATATTTCAGTTTCTGCCATAGAGTGCAAACATTTGGTATGTATTAAGAGGGAATATATAGTGCCTTGCTTTTTATAGTCTGACTTGCTTTGCATTAGCTCTTCCATATTTGTCCACTTTGTATCAGATTTCAGGGTCTCATTGTTTTTTATAGCTGAGTAGTATTCCATAGCATATTTGTGCCACATTTTTCAATCAGTTCTTCTGCTCTTGGACATTTGGGTTGGTTCCATGTCTTAGCAATTGTGAATAATGCTGTTTATTCTCTCCCCAGTCAGCAAGTTGGCCATTTTCATTGTGAAGACTCATTATCTTGGTTGTATAATTTGATGAGAAAGTAAATTATCACCAAAGATGTAACTGGAAAATAAGATACCACTTTATCAAATAAGGAAGGGTTAAATTTAATAGCTGCTTCCAAGCAGATCAAAGTCCTTAATTATATGCCATCTGTGTATGTGACGGAAACAAGGAAAAAGGGAAGACATTAATTATTCCAGGTCTGCTCTCTCCTTATCGTCAACGCTAACAATTTTTCCATCTGAAATAAAATATTCGGTTAGTCTAGTGATTGTGACTGGCTATTTTAATGAGCCAGTTTAGTGCTATAAGCCATATATTTTCTGAACCAGTTTCTCAGCTTCATCAACATTTCCGTAGATGAACATTTTTGATCAATGTATATGATATAAGAGGTTTACAAGTGGTTTTCTCTAATACAAGGTTTGCAAACATCTGGTTTTACTAATTTTATAACTTTTTATTTTTTATATTCGTAAGCGAAATATAAACTCACCAAGATTATAATTCATTCTTTTGAAAGATGAGCATACTTGGTGCGGACAGCAGAGATCAGGGCCATTTTTTTTGGATAAATGTGCAACTTTTGAGAGCAGCATAGGTTTTGGTGGCCTGAAGTTGAAATCCTGATAGACTCAGCTGAGCCAGGTTCCTAGCAGAGAAAGCTCCCAGGAGGCAACTAGGTAAGATGTGGCCATGGACGACTGGAAAAGTTCCTAAGTGAAGTATCATGGATCTTTGTCTTAAAATACACACGCACACACACATGCACACACACACACACATGTGTGTGTAATTCATGATAAATACATAATCTCATATGTATGCACGAGAGAGAGAAGCACCCTTGGCAGGATCTTGTCATGCCATGATTCCCTTCCTCCAGCCCTCCAGCTCGTCAGGATCTTAGGCACGCATGTGCCTGGCATGTTTTCAGGATACCCTGGGATCTGAACCTGTGGTTGGCCATGTAGCTTCAAGTACGCAGTTAAGTTTGCTACAGGCTATGCCACCAGATTGGTCCCTGATTCCTTGTCTTTTTAATAGAAAATAACCTATTTCTGACCTGGAATAGAAAGCATATCACTTGGAGTTTCTGGTGATAGTTGCTTAGAATAGACATATATATTCATATATCTGAATGGTACACTTCACTCACTCGTACTTGAGATCTTTATGGACAGGCAAGAAGATACTTTCTTGTGCAAGCCTTTGAAAGGGGGTGAGAAGATGAAGAATCAACAGGCACAGAAACAAATGGACTATGAGCATAATAGGTGAGACTTTGAACTAGTTGTTCCTTATCCTTGCAAGAAGTCTCTAGAGTGTTTCAAAATTGTGTCTAAATTCAAAGCCAAGCCATTATAACAAGAGATAAAAGCTTTACTGAAATTTTTACAGTGCGAGAAGTAAAACCATAGCTATAAGAATACATTTGCGGGGCCGGCGAGTGGCATGGTGGTTAAGGGTGCTGGACTCCCACATGGCCAACCACGGTTCAAGTCTCAGACCTGGTGGCTTGCTTTCTCACTTCCTCTCTCTCTCTGATCAAACTGAAAAATATTAATGATAATAATAATAAATAAAGTTAAATAAAAATTTTTTTACATTTTTTTCTTTCTTTGTTTACATTTATTCACTGTACATCATTATAGCATACAAAATGACATTTTTCCATTGAGAATACACTGTATATTGGCTCAATCAAGCACATCAACATATGTGTTATTGTCAACAAATCATTTTCCATTTCTTGTTTTCTGTATATTTTGCCTTTTTTCCCATCCTTGATTCCCTATCTCACCCTCTGCCATCTCCCACCCTCCTCCCACACTGTGTCTGGTATCTATTGTTGCTTTCTATGCCTCCCCCATTTTATTGTTTCACTAAATATCTTAATAAATCTAAATATTTTCAGTAGCAAGCACAGCTGATATGTACATATCCATGAACACAAGACTGACTTTAGGCATAAACCTCAGTGAATAGAATGAACATACTGTAAAGTAGCACCTAACTAGGGCTATATAGCTTAACTGCAGTCATCAAATAGGTATTTCTAATGCCTATTTTTTTTCTTCTGAAAATTTTTTTTATTAATAATTTACATTCATTCCCTGAGCATCATCACAACATTCTAAATGTGGTTTCCCATCTAGAATATACTATATAGTGGCTTAATAATGCATGTTATCATCCATAATATTCCATTTCTACTTTCATATATATGTTTTTTACCCCATGTCTAGCCCTCTGCCCTATTCCACTCTCTTATTACACTATCTCTGCTGTCTACAGTTGTCTTCAATTCCTTTTCCCCCAACATTTCGTTGATCACACAATATCATAAGTAATCTAACTACTTTCAATAGCAAGATCAGCCGATGGTTTCAAGAAAAGCAGTTTTGAACTGGTAAGGATATTTCTTTGAAACTTAAAGCCTAGAAACAGGTTAGTATTCTGTTCAAATAGTCGGAACATGAATCTATTGATAGCTGAAGACAGGACAAAAGTCCTTAAAACCAGACAACAAAGCTTAGAAGAAAAGCAGCAATATTTTAGTCAAGTCGTAGAATACTGTTTCATCAGTTCAGTCTCATGTACTTAATCTTTCTTCTGTATCTGTTGAGGTTCGATGTTCCAGATTGAAATCTGGGATGTAATACTCAACTCCAGCTTTTGGCCCTACAATTAAGTTGCCCATTTTCTTAGTTTCTGAACTCTTATTTCTGTGTGTCTGCATTTAATTTTACTGACATAGCACTCCCTTAAGAACTTCTTGGAGATCCGGTCTGGTGCTGGTAAATTCTTTCAGGTTTTGTTTATCTGGGAAAGTTCGTGTCTTTTCTTCCCAAATGAACGATAACCTTGCTGGGTACAGAATTCTCGGTTGAAATTGCTTTTCCCTTAATACTTTGAATACATTTTCCCATTCTCTCCTCGCTCTCATTGTTTCCGATGAGAGGTCTGCCGTTAGTCTGATGGGATACCCTTTGTAGGTAACTTGCCTTTTTTCTCTTGCCAGTCTTAGTATCTTGTCTTTGTCTGTGGTTTTGGTCAATCTGGCTATAATGTGTCTTGGAGAAGATCTTCTTGGGTTGATTCTATTTGGGGTCCTCTGTATTTCTTGGGAATGGATCTTTGAGTGCCTCTCCAGGTTTGGAAAATTTTCTTGTAAGATTTCATGGAATAGATTATCAATGCCCTTATGAGTCTCTTCACCTTCTGGGATGCCTATTATCCGGATGTTTGGACGTTTGATGGTATCTAGTACTTCTCGCATATTATTCTCAAATTTTTGGGCCATTTTCTCAGTCTTCGCGGTGGATTTTTCTAGGCCAACCATTTTCTCTTCTACATTAGAGATTCTATTTTCTGTATGATCTAGTCTGCTTTTAATACTTTCAAGGGAGATTTTGACTTCTTGTATTATAGCCTTCATCTCTAACAGTTCCATCTGATTCTTTTGTAAAGTGTGAAATTCCTCTTTTAGATCTAGCATGAATTTCCTCACCTCCTGGAACTCTTCAACTCCTTTCTCCTTCCTCTTCAGCAGTTCCTTGTCTCTCTTCTCTTCCATCTCTGTTAGCTTTGCCATTATGAATGTTCTGAATTCTTTATCAGACATTTCCATGATTTCCATTGAACTGTGTGTGGATAAAGAGGAGCTATCCTTTTCCCTTGTGGGAGAGGTATTTTCCTGCTTCCCCATATTTCTTGTGGTCCTGCAGCGATTTCTAGTCATCTGGTGGATGGTCGGTTTCTTCCCAAACTTGGAAGTTCAATCAGAGGGTCGAGGAGTGTGCAGAAAAAGAAGCAGAGAGAGGGAAACAATACCAACAGCAATGCAATGGACACTTTTACTGTCCTTTACCAAAATTCATGTTAACATTCTAACTCCCAATGTGATGGTATTAGGAGGTGGGATCTTTTGGGAGATGATTGGGTTATGAGGGTGGAGACCTCATGAATGGCATTAGTGCCCTCATGGAAAAGACCATAGAAAACTTGCTCCCCTCTTTCCACCACATGAGGACACAGTGAGAAGATGTCAATGTATGAACTAAGCAGAAGGTCCTCACCTCATACCAAATCTACAAGACTGGATCTTGGACTTCTAGGCCTCTAGAACTGATAAATCAATACTTCTAGGCAACTAGAACTGAGAAATCAATGTTCATTGTTTAAGTCACCTAGTCTAAGGTATTTTCATTATAGCAGCTCCACCACAGTAAGAGAGAGAGTATAAATTTGGAAAGATGCTTCAAAGGACAGAATACTGTTAAAACTTCTAGACTGACATACTAATATATGTAAAATGTAGTCATCGTCATAAGTAAAAACCTGGCGAATATTTACAAATAAGGTGCACTTTGTTCCTCCATACTGTAAACAGTAAGTTGCCCAATATCCCCAGCTGATAAAATTGTTTGACAAGTTGCTTGAATTTACCTGTACCCAAATGGGCACTCTCCTCTTGAACATGGGACCTGAACAAAGCTCTAAGACAGTAGGTTTACCAAGTTGACAATTGCTTTAATGCTGAATTAAGATGCAAACAGGCAGAGTTGAAACAAAATAAATAAAGGAACAATTGAAAAGATCCAATGCACACATGCAAAAAGAGAAGAGGAACCTGACAATAATTCATATCTGCAAAACAAACAAACAACTCCAAAACAAAAAAGATCTAGAGTTTTAGTTGATTTAGGCTTAAGATGCACCAGGACTGTGATTGACCATTGAATAAATGAAAAGGAAACTTAGACTAGTTAATAAGTTTAGTGTCCAAGAGACCTAGAGAAAGGAACTAATAGGGAATACAGATGCAAGTCCAGTAGAAGAGGGAACTTACTTGCTATCTACTATGTGTTAGATTGAGCTGACTTTATTTGGTGTGCATTCCTGGAAGGAGGTTGTGGATAGTTGGGTGAACACCTGTCAGAATGCTGTAGACTTGAGTCTATTTCGAATGACCCTCAAGCTCAATTCTAATTCAGGTGTATGAGTCAAAAACCCAGCATTCCTATCAAAATCCCACCATTTATTGTGTGACCTTAAACAAGTAATTAGTTTCTCTGGGTCTCTCTTTCCTTAGCTGTAAAATAAGGAGATCAAACATATCTCTCAGAATTGTTTTTAAAATCAATTTAAGGTGTGGCTTTGGTGGTGCAGGTAGTAGGGGTGCTGAATAATACTGGATCCATAAGGAATAGCCCTGGGTTCTGTTCCCAGATTGGCTTGAACACATTAAGCACACCTGTGACTGTGCCTGGCTGGAAGGCAGAGTGACCAGACCATATCAAGGGTCCTTCTGTCTCTTTCTCTCTCAAATAATCTTTTTTTTTTTCTTAAGTTTGCTATAGGTCATGCATGCTTACTAGAGAGAGACAGTGAGAGAGAAAGACAGAGAGAGATAGAGAATGAAAGTGAAAAATCACCCCCAAGGGATTGGCCACATCACAATCACTTCTCCATTCTCCTTTCTAGAATTGGGATTCTAGACATGCACACACATGCACCTGTTGTGATTTTCAAACTGTCAGGCCCAGGACTTGAATTGCAAAGTCTGCCATGTGGAATCCAGCTGCCTTAACCTCCAAGCCACCTGCTGGCCCTTAAATAATCATTTTTAAAAAGTCAGTTTGGGGACCAGCAGTTAGCATAATGGCTATGTTGCTGGACTGCCATGTAGTCGGCCGTGGTTCGTGTCCCAGACCCGGTGGCTTAAAATTCATGCCAGGCACGTGTGCATTCTAGCCCAAGATCCAGAGAGGAAAATGGAGGAGAAGGGATTGCGGCATGGCCATCCCCTCTGGGGGGGTGACTTCTTGCTTTCTGTCTCTCTGTCTCTGTCTGTCTGGCAAGCACACGCACCCTATAGCAAAAACCTCTCCAA
>NW_006159558.1:1997880-2007584 GCF_000334495.1 Tupaia belangeri chinensis | reverse complement strand
GGGGCCCACACCCCTATGTTGGCCCCCCCCCCTACCCCCACTGTCCCCCCTGCCATTTCCTTAATCATTTTCTTGTAATGTCTCGAGTCTTAAGTAACAACGGTGTGCCTGGTACTACCCCACAGATAGTGCGTGTGTTACTCAACACAAACCGAGGAGGCATCACTCGATGCACCTCTCCTGGGAAATACTTTCATCAGTTCTGCCAAATAACTGAAAAATGTGGCTGTGACCATTAATGAACTAGGTTCACCAAGTACCATTCAAAAGGACTCAGAGAAATTCTAGTGCTGTGAGTCCAAAGAACGTAAAGACCTGGCCTATTGGCCTCTCCACCTGCTGTCTCAGGGAACACACCATGCCTCCAGCTCATGTAGACTTACTTTATGTAGGGCTGCCCTTGCTCACTTGAAAAACAGGAAAAATTCCCCTCCATGTTGACCTCTGTTTGCCAGCCTCCTGGCATGAGGATCCTCCTGAGCTGTGGCTCAACACAAAATCATTCACTGAAGTACAAAATAAGTTCACAAATTCTTCTTGCCATTATCATAAGCTGTTTGCCCTTCAAAATTTGGGATTCCAAGAACAGGGACCATCTTCTTACTGAGCACCAGCCTATGGGAATCACATAAGTCTGATTAGATCAGAAGCAAAACATGAAATGTTTGAATTCTAAGGAATTTGGGAGTTTATGCCCTCTAACTTTTCAGTGATCAAAATCTTGTGAATTTGAAGCCATTTACATTTGAACTCTGAGTGGCCCCTTTCAGGGACCAGGACAACTGAAGATTTTCTGCCCAGACTTCACCCTCCTGACGTCAAAATCTAGACAGGTCAATCTCAAGCCATCTACATTTGAGCTCTGAGCTGTCCCTTTCTGGGACAAGGACAACTGAAGATTTTCTGCCCAGACTTCACCCTCCCAACCCCAAAATCTAGTAGGGTCAGAGTAATCCTCAATTCCGACAGAACCTGCTGCATGAAGGGAGAAAAACAGAACTGTAGAGAGATTGCAGAACACCGCCTTCTGCACACCTCTGATTTAACTCCAAATTTAGGAGAAAATGTATTATCAGATGATCAGAAACCACCATAGAGGCACAAGAAATATGAGAAGCCAAGAAAATATCCCTCCTCCAAGGGAAAGGAATAACTCCTCATCCTCCACAGAAAATACAATGGAATTCATGGAAATGTCAGATAAAGAATTTAGAATATTCATAGTGACAAAGCTAACAGAGATGCAAGAGAAGAGAGACAACAAACTCCAGAAGATGCAGGAGAAAAGAGACAATGAGTTTCAGGAGATGAGGAAGGTTTTGCATGATCTGAAAGAGAAAACACACACCATAAAAAAGAATCAAATGGAATTGTTAGAGGTGAAGGCTGTAATACAGGAAATCAGAACCTCCCTTTAAAGTATTAAAAGCAGATTAGATCATGCACAAGATTGAATCTCAGAGTAGAAGATAAAACCTATGTCTTAGAAAAATTCACCAAAAAGACTGAAAAATTAATGCCTCCCAAATGAGAATTATATACGAGTACTACTAGATGCCATTAAACACCCAAACATCCAGATAATTGGTGTTCCAGAAAGTGAAGAAACTAATAAAGGCATTGATAATCTATTCCATGAAATCCTAGAAGAAAACTTTCCAAACCTAGAGAGGCATTCAAATATCCAGACCCAAGAAATACAAAGGACCCCACATAGAATCAACTCAAGAAGATCTTCTCTAAGGCATATCATAACCAGATTGACCAAAACCACAGACAGAGGCAAGATGCTAAAATTGTCAAGAGAGAAACATCAAGTTACTTTCAAAGGCTATTCCATCAGGCTAACATTGGACCTCTCATTGGAAACAATGCAAGCAAGGAAAGAATGGGAAAATACATTAAAAGTTTTAAGTGAAAAACGATTTCAACCAATCATACTGTACCTGACAAGATTATCCTTCATATGAGAAAAAAGAAAAAAACATTCTGAGATAAACAAAACCTGAAAGAATTTACTAACACCAGGCCAGGTCTCCAGGAAGTTCTGAAGGGAGTGCTATACTAGGAAAACTAAAGTCAGACACACAGAAATGAGTTTAAAAAAAACAACTAAAAAACAGCCAACTTAATGGTAGGGATAAGTTTAGAAAGATCAATAATAACGCTGAGTGTGAACTTCCAGAATTTCAACAGAAAGATCAGGTCATAGTAACTCTGCAAATTCAACAGAAGAGACATTACATGAGACTGAACTGGTAAAATCAAATTTTATGATTTTTGACTAAACATTACTGATTTTCTTCTATGCTTTGTTTTCCAGATGCAAGGACTTTTGTCTTCTCTTGAACTATTTGATAGGTTCATCTACCTACTATCTGAACTAAATCCTAACCTTTTCCTTGGTTTTAAGTCTTAAGCAAACTTCTCGACATTTTTTGATTTTGATCTTTTAAAACAAAAACTGTTTTTCTTGACATTAAAAATACATGTCTAATGACTATGGTAAGCTATATAGCCCCAGCTAAATGCTACTTTACAGTATATTCATTCTACTCACTGAGTTTTATGCCCAAAGTCAGACGGGTGTTCATAGATATGTATATATCAGCTGCATTTGCTATTGAAAGTATTTAGATTAAGATCTTTTGTGAATCAGTAAAATGTGTGTGGGGGACACATGGAAAGCAACTGTAGATCCCAGAGACAGTGTGGGAGGAGGGTGGGACATGACAGAGGGTGAGAGGTAGGGGAAAGAAGCAAAACATATAAGAAACATGAAATGGAAAAATGAGGAATTTGTTTTGATGATAACATGTATGATAATATCCTTGACTGAGCCAATATACAGTGTATTCTGGATGGAAAATCTCATTTTGTATACTGTAACAATGTACAGTGAATAAATATAAATAAATAAATTTAAAATAAAAAATCAGTTTAAGAAATGCACAACAAAAGTCCTCATGCAAGGAATCTTCCAAAAGTCTATGGAAAATGCATATTATAAAATTTATGCGTGGATTTAAAAACTTGTTGCACTAAAATAAAATGGCACTTTAATTCCATTTTCCACAAACTTTCTGAAGCTCTCTCCTTCAGGGCGTGGTACAAGATAATCCAAAACAAAGTTTGCATCTCCTCTATAACAACTCATGATGGAACCATGCGTGTGACCCCCAATAAGTAAAGAGATATCCTGAGACTTTTGCTGAGGCTTCATGTAGCTTTCTTGATTTGTGGATTCCAAGCAGAGTGGAAAAACTTCTTGGATATCTTGTTACCTCTGAACTGGGAGGTCAAATCCAGGACTGGTAGGCACAAAATTGAGAAAGAACATTGTGCCAGCAATGACTTTGGTGCCTGAACCCGGCCATTCCTGGAGCTTACTCACTTCTTGATTTTCTATTCCGTGTGCCAATGAATCCTAGTTTTATTCCTGCCATCTGAAGCAGGGTTTCAAGTCACATGCAACAATAGAATTACGACAGATAAAATCCCTGAGGGAGACGTTCTTGTACTCTCAAAGTGTTACTATGATTGTGTAATGTGAGACCAAGCTTAACAACTACTTTTCCTTTCCTCCATGCGTGGAGCTAGAGAGCTGCTGAAAGCACCAGTTCTCTTCATTATCTACCTCTTCTGAGAGCCCAGGGCAGCCGACTTCGATACATCAAGGCCATGTTGACCTGAAAATCTAGTTATTTTTGTCAAGTCTCAACTTTGAGATGTTTTCTTTAAAAACCACAGTTATGTCTTCTTTAGTTGTCTCTTTGGGTGCCAAAATAATTCAATAATGAATACTAAAATGTCCTCACACTGACTTTTTTTTTTTTTTCTAACCAACTGAGTTTTATTTGTTGTATAAACCAAACCACCTAACATTTTTCAGGTGAAAAAATACTAAATTTGAATAAAAATATTACAAAATGAATTAGAGCCCAATAAAAATTAGCTTTGGGGAGGGAACATAATTCTACTCAACTAAGGCAAACATTTTCATAGACCACAGATCAGTTTATTTTTAACACCATCATGCCATGACTTCGTAGGGAATAGGTTCCAGTAGCTCAGGCTCCTTTTCATTGGTTCTCACAAAGTGTGCTTCTCAGGGTGGAGCAGGCTGGCGCTTTAGTTGAACCCAGGTACCTTTCTCTTTGGCTTCTTTCTTTTTCTCATCATTTTCCTTCATATGTTTTAGGAAGCTATCTCTGCTGTTAGAATGCTTAATATACTCAATATGTACATTAATTCTCTTGGCAAGAATCTTGCCCTTAACTTGTTTGTTCACAACAATGCCAACAGCATGCCGGGTAACATTTTAGACTCTTTCAGTTTTGCCATGGTAACATTTGTGGGGCATTCCTTTTTGAGCAGTACCCATTCCCTTAATTTCTACAATATCACCTTTCTTGTAGATTCACATATATGTTGCCAAAGGAACAACTCCATGTTTTCTAAAAGGCCTAGAGAACATACATCGGGTGCCTCTCTTCTTTCCCTTTGTGTTCGTCATTTTAGTTAATTACTGGAAGATGGTGGTTCCGGCCAAAAGGCTTCAGACTTTAATATTAGGTCCAAGAAGATGAATGTTAAGTATGGGTCTCAAGGCAAGCAGAAGTTGGAGCAAAACCAGAAATGCTGAGGCATATGAAGTCACGATGTAGATGATAAGAGTTTTTCTTCCTTTCTTTTATGTTACATTTCTGCCATCACCTGCTTGTTAATTAAGTTAACCTTGTGACAACCTGCTAAAAATCAAACTGAGGCTAAAGTGAAATGACACTGAAGCTATGGTGTTGTCATAGAACTGGGCTGTTGGAGTCATTGCTTCTGCTGTTTCTGATGTCAGCCTGTCTCACTGCCCTCTGCTGAGTCTTTTGATGAACTCGAAGCATGTAGGTGGGTCTGTGCACAGACATAAATGTGAATATGGTGGTCAAATGTGTCCTTGTTGAAACCTAATCCCTACTGCTTGGGACCTTTGTCAAGTAATTAAGTCATGAGAGCTCCACCTAGTGGATAATTAGTACCTTATGAAGGGGCTGAGGGGACTAAAGGATCCAGTGTTCATCCCTTCTGGAAGATGTAGCAACAAAGCATCATCTTGGAAGCTGAGAATAGTCCAAACACACAACCTACCTGCCCTTTGATCTTAGATGTCTCAACCTTCAGAACCATGAAAAATGTATTTGTATTGTTTGTAAATTACCTAGTTTTTTAGGTATTTTGTTGTAGCAACACCAAAGAACAAAGACAAAGGCCAAGATGATGGAGCAAGTGCCTGCATTCTACAAATGTCAGTTTTCAATGCCAGAGTTTGGGTATTGAGGAGAACGAACCTACTGTGCACAAGAGAATTAGAGGCAAGGCTTGTTACTTATAAGAAAGGCTTCTGGATAGTGCTGGGGAGGGTGGGGTAAGCAAGCAGGCCCAAGGTTGAGTTGAGCAGAGAAGAGGAAATTAGTTTGACTCTTTTTACAATTTATTTATTTTGGGGACCAGCAGATGGCATAATGTTTGCATCGCTGGACTCCCATGTAGTTGACCGAGGTTCAAGTCCCAGAGACAGAAACTTGAAACTCACTCCTGGCATATGTGCCTGTGTGCCCAGAATCCTCAGAATGGGCCATCCCCCCGGGGGTGATTTTTCACTTTCTGTCTCCCTGACAAGCATACACACCCTATGGCAAAAATCTCTCAAAAGGTATTACTAAAATTTATTTATTATTAAGTTGCTGTAGGGCACATGCACTCACTAGAAAGAGAAAGAAAGAGAGAGAGAGAGGAGGGAGAGAGAGAGAGAGGAGGGAGAGAGAGAGAGAGGCGAGAGGAGAGAAAGCGAGAGAGAGAGAAAGCACTCTCCAAGGCTCCAAGGCTCCAAGGGAGGTGGCCATGCTGCAATCCCTTCTCCTCCATTTTCCTATCAGGATTTGGGGCACTCACTCATACGCACATGCCCATCATGTTTTCCAAGCTTCCAGGTCTAGGACTCCAAATGCACAGCTGGCCGTGTGGGATCCAGCACCTGGACCACCACGCCACTGGCTAGCCCATGACTTTTGGCCTTTATGATGAGTTACTAAGACGAAGGACAGCAAAAACGTATTTGCTTAAGGGGGTTTTAAATTTCTTGTTGGCCCCAATGGAGGAGGTGAACTCGGCCTTAGTTATCAGCCTGCCCAGGTGTGGGCTCAAGGAGAAGGGTAGATGAGCTACAAAGAAGTCAACAATGGAAGACTGAGAATGTGGTCAGGCTCTGTTGTGATGAAATATAACCTTACCTAAACAAAATGTCTGAGTTTTCTAGTTACTCTTACCATAACAAATGTGTCACAAAAGGGGTTGCTGGAAACAGAAACATACTCTCACACTTGTGGGGACAGTAGTCAGAAACCAAGGTGTTGGCAGGTTGGCTATTTCTGCAGACACTGAAGGATAATCTGTTCCGTGTCTCTTCCTAGCTTCTGGTGCTGGCTGGCAATCTGTGGTGTTCCTTGGCTCACTCATCCATCTCTGTGATCTCTGTCTCCATCTTCATGTTGAATTCTTCTAGTGTCTGTCCTGTCTGTTTCCTACAAGGACATGCTCATTGTATTTAAGACTCACCCTAATCTAGCATGATCTCATCTTCTATATCAGTAGAGATTTATTTCCAAATAATGTCACATTCTAAGCTACGGGAACAAGAATTATTTCAACCCAACACAGAAAATGAAAACCTTTATTTACTTATTCATTATTTTCACATTAACTTTACATTTTACGTTACGTAAAGTGCCCATCATGATGTATACAATTTTTTTCAACAAGAGAACTTAATGTTTTTGGTCTGTTAAATGTTTATTTTTAATGTTTATGTTTATTTTAAATTGTTTACATTCAATCACTGTGGATCGTTACAGCATACCAAATGAATTTTCCCATCCTGAATACACTGTACATTGGTTCAATCAAAAATATTATCATACATACTATCATCAACAGATAATTTTCCATTTTTGTGCCCCTTAAATTGTTTTTCTTGATCCGCTTGATTCCCTTTCTGTCTCCTTCCCTCACTTACCACCCTCCTCCCACACTGTCTCTAGTGTCCACAGTTGCTCTCCATGTCTTTATAGCATCCAATCTCACAGTTTCTGTCATAGAGTGCAGACATTCGGTATGCAATGAGAGAGGACATATAATGCCTCTTTTTCGGAGTCTGGCTTTCCTTTGCACCTCCCAACCACTCTCTGCCATTCCTTCCCCTCCCTTATAGTCTATGGTATCTATACTTATCCTCTTTACTTTCATATCTTCGAATCTTTCAATTTCTGCCATAGAGTGCAGATTTTCAGTAATAATTGAATGGGGGATATACAGTGTGTGTCTTTCAAAGTCTGGCACACTTTGTTCAATGTGCAGTTTTTCTATTTATCCACTTTGAATCAAATGATAGGTTTTCACTGTTTCTTATAGCTGAGTTATATTTCTCATATAAGGGCCAGCAGGTAGCATTGTGGTTAAGGCACTGGACTCCCACATGGCTAATCGGGGCTTGAATCCTGGACCTGGCAGCTTGCTTTCTCTCTCTCTCCTCTCTTTTTGTCTTTCACTGATCAGTGCATGTGCTCTATAACAAAGCAAGTAATAATAATAATAATAATAATATAAAATTAAATAAATCTTTAAAAAATGTCACAGTATTTATGAGCCAGTTATTCAATCCGGTAATCAATTTTGGGACCCTTAGGTTGATTCCATGTTTTAGCGATTGTGAAGCCTTTATTATCACTTAAAAATCATATTCTTTATCACACTTATCATACTGCTGAATTTTTGCTTGCCTATGTGGGATAAGAGAGAACTTTTATAGATAGGCTCATGGGGTCCTTAGGAAAGGCATGTTCCCTGAAAAGGGGATCTAAAGAGACCTCATGGAAGAGCTTGACGAAAGGCAGATCTGAAAAGGAAGGGATGGCCTCCACTTAGCACTCATCTTGAGGAAGCCCAGACTGGAGGTTGAAAACAAATAGCCTTTACTGGCCTATTTTACTGGCAGAGTCACCAGTTGCAGTAGGACT
The DNA here is from genome assembly GCF_000334495.1 of Tupaia belangeri chinensis. Taxonomy (NCBI): domain Eukaryota; kingdom Metazoa; phylum Chordata; class Mammalia; order Scandentia; family Tupaiidae; genus Tupaia; species Tupaia belangeri. The sequence continues at coordinate 1,999,518 of NW_006159558.1, read as the reverse complement.
TGATGTGACATTTGGTGAAGTTTCATGTCTTCAGGATGAGCATGGTCAGCAGTGCTTTTAAATACAATTATCATGGCCACTGCCCTGTTGAGACTAAGATCTGCTGTTTGGTGATATGGTTGACTTTAGAGTTTTCCCTAGTTTTCTTGGATACATTGGTGTAACCCTTTGTCTCTCATCTTAGTCAGCTTAGATTGCCAAAACAAAATACCAAAGCCTGGGGATTTAAATAAGAGAAATTCATTTTGCTACAGTTCTGGAGGCTGGAAGTTCAAGGTCAGGGTTGATTTCATTCTGAGGCTTCTCTTCTTGGCTTCTTGATATCCATCTTCTTTTTGTGTGTTTATGTGGTCTTCTCTCTGTCCCAGTATATGTTCAAATTTCCTCTTTTTACAAGGACACTAGCACTATTAGATAGGGGCCCATCTTAATCACCCTTTAAGAGGTCATTTAGTAGGGTCATGATCTGAGGTATTAGGGGCTAGGATATCAATATATAAACATATACATTTTTTAGTGAGAAAAAAGTCAGCCCACTGCAATCTCTTTCACATTTTTATGTTGAACAAGCAAAACATATGCCTTTTTTGGTTCATACTTTCTCTTTCTGAAAGTTATGGTTGTCTTTTTCTTTTTTTTTGGAGAGATTTTCACTGTAGGGTGCGTGCGCTCGCCAGACAGACAGAGAGAGACATAGAGACAGAAAGCGAGAGATCACCCCCCAGGGGGGATGGTCACGCCACAATCCCTTCTCCTCCATTCTCCTCTTGGGATCTTGGGCACGCACGCACACGCGCCCGGCGTGAGTTTTTTAAGCCACCGGGTCTGGGACACGAACCGCGGTCGACTACGTGGGAGTCCAGCGACATAGCCATTAGGCTAACTGCTGGTTCCCATGTTATGGTTGTCTTTCAAGGAAGTGTTTAGATTCTAGATGGCAGGACCATGAAGCAGAGCACATCTGAGACACTGGAATTATGATTCAGTTCAGAGTTTGGGCCTGTACAAAGGGCAAGGAGTATCAGCTAAGTTTCTACAGTAATAGCTTCTTGACTCCTTCCTAGAGAGAAACCCAGTGTTCAGGGATCCCTCTGTGGCTATTTATATTTTCACTTCCAGTCACATTGGATACTTTCACCCACCTCTGCAACCAACAGACCAGGCCCACTTGGAACATGGGACTTAAAATATGAAGGATCTCGGACAGACGGCTCCATGGCTCCTGCGATCTAGCCATTTTGGGAGAAAGGAAGATGCCCCACTGATAACTGGGCCTCCAGCATACAAAACTCACATGAATGAACTTCCAAGTTTGGAAAAAACCAACCATCCACCAGATGACTAGAAATAACTGCAGGACCACAAGAAATATGGGGAAGCAGGAAAATACCTCTCCCACAAGGGAAAAGGATAGCTCCTCTTAATCCACAGTTCAATGGAAATCATGGAAATGTCTGATAAAGAATTCAGAACAGTCAGAATGGCAAAGATAACAGAGATGGAAGAGAAGAAAGACAAGGAACTGCTGAAGAGGAAGGGGAAAGGAGTTGAAGAGTTCCAGTAGGTGAGGAAATTCATGCAAGATCTAAAAGAGAAATTTCACACTTTACAAAAGAATCAGATGGAACTGTTAGAGAT
>NW_006159558.1:1996426-1996854 GCF_000334495.1 Tupaia belangeri chinensis | reverse complement strand
CTGGGAGGAAGGCAGAGGGCCAGACATGGGGTAAAAAACATATATATATGAAAGTAGTAATGGAATTTTATGGATGACAACATGCATGATTAAGCCACTATGCAGTTTACTCTAGAGGAGAAACCACATTTAGTATGTTGTGATGATGCTCAGAGAATGAATGTAAATTAAAAAAAAAATCAGGAAAAAAATACTAAAACTGTTATCAAAATTTAAAGAAAAAACTCTGTATTTGATGACCACAGTAAGCTATATAGCCCCAGCTAGGTACTATTTTATAGTATGTTCATTCTACTCACTGAGGTTTATGCCTAAAGTCAGACATGGGTTCTTGTGTATGTATATATCAGCTGTGCTTGCTATTGCAAATATTTAGACAAATTAAGTTCATTAGCAAATCAATTAAATGGGGGGGGGAGGATAGGCAT